>NC_042616.1:714547962-714885330 GCF_901001135.1 Rhinatrema bivittatum
ATACTTTAACACATTGTGAGGAGGCATTCCTGGGATTGTTTAGCTCAGGAGAGAAAAACGTAGGTGCTTAGACTGCATTTTCAAATCGTGTACTTTTCAAGCATCATTTTACTCTGACAAAAGCAGTTGCAGCTAACCATATATACTTTGTACCTATGGCGGTTTTCAAAGTGAAAGGACATACGGGCCGATAAAGTAAGACGTGCGGGAGAGCCGGCGAGCGCCCAGGCCACTGTCCTGGGCATGCGATTCAGTAAAAGACATGCAAATTAGGGCCCGCAGTAAAAGGAGGCGCTAGGGGCACTAGTGCGTCCCTAGTGCATCCTTTTTGACAGAAGCGGCAGCTGTCAGCAGGTTTAACAGCCAACGCTCAATTTTACTGGCGTCTGTTCTCGAACCCGCTGACAGCCACGGGTTCGGAAAATGGACGCCGACAAAATTGAGCATCTGTCTTCCAACCCATGGGCTGCGGGCAGGTTTTTAAATTTTGGGGTTTTTTGGGGCCTCCAACTTAATATTGCTATGATATTAAGTTGGAAGGTGTACAGAAAAGCATTCATCCCAGGACAAGCAGGATGCTAGTCCTCACATATGGGTGACGTCAGCAACGGAGCCCTAGGCGGAAAAATTTACTGTCAAAGTTTCTAAAAACTTTTGACTGGCACTGTGGTGCCCACTGAGCATGCCCAGCATGCTATGATATTCTCTGCCACAGGTGTCACTCTTAAGTCTTCGTTTTTCCGTGCTGCTGTCCGCATCATGGAATAAGGAGCCGTTGAGATTCCTCTCAACAAAAATTTGATTGAAAAAGTCGATTAAATTAGATATTCTGTCACAGATTTAGAGGGGTAATTTTTCTTCACCGGCCAGTGAGTACCTCTGTCTCATTTGTCCCTTTTTTCGAAGGTTTTTCTCTTCCCACGAATTCCCCTTCTTTCGACTGCTGTCGATAAGAAACATGGCTATGGGGTTTAAAAAATGTCCTGTATGCGCTCGGAAAATGTCGATTACCAACCCGCACCTCGAATGTGTGCTATGCCTCGGGGAAAAACATGAGGTAAATAATTGCCCACAATGCGCCGAGATGACTCCAAAAAGTCGAAAGACCCGGCTTGAAAAAATGGAGCATCTTTTCCAGCTTCAGCTTATCCCATCTCCGTCGGCGTCTTCAAAGTCGTCCCGGACCAGAACGTCGAAGCACTTACTACTTAAAAAACCTCGCCCGGGGCCGTCGGGGGATCCTTCGTCACCGTAGTCGTCATCGATGAAATCCATCGACCCTCAGAAGTTAAAACACAAGCATCGACACCTACCATCGATGCCCAAAACGGATCCCCAGGAACCCTTGATGGCAAAGCGGCCACGGACTGAGGAAACACCGCCTGGGCCTACTCCTCCATCTTCGGTTCCTGATCCTGTGCAGGGCTCTGCACCGGATCCTACACCTCAGCCTCCGCCACCACTTACAACTGCTCTGGTACCATCAGTTGTAACGCTGGAATTGTCTGAGATTCAGACAAGCGGTATCCAAGGCCTTTATGGAGCAACATCTAATACCGACAGGCTCGTCGATGCCGATGCTCTCTGCATCGATGCCGGCAAATTTGCAAATGCCGGTGAGACCACCGATGCCAGTGTCTACCTTCACACAGACGACTAAAGGAGACTTGATGTCGACGCCCAAAATAATGACGTCCACATCGATATACACACACCTGCCATCGAAGTCTTCAACGTCAATACCGATGACTCTGCCGATGTCAGGTCTGACATCGAGACGACCACCTTCGACGTCTATTCCGATAACTATTCCGTCGATCCAACCACCACAGGATGAGCCAGAAATTCAAGATCTAGCTTTCTTCCAGCGTCTACTACAACGGTATCAAGATGTCATCGACACTTTACCAAAACAACCTGAAAAACAAACACTTCCATTACCTCCCATCGATGACCCATTACCAGGTCCATCAGGATTACATTTACCATCCAAGCCCATCACAAGATCCCCTCACAGGGATGATGATTAAGACTCCTGGGATAGCCAAGGCACAAAAATATCTTCTGAGGACTTTGTCAGAACCCTCTCCACCAGAACCCAGAAAAAAGTCCCCACCAGAAGACTTATCATTCTCCAGTTTTTATACAAGACATGGCAGATACCATACCCTTTAAACTGACTACTGAACAAGACACTAGACAACACACTCTAGAAGTCTTACAATTTGTAGATCCTCCCAAACAAGTTTTGGCTATCCCAATCCATGAAGTGCTCTTAGATCTACAACACAGGATCTGGAAGCACCCTTCTACAGTTCCAGCAGTAAACAAGAGTGGATTCCACCTATCTGGTACAGACTGCACCTGGCTTCCAAAAAGCACAATTACCACATAATTCAGTGGTAGTTGAATCTGCCCAGAAAAAGTCAAGACGTGTCCGTCCTCACTCTTCAACTCCCCCAGGAAAAGACCACCGCTTCCTGGATACATTAGGAAAAAAGGTGTATCAAGTAGCAATCCTGAATTCGAGAATCTCTGCATACCAGTTGTATATGACACAGTATCAGAGAGACTTATGGAAGCAGATGGAGCAATTCATAAACTCGCTACCTGCACAGTGTCAAGAATAGCACAGGCCATAGTGAACAAAGGCCTAGAAGCAGGAAAGCATGAGGTCAGAGCAGCTTACGATAGCTTTGACACTGCCTCCAGGACTGCAGCAGCTGGGATTACTGCTCGAAGGTATGCATGGCTCAAGGCCTCGGATCTCAGGCCTGAGGTCCAGGAAAAACTAGTGGATCTGCCATGTTTGGGAGACAATTTATTTGGTGACAAGGTCCAGGAAGCAGTCCAACAGCTAAAGGACCACACTGAGACATTACGCCTGCTGTCCCAAATGCCTCAGGAACCTTCAACACAATCACGACGCTTGCCCCGCAGGGAACAAAAGCGTTCTTACTACAGGCCACGTAGATACTACTCACAAACATCCAGGGGCAGATCTACTAGGCCTCAACAACAACGTTCTCAAGCAAGACAGCCTAGGCCTCCTCACACGCAACCTCCACCTCAGACAGGTCCAGCGGCGGGATTTTGAGAGTCAGACGAGAACAAGACATAATTTCAAATCCTCAAACACATCTGCCAGTAGGAGGAAGAGTTTCACATTTTTATAAACACTTGCAAACAATAACAGACCAATGGGTACTCTCTATAATTGCCCATGGTTACAAACTAAATTTCCTCTCAATTCCTCCAGAATTTCCACCAACTTCCTACCCAAAACAAAATTCTCAACTAAATCAATTACAAATAGAATTATCCACCCTTCTGAGAGCCAGGGCCATTCAACCAGTGCCCCGGACACAGCAGGGCAGAGGATTCTACTCCAGATATTTCCTCATTCCAAAGAAAGCTGGAGGCCTACATCCCATCCTAGACCTCAGAAATCTCAACAAATTTCTAAAAAGAGAAAAGTTCAGGATGGTTTCTCTAGGCACCATGCTTCCACTTCTTCAAAAAGGGGATTGGCTTTGTTCTCTGGATCTACAAGATGCTTACACTCACATACCAATATACCCTCCTCATTGAAAATATCTCCGCTTCGTAGTGGGTCATCAGCATTTCCAATACAGAGTACTGCCATTCGGACTGGCATCTGCTCCCAGAATTTTCGTCAAATGCCTGGCAGTAATAGCAGCACACTTACACAAGGAAAGGGTTCATGTTTTCCCATATCTAGACGACTGGCTCATCAGAAGTCAATCTCGCCAGGGAGCAGTAAGTTCTCTCAACCGAACAATTGCTCTGCTTCACTCAATGGGTTTTCTAATCAACTATCAAAAATCCCATCTCATTACCCTCTCAGCTACTCCAATTCATAGGAGCAGAACTAAACACAGTCCTTGCAAAGGCCTTTCTACCAGTGGATCGAGCAGAAACATTATCCGAGTTGGCAAACTAGATTCACTCAAGGAATCAAGCAACAGCTCATCAGTTTCTAATTCTACTAGGCCACATGGCCTCTACAGTTCAGGTTACACCTCTAGCAAGGCTCGCCATGAGAGTAACTCAATGGACTCTAAAATCACAATGGATCCAAGCCATTCAACCATTACATTCTTCAATTCAAGTAACCCACCCACCAACTACGTTCCTCGCTTCTTTGGATAAACAAGGACAATTTGTGCAAAGGCCTACCTTTTCAACAACCAGTCCCACAGATAACGTTAACTACAGATGCATCCACCTTGAGTTGGGGAGCTCACATAAACAATCTCCAAACACAAGGGACTTGGACAACACTCAAAGCAACATTTCAGATCAATTTCTTGGAGCTTCGAGCTATACGCTATGCTCTGCATGCATTCAAGGACTGCCTTTCACATAACACTGTTCTCATCCAAACGGACAACACAGTTGCCATGTGGTACATCAACAAACAAGGAGGCACGGGCTCATATCTCCTTTGTCAAGGGCCACTTACCTAGCAGGCATTCAAAATGTAGTGGCGTATCGACTCAGTCGTCAATTCCAACCACACGAATGGTCACTAAATCCCTTAGTAGTGACCAAGATATTTCAAACATGGGGTCAACCAACAATAGACCTCTTTGCATCACATCTGAATTACAAAGTGAACAAATTCTGTTCTCTCCACAAACAGAAAAACCAGCCAGCCAAGGATGCCTTTGCTCACCCTTGGAACTCAGGCCTACTTTACGCGTATCTTCCAATACCGCTCATAACCAAAACTCTAGTGAAGCTACAACAGGACCAAGGGGTCCATGATTCTCATAGCCCCGTATTGGCCTCGACAAGTATGGTTCCCCACACTTCTAGACCTCTCACTCACGGATCCCATTCGCATGGGAGTACATCCCAATCTCATAACTCAGAATCAGGGTCAGTTGCGTCATCCCAACCTTCAATCCCTATCTCTAACAGCATGGATGTTGAAAGCTTGATCTTACAACCACTCAATCTTTCAACCAATATATCTCAAGTACTTATAGCTTCAAGTAAACCTTCCACAAGAAAGAACTATTCTTCAAAATGGAAAGATTTACTTTCTTGCACGAAAAAGAACATTTTTCCTGCCCCACAATTTCTCTACTAGACTATATCATCTTTCAAACTCTGGCCTCCAGACTTCATCAATAAGGGTACATCTCAGTGCAATCTCAGCTTACCATAACAGGGTTAGAGATGCACCAATCTCCACCCAACCTCTTGTAAGTAGGTTTATGAAGGGATTAACTCACCTTAAACCACCAATTCGGCCACCAGTCACGGAATGGGACCTGAAACTGGTTTTAACAAGATTCATGCGTTCTCCTTTCGAACCCATAGACTCCTGTGACCTAAAATTTCTCACATGGAAGACTATCTTCCTCATAGCCATTACATCAGCTAGAAGGGTTAGTGAGTTACAAGCACTAGTTACATACCCACCCTACACAAAATTCTTAAATGATAGGTTGGTTCTCCGTACACATCCAAAATTCCTTCCTAAGGTAGTTACAGAATTCCACTTGAATCAATCTATAGTTTTATCCACTTTCTTTCCAAGGCCTCATTCCCATCCAGGAGAAACAGCCTTGCACTGTAAACGTGCTCTATCCTTCTATTTAAACCGCACTGCAGTCCACAGGAAGACCAATCAACTATTTGTTTCTTATGATCCAAACAAACCTGGTAAAGCAGTGGGTAAACATACTCTATCCAACTGGCTAGCAGATTGCATACAGTTTTGCTATGAAAAAGCAGGCCTTCCTCTCCAAGGGCGAGTAAAGGCACATTCAGTAAGAGCAATGTCAACCACAGTAGCACACTATCGTTCAGTGCCAATCCTTGACATCTGTAAAGCTGCAACATGGAGTTCTCTTCACACCTTTGCAGCTCATTACTGCTTGGACAAAGAAGGACGACAAGTTTCAGCCTATGGACAATCTGTCTTAAAGAACTTGTTTCCAGTTTAAACCCAACTCCTTCTACATCCAATGTTCTGTGATCTTCGGCTGACTCATTTCAACAGCAATACTTCACTGTTGCCTCAATACAAAATGACTCGGCCTCTAGCTTGCTATTCACCCATATGTGAGGACTAGCATCCTGCTTGTCCTGGGATAAAGCAAAATTGCTTACCTTGTAATAGGTGTTATCCCAGGACAGCAGGATGTAGTCCTCACAGAACCCACCCGCCACCCCGCGGAGTTGGGCCTCATACTTTATTTTTATTTATTTTTTTTGCTAAAGCTAATTGCTACATACGAGCCTGAAGAGTGACACCTGTGGCAGAGAATATCATAGCATGCTGGGCATGCTCAGTGGGCACCACAGTGCCAGTCAGAAGTTTCTAGAAACTTTGACAGTAAACTTTCCCACCTAGGGCTCCGTTGCTGACGTCACCCATATGTGAGGACTACATCCTGCTGTCCTGGGATAACACCTATTACAAGGTAAGCAATTTTGCTTTTTCTGCTTTTCTGTACACTTTCCCTGTGCCGGCCGAAATTAACTTCTGCCTTTGGGCAGGCGTTCATTTCTGAAAGTAAAATGTGCGGCTTCGCTGCACATTTTACTTTCTGTATTGCGCGGGAATAACTAATAGGCTCATCAACACGCATTTGCATGTTGTGGGCGCTATTAGTTTCGGGGAGATTGGCCGTGCGTTTTTGACACCCTATTACCCCTTACTGTATATAAGGGGCAAAAATAGCACGTCGAAAATGCACGGCCAAACTGGGGCTAAAGGTGCGCTCAGTCGAGCGCACCACACTGAATCGGCCCGATACTTTGAAAAGTGATGCAGAACCCCCAAGAAAAAAGTATGTACAGTATTTGTCCCAGTGCAGACAGATTGAACATTGACCCCATTATTAAAGAGTTATCTTCTATCTGAACAAATGAGGAGCAGGGTCTTTTCTTGTATCGAAGCTGCCAGCGTATAGTACTGATGCCTTTCAAACAGGACGACCCAAAGAGCCTCTCTTCTGGCTGGGGTGGAGAAAATGTTCTGGGAGACAGGCTGAGTTACCAGTTAGACCCCTCACAAGTGGTCCTTGGATCACTGTTTGCCTAGCCCAGAACTGAAATGTGCTGATTTCTGACCAGTTCTGGAACAAAAAGCAGACTAGCATCAGATGCCTTCTTCAATATCTTTAGTGGCAAAAACTTTCATAAAATACAGAAGGAACCAAATAACTGACTCTCATAGTTTTCTCTTAGCCAAGGCAGATTAAATTTCTGATCTTTGGGATTTATCCATTACAAATCTGAACAGATTGGACACTGTTCCATTGCTAATATTGCAGAATAAAGGAATTTTACTCCACCCAAGTCTCCAGACCCTCACAGCTTGAATATTGAAAACTTGAACTTTTTCAAAATATGCCTGGCTTCTAGAAAGGAATCCACTAGAAGATCATATGATTATCCAGTGTGAGGCCAAGGCCCAAGATCCCTTTTCCTATCCCATTCAAAAACTGTTTGAATACCTTCTACATATTTAAGAGTTTGGACTCAAAATTCTTGCATAACATCGTTATATGGAAGGAAGACTGATTTCCCTTCTACCTTTAGTTGTAAGAGTCATGTGGAGCTTCTTTGATCCTCTGAAAGCTGTGGACTAATGGAGCTGACCTGGAAGGTTGCTTTTTTAATGTGGCATCTTTGGTCCATAAAATTGGAGAGCTCCAAGCTTAAGTAGCTTATCCAACATGCATCATGTTTCATCATGACGGGTGGTACTGTGCATGAATCCCAGGTTTCTTCCTAAGGCTTTGATTTTCCACCTTTAGTCTGTGGTCTACACAACATTTTCCTAAGGCCACATGTCAAAGGTGAGTAAATATTTCATGTTGGGTTGCAAAACAACTCACCCTTCTATCCAAAGTGAACTTAAGATCTGAAAAAGTCCACCCTGCTTTTTGGTTTTACCTCAAGCAGCCTGGAATTACTGTATTGAAGATAACCACATCTAATTGAATAGTAGAATGAAAATCCTACACAAGCTGAATGGGTTTGATCTTAAAAGGTCATGTCATAATCTGTACCCTCCAGCTCCTGCAATTCTGCAGTTTGGTCGTGAGAGAGATGGCCAAATTGGTATGTTACCACATAGTTTAGAACCTGTCAAACAGTCATCAGACCTGGTTTTCGCTTACCAGGTTATGTATTCAACTAAAAGAAACTACACCGTACCTGCAGTGCTCTCGGCTTTCTGCTTCTTGCTCCAGCCCTATATCCTGTCCCCTCCAACGCACTGTGCAGTGAACAGGAGAGGAACAGGTGAGACTGAGGCTGGAGCAAGAGTCATTCTGCTTCCTAATCCTGTACCTGTCCTAAAGGGAACAGGAGAATGGCAAGTTTGCATACAGATCTTTTGATCCCTCAAAGATCTCTTAAATCAGACTAAAGTTGATTTTGCTATAATACTTGGATGGAATAATATCCCTTTCAAAAGAATTTCAACTTTTATATAAAGGCTCTTGTACTAGCAGCATATATGGCCAACCATACTCCAGCTGACAAATATCTGAATGTGTTTTGGAAGTATGCAGCTGCTCCTTTCCACAGCTGGCAAAAGCATTAATTTCAATTAACACCATTATCATATTTGCTGATGCTGCATGCAGCTTCAGCATATATAATCTCATATGTTCAGAAAGACAAGAACTTTCCCAAGAAAATTAAAAAAAAGATTCTTGCACTGTTTCCATCCAACACAATAGTGGCATTTCATAATTAAGTTTGCACCTTGTCTTGATGATTTATTTTTTGTATATGGTAAACTGTTATATTGGTCTTTAAACACTATTTAAATTATATACAATGTAAAAGCTTTTCAATTAAAAATTGACTGTACATAGTGAGGGGTGAACATTTCTGCAGAATTATGCAAATTTGCCACATAATTTTACTATTTGGATATAGATTTAAGATATGATAGTGGGTTTGAGCAGTCCATTTTTCATGGTCTTTATTAAGGATTAAAGCCTAACTCCAGTCTCTATAGGGCCCAGTTTTATCTTCTTGGACTTTTTACTGTTTAAAAAGAATCCTAGCCCTCAAACAATTTATTGCCCTGTTGGTAGTTTGGGGATGTTCTCCACCTCCCCTTATAGCCTTCTTTCCATAGGAAAAGAACCCTTATGAAATTCTGTCGGCTTTTTTGTTTGTCCTACACACTCCATTTTCAGAACATGTCAAGAAGACAGAACTCTGGTGATTTCCCCCCCCCCCCCCCCCCCCTCCAAAAAAAAACAAAACAAAAAACCATGCATATGTGTGGACTGCAAATGTACAGTTCCCAGAATGTAGGATCCTTGAGCTCTAAGTGGTACTTCTTATCTGTTTGACAACCCTTAGCTAGGGAGTCCCATGGTGAACTGCTTGTCTTAAGAGAAAGCAAAGTTGCTAACCTGTTGCAGGTGTTCTCTGAAAACAGAAGTTCATCAGTCACACTCTTCTCCTTCCTTTCTGTAGTTACATTCATTAGCTTATTTAGAGATCTGAGGCATGCTCCATGACCACTGAAGCATAGATTGCCAAGAATTAAAAAGGTCTGGAAATGTTGTGCTGTCAAGATATCACCCATGTGTGACTAGTGAACTGCTCTCTTCAGAGAATACCTACTACAGGTAATCAACTTTGCTTACTCTTTACCTAGTAATGGAAAAAGACAAAAGAACAATCGGGCATGTAGAAGAAATGTGGGTAAGTTGTGCATTTGTCAACAAGGAAAAACAAAATCCCAGAAAAGTAAAGTGAGAAACTTTCATTCACAGTAGATATGGATTTCCCTCTAAAGTGTGCATTTTCCTCTTACATAAGACCTCAATTTGATTATTATGTGAAGCAAATACAATAAGGGACTGAAGGAAAAAATGTATCAGCCTAGGGCCTAAAGAAGACATCTAATTTTACTTGCCTTCCTGATTCCTTTGAACAATTGATATGTAGACTGGCCTTTACCCTTATAATAGTTCTATTGATAAAGAATGTAGGTATAGGGATATATGCATATACACACAAATGGGATGAGAAAATGGCACTGGATAGCTGTCCACCTAGAATAAGGAAGGTGAACGCTAGTTCTTGAGTGCCACCATTACGATAGCCAAATTATGCCAATTAACCTGGTTCTTAGACCAATGTATGTAGTATTAGAAGTCCTAGTGAAAATGTGAGCAACTTTGCAATCAAGGCTTATCTAGCAGACTACAAGTACAGTAATAAGAGGAAACAGGTGCTCAAATAGCTGGATCTGTCTAGCAGACTATGCATTGTCGACCCTGCCAATGTGGCAGGTTGGTGGTAGAGTACTGTCTGTACAGGCCAAGGGGTCTTAAGAAAATGAAAGATCAGGCAATGGCCAATTTGTTTTTGGTGGCTGTTTGAATTATTGTGGGGTCATGTGGTTAGATATGGGAGGGGTGCTAGATGTGAATTTAAATAGCAGTACAAGGAGGAAGATGACAAAACTATTTTGGGTAATATGAGAGATCCTACAGGCTATCATGCTTTGTGTGAGGCAGCTAGGATATATATCCTTGGCAGTGTGGACAGGAATAACTGGGGAGTCTGGATCTTTTTTTCTGTCATGTACTGTATCACAAATATAACTCATGAATATTCATTGTGGAAATCCTGAAAACCAGACTTGAATGTGCATCTCCACTGAAGTTTGCTATCTCTGAACTAGAAAAACTGAGTCATTGCTTGTCTACTGATTTTCATTTGTACTTCATATTTTTACTACTTTTTCTAATAATCAGAAAAAAATCTCTAATAGAAAGTGACAGCATTATTGGAGATAAAACTGATTTTTTTTAAACTATTAAACTAACCAAGTTCTTACTCCTTTTCTTTATTCCTCTTTTTTAGGCACCACAAGTGAGACAGTCTCTCAGCCCAGCACTTCTGATATTCAGTGGGACATAAGCTGTAATCAGCCCCATATTGATGATGAATGGTCTGGGCCAAGTATGTCCTGATTTAAATGTTATGAAACACTGAAATATTTTTCAGAAAACCACTTATAAATAACTTTTAATGTATCTTTAAAAAAAATGTTGAATGTATTCGTCTCACATGAAGATACATGACTTTATGCAGTAAAAGGTTGGACAGCTTGAGTAAACACTAGAAGACTTGCAGATTTTTAGAGGGATAGAGATACTCCAGTCAAGTGGGTAGAACAATGGCAGATGTCTTGTGTAGAAGGACATAGATGTACTTTTGCTACTAAAGCCCTTATAGGCCACATTGGAGGATGGAATTTAGTTTTTGGCACAGCTCAAAAGACCAACTAGATTATAAGAAAGGTCACTTGGTTAATGAAGAGTCCAAAAGGATGAAATTGAGGATTCAGTTGACTGCTAGGGTCTAACCAAAGGCATAGGAAGATTGGGGGCAAACTTGTCAGGTCTGTCATTTCAGATGCTCAGATGATGTGCAACAGATTTTTTTTTGTCATGTTTAAAGGAAAGCATCAATCTGTGATAGAAAATGTTTCACACTAAGTAAATTAGCAGTTTATTGAGGATATTTTTTCATGTTTTTAATATTTATTTAATGTATACTTGTTTATAATACTCATTGAGATGCTGACATCAATAATGGCTAAGTAGAACTTTTGAAAATAGATCTATTGCATTCAGAAAAAGTTCAAAAGCCTATTTTCAACTCTAAATGTAAAGGAAAAAAAATCTTAACTTTAAGAACATAAGAACATGCCATACTGGGTCAGACCCAAGGGTCCATCAAGCCCAGCATCCTGTTTCTAACAGTGGCCAATCCAGGCCATAAGAACCTGGCAAGTACCCAAAAACTAAGTCTATTCCATGTTACCGTTGCTAGTAATAGCAGTGGCTGTTTTCTAAGTCAACTTAATAGCAGGTAATGGACTTCTCTTCCAAGAACTTATCCAATCCTTTTTTAAACACAGCTACACTAACTGCACTAACCACATCCTCTGGCAACAAATTCCAGAGTTTAATTGTGCGTTGAGTGAAAAAGAACTTTCTCTGATTAGTTTTAAATGTGCCACATGCTAACTTCATGGAGTGCCCCCTAGTCCTTCTATTATCCGAAAGAGTAAATAACCGATTCACATTTACCTGTTCTAGACCTCTCATGATTTTAAACACCTCTATCATATCCCCCCTCAGCCGTCTAATCTGCTGCAAGACTAAAACTTTTGTCAGATTAATGATCACCTTTAAAGATGTAAATGTTGCGAGTAACATTCAGTTTTGTAATATGACATGAAAGTTTCATTGTCAAATTCTTTTTCACCATGAAACTGATCTATGTAATGCAAATATATTTATTGGGCATGATTCTAGATGGTCTTGATTCTGGTGATCCTGGTTCTGACTGGAATGCACCAGCAGAAGCTTGGGGGAATTGGGTTGAAGAAGAAACTGCTTGTCCACCCCCTGAAGAGCCAGTATCTGATTATCAGAAGGTCAGTTGACTTCTATTTCTGTGGCATAGTTAATTTGGTAAGTAGAATATCAGTATCTAAAAAGCACAGTTAGCATTATGTCTGTGGGGCAGGGTTTTCATGGACACAGGTTGTAAAAGGCGCAACATAATGCAAGTTGCATAAATGGGTTGCACAGCCAATCAACCCCAATGTGGATAAAGCCCTTCGATGCCTTTTTCACATGACTGCTTGGGTGAACTGGAGCTCCAGCAGCCAGAGTTCCCAGTTCTTTCATCCAGTGGAGGTCACCAACTATAGCAACTCTTCTGACTTTTATTTCAAGTCCAAACAGGCACCTCTGTGGTACTTCCTGATGAAACAGATGTTTGTTAGGTAGCTAAATAGAGAACTTGATGATTTTTAAAACATTAAGCTCATCTTTAAAAATCAGGTTTCAGATAATGAAAGAGAAAAAGAAGCTACTCTACAAAGTGCTACGAGCAGTAAATCGAAGAAGAAGAAGAAGAAAAAGAAGAAGCAAGGAGAGGAAACTAGCTCTCCTGCACAGGTACAACCTATCCTTCTGAGTCCTTTGAAGGCTATTCTGTGTTCGAATGATACAGATTTTGTTTTCTGTGCTTGTTTTCTGTGGAGCTTTAATATACTTAGAATAGTTTTCATGTATGTTATGTGCAAATGGACCGAATCTATATTCTAATACTGATAATGCCATGCTATAATTAGGGATCATGATTTTCAGGGATTTTATGATTCAAAGTTCTAAACTCTGAAACTGCAGAAGCCCAGTGGTCTCATATTCTTGAATGCTCCAGTATGGAAATGGCACCACAGCTGGGGAGGTCTGAAAGAGAAAGATGACTGAGATTTATAATTAAATTTGGTCTCCTTATTGGGAATAGCCAAGGAATATGTCGTCAGACTAGAATCCTGCTCCAAGTCTTGAGCGTAAAAATTCCAGAAAAATTATACGCCCTAGGAATATGGTAGTCAGTTGTTACTTTTTTAGTTTTCGGTTTGTATAATATAGACTGGTGTTCTGAGCATGTTTTAGTAGTTGTAGTTGTAATTAGTGTAGGTGACACTGGAAATGTTAGCTAGTGGTGTTTGACCTTCCTTTTCAAGATTAAAACAAATTTTAGTGGGGGGGGGGCTATCGAGCAGCGCTGCAAAATGGCCGCTTGAACAGCCTGCTGCGCAATCCCTCTAAGCTATTTAAGCAAATTTGATAGCAATTTTGGCCCCGATCCCACTCGGCTTGCTCGATTTAATATTGTGGGAACTGCTCAGGATGTCTACCCACAAGTGAACAACCGATTTAAATCAGTTCTCATTTAGTAAAATTGCTGAGGAGCTACCACCGGATGGTGATGAGCAAGCCTTGAAGCCTACGGAAAACGCTGACTCCATGGCAGGCTTGAATGATTTCTCTGCAGACCTGTCCCACCAGCATACTGAAGGGCCCTCCCTGGACCTCCCGACCCGGTCTGAGATTCGGACCTGGTTTATGGAGCTTCGGGTGGATCGCAAGTCCCACAAAGCAGAATTATTAGCCTCCATCACCGAAATGAAGGAAGATATCAATTCTATGGGGCACCGCGTGGATGAACTTGATGTACGAGCCGACAACCAAAGCCATCTGGTGGAAACACTAATCTCTCAAAATAAACAGATAACATCAGAGCTAGAGGCCCTGTCAGACAAGGTGGACTCATTGGAAACCGGTCGAGACGAGCGAATCTCTAGATTTGGGGAGTGCCGGAGACAGAACAATTTCAGGACTGTATGCTTACGATAACATCTTTGTGTAAGCACCTGCTTAATAGCGGCAAATCGGCAACGGAGGATAACACAGAACTCAAGATCGATCTGGAAAGAGCTCATCGGGCGTTGGGTCCCAATAGAGATAATCAACTGCGGGACATTATAGTGAAATTCCATCATTTTAAAGTTAAAGAAGATCATCAAAGCTGCGAGATCAAATCCTGAATGGCATTGGCAGGATCTCAACATCTCCATATACAATGATCTGGCTCCCTCAACTTCGCAGAAAAGATTTCAATTACGTGAAGTAACCACAACGCTGAGGAATGCAGAAATCCGATATAAGTGGGCATTTCCGTTTGCTCTCATTTTTCAGCGAAAAGGAATCTTACCGTGTAAAAACAATGGCGAATGCTGTGGACAGTTTTCAACAAGCGGGAATTGAAGCCACCTTCACTTCGTCAGTTAAGCCAACTCAGGCCTTGCCAACTGATGCTACTCCAAGATGGCGCCGGCCAGACCCCGGGCGAGGCCGCCTACACAGGCAATGTTCTCAATTCAGAGAGCAGTAAGCTGACGAGGGCTGACATCTTTCTCTGGCAAGTTGAAGGCTTCAACTAGAAACAGTTATGGGACTGCTCGTATGAAATTATCCATGGTCTGTTCAAAGTTGGAAGAGTGATTTTACTTTCAGGGCTTTGACATAGCATGAAAATAATGCCTATAATATAATGCCTATTTTCTCATAATTTCAGCGGAGGATGGGGGAGCGGCTGGGCAGTGGTCTGTAGTGTTGTGCAACATGTACCCCTGGCACGCAGATTCGCGAAGGGATAGCGAATCCTTCTATTGTTGGGTATGGGGGATGGCGGAGTTCACATTGTTTTTTCTATTTCAGATTTATGAGATTGATATCTTTCATTCTGTGATATGCGAAATGTTATGTTTAGCTATATTGGTATCAGGTACAGTGATCATAGTGGAAGTATCACTACAAAGACTATCTTTCTTAAACAGGGGTCATGGTTAAAGTAATATCTCTTAATGTAAAAGGCCTTAACACCTATAGGAAGCGCTTTTTCCTCAGGAGGGAATTAAAACACCTTAAGGCTGACATTGCCTTATCCAGGAGATCCACCTGAAACATAAACATCACCATCTCTTAGCTTTCAAGGAATATCCATATGTTTTCTTGGCTGCCAGTGGGAGTACTAATAAATATGCAGGTACGGGCATTCTCCTCTCTGCTCAGTTGGTATTTGATCTCCTATTACAAGTCCCGGACCCATCGGGCAGATACGCCCTGGTAAAAATCCAGATAGGCTCCCAAATCTACACCTTGGTGTCACTTTATGACCCTAACCGGGACCAGGAAGCTTTCTTGCAGGAGATCCAAGTCCTATTGCTAAAATACGTGGAAAGAGCCCTTATTGTTGGGGGTGACTTTAATATTACATTATGTCTGGCCTTGGACAACTCTAGCGGGCTAGCTTCTGCAGCCAAGTCTAACCATATACAGCTGAAAGGAATTATGGATGACTGGCAGCTAGTAGACGTCTGGAGGAACCGGTATCCTAAATCTCGTACCTACACTTTTTATTCAGCTCCCCACGCTAGCTATTCCCGTATCGACTACTTGCTGGTTGATAAATTATGTAATCAGGTCCACAGAGTTGATATTGCAGCTATCACGTGGTTTGACCATGCTCCAGTTAGCTTGGAGGTCGATATGGGAGTAAGAGATGTGGGAGACCGTTTTTGGAAACTAAACGAATCCCTTTTGCAGGATGACCACTAGGTCCTCACATTAGATACTCAGTTACAGGAATATTTCACATTGAATGCCAACCCTTTGATTTCACCCAGTACACTGTGGGACTGTTCCAAGGCCATAGTATGGTGTCTGCTTATTTCTACGGCAAAGAATGCAACGTAACAAAACCAAGGAAGAGCTGCATTGCTAACTATGGTTTATGGTTCCCTTTCCTTTGGGATCCTATCAATCAGGGACCCTATTCGTCTGGGGATTGTGCCCGTTCTGATAACTCAGAACCAGGGCTCCCTTCACCACCTGAACCTCTGGGCGCTGGCCCTCACGGCATGGATGTTGAGAGCATAATTCTCCAGCCACTGAATCTTTCGGCCAGTGTCTCTCAGGTCCTGGTAGCCTCTAGAAAGCCTTCCACCAGGAAGTCCTACAGTTCGAAATGGAGACTATTCTCCATCTGGTGTGCAGGGCATGCCCTGGATCTATTCACCCCCCCCCCCCTCTTCCCAAACCGTTGGACTACTTGTGGCACCTTTCGGAGTCTGGGCTTCAAACCAGTCAGGGTCCATCTCAGCGCAGTTGGTGCATTCCATCGGTGCACCAATATCAGCACAGCCCTTGGTGGATCGTTTTATTGAGAGGTTTACTTCATTTGAAGCCCCCTCTTTGGGCCCCCTATTGTATCCTGAGACTCTAACATTGACTTGGCACGGCTCATGCATCCACCCTTCAAGCTGCTGCGTTCCTGCGATCCAAAGTCCCTTACCTGGAAAGTCATTTTCCTAGTGGCGATTACTTTGGCTCGTAGAGTCAGTGAGCTTCAGGCCTTGGTCACATACCCGCCATACACAAGATTCTTTCATGATCGTGTGGTCTTGCGTATGCACCCTAAATTTCTGCCTAAGGTAGTGACTGATTTCCACATCAATCAGTCCATTGTTCTGCCCACCTTCTTTCCCAGGCCTCATTCCCACCCAGGGAAAGGACTCTTCATACCTTGGACTGCAAGAGGGCCTTGGCTTTCTACTTAGAGTGCACGGCCAAGCACAGACAGTCCACTCAGCTCTTTGTGTCCTTTGATCCCAATAGGCTGGGCATGGCGGTGGGTAAGACTTTATCAACTGGCTGGCAGATTGTATTGCCTTCTGCTATTCGCAGGCCGGCCTTCAGTTGACTGGCTGCATCAAAGCTCACTCTGTGTGGACCATGGCGACAGTGGCTCATCTACGAGCTGTTCCTGTCATCGAAATCTGTCAGGCCACAACGTGGAGTTCCCTTCACACGCAGCTCATTACTGCTTGGAAAAAGATGGGAGACAGGACAGTACATTTGGTCAGTCCGTCCTGCACAATCTTTTTCCACACCTAAACCCAACTCTTCCAGCCTGGTACCCTTGGTTGATGTCAGGCAGTCTCCTACCAACCAGCAGAGCTGCAGTTGTTATGCCCATTGGCACCTTGTTCGGCAACTGTTGGTCTCTTCTTTTCATGGAGACAGCCTGGAGCTTGGTTTTCACCCACATGTGAAGACTACCATCCTGCTTGTCCTAGGAGAAAGTGCAGTTGCTTACCTGTAACAGGTGTTCTTCTAGGACAGCAGGATGTTAGTCTTCAGGAATCCTGTCTGCCACCCCATGGAGTTGGGTTCTCCTTCTGGTTTATTCTATTCCGGTTAGTAATTTATCTCTGTTACGAGACTGAGGGGGGACCTCATGTGGATGCGGGAGTAGTGGCATGCTGGGCATACTCAATGTGCTGGTCAAAGCTTCTAGAATCTTTGACAAAGGTTTTCTGTGCCGGGCTCCATTGGATGATGTCACCCACATATGAGGACTAACATCCTGCTGTCCTAGGAGAACACCTGTTACAGGAAAGCAACTGCACTATCACCTTCTCACATTGTTTCGCCATCTCCAGATACTATTACCCCACAGTCTCTCTTGGTAGGTGCACATCAGTGTTTCACTCCCCATCATATACAGCTCTTTTGGATTACCAGACCCCTGTTTCTGCACTTCTTGGCATTGAATCCCAGCTGCCAAATCTTCAACAAATCTTCCAACTTTTTAAAATCACTTTTCATTCTCTACTCAGACGTGTCCATGCTGTTGCAGATCTTAGTATCAGCTGCAAATAGACTTTACCTTCTATCCCTTCCGCTATGTCACTCACAAAGATATTGAACAGAGCCGGTCCCAAAACCGATCCCTGTGGCACCCTTCTCTCTTAGGTTCCATTTATCATTACATGCTGAATTACTTGTCTCTGTAAAATAACTACAGATGCTGGATCTGCATTTCTAAGGATTTTTTTCTTCAGGGAGTGTCTAGTTTTGACACAAGCCGGTGTGCTGCTCAACAGCATTCTTGCATAAGGGCACTCTCGCAAGAACATTAATAATGGCATACTATTCAACAAACAGTACACTGGTTTGTGTCAACATCAGATTTTCCCCTGAAGCAAAAATCTTTCAAAATGCAGATCCAGCATCGAAAGTTGTACAAAAAAAAAATCATCTTTGCAGAGTTAATTCAGCTATGTTTTTGCGCATTAGCCACAATTTAGTATTTGGAATGTGCCATTATCAATACTCAATTTCATTATGGAGTGATTTTTGCATACCCCCATTGAATATATTTTCAATGAGACAAGTTTTATTTCTCCCAGGACAAGCAGGATGGTAGTCCTCACAGATGGGTGACAACATCAGATGGAGTCTGGTATGGAAAACTTTTCAGTTTCTAGAAACCTTGACTGACACACTGGGCATGCCCAGCATGCCACTATCCCCACAGCCACAGGAGTCCCCCTTCAGTTTTCTTTTTTCTGCATGAGGCAACTGCACCGGGCTTTGGAGCTCTTTTTTTAGTTTTCTTTCTTAAACGGAAGAAAATGTTATTTTTCACCAGTTCTTCCCCGCTCTGGGGTCCCCCTTCGAGTCTGTTCCTCCGGCGTTGGTCTGTCATTTTTTCGCGTTGTTGCGGTTGGTGCCCGAGCATCTTCCCTTTGGTGGCCGCCGACCACATGCCGGCTTTTTTCGATGGCAAAATCTAAAAATAAATAAATAAATTCTGGGAGTGCCCCCAGTGTCCGCGGACTGTCCATGGATCTGCATGACGTTTGTGTCCTCTGTCTGGGGCCTTCCCACGATATTCGGTGCCAATGGCACCCAAGGGCCGTCTAGATAAGATGGAGCACCAATTCGGTCCTCGATAGTCTGCTCCATCGACTCTGATTCCTGGGACGTCGGCCCCAGGTGATTGTGGTGAACCCGGCCGTCACCTTCGGTGTCCGCCACAAAGAAAAGGGCCGGCCAGTCCAAGACATCGGAGTATTCTTCCTCGGTGCCACAGAAGGACTAGGCTGAGCATAGACTGTCATCACCGCACAGTGCCGGCACAGATACCTGAGGGGCACCGGCCTCAGCCGGACCCCCTTCGAGGAGGCCCAGTCTTCCTCCAGACCTGGAAGCCCAGGGCATTCCCCCACCGATTCTGGTGCTGGGTACCGAGCCTCCGCAGACCCCTGTGGAGGCTCTAAGAACATAAGAACATGCCATACTGGGTCAGACCAAGGGTCCATCAAGCCCAGCATTCTGTTTCCAACAGTGGCCAGTCCAGGCCATAAGAACCTGGCAAGTACCCAAAAACTAAGTCTATTCCATGTTACCCGTTGCTAGTAACAGCAGTGGCTATTTTCCAAGTCAACCCAATTAACAGCAGGTAATGGACTTCTCCTCCAAGAACTTATCCAATCCCATCTGGTTACGCCTTGTCCTCCTTCTCCCTTTTCTACGCCTGAATTTCATGAGGAGCTGAACCGCACAGTGCATCGAGCAACCACCAGCACCGGCTCCCATGCCAATGCTGGAGCCAGCATCCTCTATGCTGGCACCCCTGCTGGAGCGGCTGGATGTCCTGCTTGGAGTCCTGCCAACGCAGCCGGTGCCCGGGTGTCTGGGGCTCCATCTGCTGCCTTTGATGCTATCCTGATTCCAGGATCCTCTGAGGAGGAGGAAGCAGCTCCGTGCCTGTCACAGAGGGCAGTGCCCTCTTTCCCTGAGCCTGTGCCCAGGCCATCGGGTGCTCCGGAGCCATCAGGGCCTCTGTCCTCTGCCTGCGCGGCCTCCGGCACAGAGGCTTCCTGACACACCATCTGTGACAGTGCCTCGGGGTCCAGAAATTAGCCTCCCTCCCCGACCCTGTGGGGTTGCTAGTGAGCAGGAGGTTGTACACAGTCCTTGGGGTGATGATTCCTCCAAGTTTTTCTTAGAGCCTCGGGTGACCTCCCGTCCAAGCCTTCACCTGCGGATGAGAGGCACCATTCACCCCCGGAGGATTTGTCCTTCGCCAGTTTTGTTCGGGCGATGGCAGAGGCTATACTTTTTCAGTTGCTTACTGAAGAGGATGCCCGCCATAAAATGTTGGAAATCCTCCAATTCATCGATGTCCCACAGGAGGTAGTGGCTGTCCCAGTGCATGAGGTCCTCCTTGAGCTCCTCTACTGGCTATGGGAACACCCAGACTCTGTTGCCCTGGTCAGCCGGAAGACGGATGCCATTTATTTAGTGCATCAGACCCCAGGATTCCAAAAGAGCCAACTCCCACACCAGTCTGTGATAGCAGAGTCTGCTCTGAAGAAAGCTAAGCGAATCTGCCCCTCTTAGCCTCCCCTCAGAACCACAAGGTGAGTAGCTTCTACTCCCTGTACAGGGAAGAGAGAGAACCAGCCTTGAATGCCTTTGCCCAATTGTGGAGCACAGGTCTCCTTTTCGCATATCCTCTGCTTTTGCTGATAGGCAAGACCCTTGTGAAGCTCCAGCAGGATGGGGGCTCCATGATAGCCCCATATTGGCCCCAACAGGTCTGGATCCCTATCCTGTGCGACTTGTCTGTCCAGGAGCCCATATGCCTGGGCACCTCTCCTGACCTCATCACGCAGGATCGGGGCAGGCTGCATCACCCGAACCTTCAGTCGTTGGTCCTCGCTGCCTGGATGTTGAAAGGCTAGTGTTGCAGTCCCTTCAGCTTTTCGGAGAACTTGTCGCAGGTCCTGGTAGCTTCTCAGAAGCCTTCCACACTAAAGTCCTACCAGTTGAAGTGGAGGAGGTTCTCTGTCTGGTGTGCAGAGCAAAATCTTGACCTTTTCACCTGCCCCACGCCACAGCTCCTGGATTATCTGACGTATCTCAGTCAGGGTTGCAGATGACTACGATCTGAATTCATCTGATTGCCATCAGCATCTACCACCAAGGGGTGGGTGACACTCCAGTCTTGGTGCAGCCATTAGTAGGGCGCTTCATGCAAGGCTTGCTACAATTGAAGCCTCCGCTGCGTCCTCTTGTTGTGACCTGGGACCTCAACGTGGTGTTAGCGTGGCTCATGTAGTCTTCATTTGAGCCTATGCGCTCCTGCGAACTTAAACATCTCACTTGGATGGTTCTCTTCCTGGTGGCGATTACTTCTGCCCACAGGGTCTGTGAGCTGCAGGCCCTGGTGACCTATCCGCCTTATACGAGGTTCTTCTATGACAGTGTGGTGTTACGCACTCACCATAAGTTCCTGCCTAAGGTGGTAACTTCCATCTGAATCAGTCTGTTGTGTTTCCCACCTTCTTTCTGAGGCTACACTCTGGACTACAAACGTGTTCTGGCGTCATACCTGGAGCGCACTGCAGCCCACAGCAGACCACGCAACTGTCTCCTTTGAGAAAAATAGACTTGGGGTTGCAGTGGGCAAGCAGACCATGTCCAATTGGTTGGCGGACTGTATTGCTTTATGCTATGAGCAAGCGGACCTTCCGCTTGGAGGCAGAATAATGGCGCACTCAGTGAGCCATGGCAGCATCGGTGGCCCACTTCCATGCGGTACCTATTGCTGAGATCTGCAAGGCCGTGACATGGAGTTCCCTCCACATGTTCACAGCCCACTACTGTCTGGACAGGGATGGTCAACAGGACAGCGCCTTTGGCCAGTCTGTCCTTCGTAACCTGTACCAAGTATGAGAACCCAATTCTCCCTGCCTCTAGGGCCCAATGTGTGGTTCATGCTGTTCATGTTGTTGCCAATAGCACCCCTGTTGTGCCTGTTGCATGTTATCGGGTGTCTGTTGGCCCTGTACGTTTCCAGGGGCAGCATGCAGCTTGGTATTCACCCATCTGTGAAGACTACCATCCTGCTTGTCCTGGGAGAAAACAGTTGCTTACCTGTAACAGGTGTTCTCCCTGGACAGCAGGATGTCAGTCCTCAGTAAACCCACCTGCCACCCCACAGAGTTGAGTGAGTTTGTGGTTTGTTTTTTATTTTTCGCTAGTCTTTTTTTTTCACTTTGATACGACACTGAAGGGGGATCCCGCCTGACTGTGGGGATAATGGCATGCTGGGAATGTTCAGTGTCAGTTTCCCATGCCGGGCTCCATCTGATGATGTCACCCATCTGTAAGGACTAACATCCTGCTGTCTTGGGAGAACACCTGTTACAGGTAGCAACTCTGCTTTATATTCCACCTTTTGTGAATCTTCAAAGTGGATTGCATTCAAGTACTATAGGTATTTCCCTATCCCCAGTGGGCTTACAATCTTAAATTTGTACCTGAGTCAATGGAGGATGAAGTGAATTGCCCAAGGTAACAAGCAAGTTAGTAGGATTTGTACCCTGGCTTCCCTGGTTCTCAGCCTGCTGCTACTTTTGGTGGACATTTGATAGTCATACATAGACATGAATTTTATTTGCAATATACAGATTAAAAAATTCTGCTAAAAGATACTGATTATAACATTTACATGTTCTGATTAAGAACATAAGAAATTGCCATGCTGGGTCACACCAAGGGTCCATCAAGCCCAGCATCCTGTTTCCAACAGAGGCCAAACCAGGCCACAAGAACCTGGCAATTACCCAAACACTAAGAAGATCCCATGCTATTGATGCAATTAATAGCAGTAGCTATTCCCTAAGAAAACTTGATTAATAGCAGTTAATTGACTTCTCCAAGAACTTATCCAACCCTTTTTTGAACCCAGCTACACTAACTGCACTAACCACATCCTCTGGCAACAAATTCCAGAGCCTTATTGTGCATTGAGTGAAATAATTTTCTCCAATTAGTCTTAAAAGTGCTACTTGCTAACTTCATGGAATGCCCCCTAGTCCTTCTATTATCCGAAAGTGTAAATAACCAATTCACATCTACTCGTTCAAGACCTCTCATGATTTTAAAGACCTCTATCATATCTTCCCTCAGCTGTCTCTTCTCCAAGCTGAACAGCCCTAACCTCTTCAACCTTTCCTCATAGGGGAGCTGTTCCATCCCCTTTATCATTTTGGTTGCCCTTCTCTGTACCTTCTCCATCACAACTATATCTTTTTTGAGATATGGCGACCAGAATTGTACACAGTATTCAAGGTGCGGTCTCACCATGGAGCGAAACAGATGCATTATGACACTTTCCATTTTATTAACCATTCCCTTCCTAATAATTCCTAACATTCTATTTGCTTTTTTGACTGCAGCACACTGAGCAGACTATTTTAAAGTATTATCCACTATGAGCTCTAGCTCTTTTTCCTGGGTGGTAGCTCCTAATATGGAACCTAACATCGTGTAACTACAGCAAGGGTTATTTTTCCCTATATGCAACATCTTGCACTTGTCCACATTAAATTTCATCTGCCATTTGAATACCTAATCTGCCAGTCTCTCAAGGTCCTCCTGTAATGTATCACAATCCGCTTGTGATTTAACTACTCTGAATAATTTTGTATCATCCGCAAATTTCATAACTTCACTCGTCGTATTACTTTCCAGATCATATATATATATATCTATATATATATATATATATATATATATAAGCACCGGTCCAAGTACAGATCCCTGAGGCACTCCATTGTTTACCCTTTTCCACTGAGAAAATTGACCATTTAATCCTACTCTATGTCCTGTCTTTTAACCAGTTTGTAATCCACGAAAGGACATCACCTCCTATCCCATGACTTTTTAGTTTTCTTAGAAGCCTCTCATGAGGGACTTTGTCAAACGCCTTCTGAAAATCCAAATACACTACATCTACCATTTCACCTTTATCCACATGTTAATTAACCCCTTCAAAAAAATGAAGCAGATTTGTTAGGCAAGACTTCCCTTGGGTAAATCCATGTTGACTGTGTTCCATTAAACCACGTCTTTCTATATGCTCTACGATTTTGATCATAAAGGGAATGTGTTTTTCAATGATGAGCTCACTCTCATACATCTGATTATATATATTATGGATTTTTTTTTGGATTTGCACATTTTTCATTTTCATGGTTCCTTCTGTTTAGCATGAGTTTTTATGTTCACTTCAGACTTTTTTTGCTTGGTTTGTGCAAGATTGACACAGAAGGTACATGGAGTTCTTTAGATAAGTCCCAACACAAAGAGTGTATAGTAAGTAGGTCCTCGAAATCAAATCCAAAAAACACAAAAGGCACCTATTCCATTAATTGTAAACCAACTAAGGCGTGTAGACAAACAAAGGAAAAAGGAAAAAAAATTTTCTTAAGGCAGGAGCCGCATCTGCAAGCCTGACGACGTGTCTAACCTCACCCGGTCGGACCATCCGGTCTGTTCTTCATCTGCGGCTCTTACCCGGCCGTGAAGCCTGTTAGTAATTTATGATAGCAATGAAACCTTGAAAATGTATTATTCATAAATGACAATTGTTAACAAAGAATAATGTCGTCAGGTTTGCAGATGCGGCTCCTGCCTTAAGAACACATTTTTTCCTTTTTTCCTTTATTGTTTTCTGCACGCCTTAGTTGGTTTACAATTAATAGAATAGGTGCCTTTTGTGTTTTTTGGATTGTTCTTTAGATAAGCCCATTCAAGATGGCAATATTTATAATCTAACTTTTTCAGTCAAGCAGGGAAGTACTTATTAATGTTTTTCTTTCCTTTATAGGACCCAGAAGATGTGGATAGAGAGGTTGGAGATGATTTCCAGGAGGATAACACAAACATCCAACCACAGCAGGAAATCGTGTTTCCTGTGAAGACCATAAGCACTAGTGAGCCAGCTGAGGCATGTATCTAAAAGAACTTAAATGATTCGCAGTCTTATTGCATAGATAAAAACTTGAGAATAAAGTTTATTAGATCAGACATTTCTGCACCTTTTGAAATAACTGGATCATCACCTAATATTTTAAGATCCGATGATAAAGCATTTGATTTTGATAGAAATGTTGGAAGATCAATGTGGGAGTGCTGTTGGATGAAGGGGGCCAATCAAATGTAAATTTCCTAGCGTGTAGCAGATGGACTCAAAACAAGTGGTTATAGCGTGCTCGTGCTAGCAGTTGGAGACGGATCTGACGTCAGCACGGGTACATATACCCCCACAGGAAGTGAAGCAATTCAGTAATTTCCGTCTCCAAAGCAGTTTGGAGCTCCTTCACGCTCGCTGAGCGTTCTTCCAAATTCTAACTACTAAATTCACTAGACGTTATCTATTAACGACGAGCCCCGCACTCCTGCGGTGATACCAGTCGGTCCCTCCCCCGGTTGAGTTTCCCGAGGTGATTTTCGTGGTCCCTCGGAGGTAAGTGCCTCAGTCCGGTGGCCGACTCGCAGCAGAGACCTGCCCCCGAGCGAGAAGGGCTCGGGCGCGGCCTAGAGGCAGCCTCGGTCCCGGTGTGGACTTGGCCCCCGAGCGAGATGAGTTTGGGCGCGGCCTAGAGGCAGCGGGTGCACCACCTCCAGCGCGGCGGTGAAGGTACTCCCCCTCTCCCCCCGCAGCCAGAGACCGCCCGGGTTGCAGTCGGGAAGCGCCGAAGACAAGGTAAGGCATATATATTTACTTGTTGGTCTCCGAGGATCCGAGGAGAAGCAGCGTGGGGGACCCCGGGCATGGACCTACTAGCGGACAGGTCCAACACTCAGGTATCCAGATATTTCAGCCGCAGGCGGGATCCTCTGTCTCAGGGGATTGATGCACTGGTTCAAGCAAGACCCCAGGGGATTCTGCTGTACGCTTTTCCGCCATGGCCCCTGCTGGGCGCCATTATACACAGGATTCAGCGGCACAGAGGCCTGGTTCTTCTAGTGGCCCCGGACTGGCCAAGAAGACCCTGGTACGCAGACATGAGAAGATTGCTGGCAGGGACTCCACTACCCCTGCCGCCGCACAGGGACCTGCTGCGACAAGGTCCCATACTCCACGAGGATCCGGCTCAATTCTCTCTTACGGTCTGGCCATTGAGAGGGCTAGACTGAAGAAAAGGGATACTCGGGGCCAGTAATAGATACACTCCTCAGAGCACGCAAGTTCTCCACATCGCTAACTTATATAAGGATCTGGAGAGTATTTGAAGCTTGGTGCGAAGCTCATAGCACCAATCCACATGCCGCTAAGATTCCTCTCGTTTTGGACTTCCTGCAAGATGGTCTTAAGAAAGGTCTGTCCCTCAATTCCATCAAGGTCCAAGTGGCAGCACTTTCCTGCTACGGTCCACGGAGTGACGGCAATAGTATCGCCACACACCCGGACGTTTCACGTTTCCTGAAAGGAGTCAAACACATTCGTCCGCCACTGAAGTGGCCCTTACCTCTGTGGAACCTCAACCTAGTTTTGGACTTTCTAGCGGGACACGCCTTCCGTCCACTTCGAGGCCTGTCCCTCCGTTTGTTAACCTTGAAGATGGTGTTCCTGCTGGCTGTTTGCTCCGCACGCCGTGTCTCCGAGCTACAAGCACTGTCTTGCCGTGATCCGTTTCTCCGAATCACGCCAGACGCCATCCATCTTCGCACGGTTCCTTCCTTCTTACCCAAAGTTGTCTCGCACTTCCACCTCAACCAAACCATCTCTTTACCTACCACAGAAGGTTTGAAGAAGTCTGAAGACTGTCGAATTCTACGCCATCTCGACATAGGCAGGCTACTGTCCAGATACCTGGAAGTGTCCGAAGCAATATGAAAGACAGACCATCTGTTCGTTCTACACAGCGGGAAGAAGCAAGGGGAAGCGGCCTCAAGGGCAACTATCGCCCGCTGGGTCAAAGAAGTTATCAAGGCAGCCTACGTAGACGCGGGTAAACCACCGCCTCTACAGGTCAAGGCTCACTCTACCAGAGTGCAAGCAGCCTTTTGGGCAGAAACGCGGATGCTGTCGCCTGCTGAGATCTGTAAGGCGGCGACATGGTCCTCCCTCCATACCTTCTCCAGATTCTACCGTCTGGATGTCCAGGCCAGGGAGGACACCGCATTTGTGAGGGCAATCCTACACGGACCTCGGGCAGCCTCCCGCCCAGTCCAGGAGTAGCTTTTGTACATCCCACTTGTTTTGAGTCCATCTGCTTCACGCTAGGAAATGTAGAGATTACTTACCTGATAATCTCGTTTTCCTTAGTGTATGCAGATGGACTCAGCATCCCGCCCGGCTGCCAATATTCATGGGATTTCACAGGCTCAAGGTAAGCCATGTTTTATTACATAGGGCATCCACCCTGCCGGGTGTCGACGCCTTCCGGTTGAAAACACTGGCGGTCTCCAGCTACTATCAACCGGTCACGGTAATCCTGTTTCAATTAATCGATCGGTCAGTACTCATATCGCTATGACAGCTTTGCAAGGAAGATTACTGAATTGCTTCACTTCCTGTGGGGGTATATGTACCTGTGCTGACGTCAGATCGTCTCCAACTGCTAGCACGAGCACGCTATACCCACTTGTTTTGAGTCCATCTGCATACACTAAGGAAAACGAGATTATCAGGTAAGTAATCTCTACAATATCAATGTACTTGCTTGCCAACACTAGATACGTATCTAATTTTATTTTGAAGCTACCAGTGTGGCAAGACTTTGGGAATTTTTTTTATTCTTCCCAAAAACAATTATGCATTTTTTTTCCACCAAATCACCGTGACCATAACTTTAAGGAAAATGCCATTTTTTATTTCTAAACTTGGCAGCAGGATGTAGACTTCAGAGGTTACATAAAGTGTTTTCCATTGATAAGCAGGGCTGAATTAGCCATTGCATGTGAGTGGTCATCTGGTGGTATCAAATAGATCTGTCTCTTAGCTAGTAGAGCTGTATCTTTACGGACCATGTACAGGATTTTCCACTTGGGGGTTACCTTATGAGCTTCCTTCAGTCTTTTTTTCATCCGAGCACCATCACAGATGTGAATCCCTCTTTTTTTTCTTTTTTCTGTGAAAATCTAACTTTTTTTTCTTTAATGTTGCAACTCTGCCTCAGCAGCCCCCAAACAGAACTTTTCAGCGCTACCAACAAAAAGAAGTTTAAAATCTTTTGGTCCTTATCAGGTTTGGTAGTAAGAAATCCACTGTGACTGGGTTCAAGGATTGTATTTGTGGTAGAAGAATGACCATTACTGATGTAGATGAACCCTGCCTCTGACCAGACCATGACTAGGTCAGCAGTTGTCATTGTAGACAGATGTCCCTGCATTCTCAGAAATCTAGGGTCTGGAAAATGGAGGAACTGCATAACTCTCTCAAACTACATTCTTTTCTCTTACAGGAGTACAGCCTTGTCTGCTGTCTCAGGACTTGAGTTGAGCAGGAGCAGCCAGTGAAGTTGAATGAGAAAGGGAGTTGTGTGGTTTCGATGGGGGGGGGGGGGGGGGTGTGGGAGAGGAGTCTAGCTGCACAGTTTTGAATCACTTGGAGCGGTTGTAATGTATAGTCAGAGACCTATGTATAAGGAATTGCATTAATTGAGACTTGTCAGTATAAGAGACTGAAGCACATATTGAAAGTCAGCAGGAAATAGTAAAGGTTTGAGGATTTTGAGTAGGTGAATTTTATAATATTATTTTGTAATAGATGCAATATTTGTGGACATGGATAGCTTGGAATCAATGTGAACACCTAGATTGTGAGCATGACTGCGTATGGGTATATGGCATTTGTTAAAGATGAATTCAGTGGGAGGTGCACAGGTAGAGTTTGGAATAGTGGACAGGTGGATGATTTTGGGGTTTTTTTCTGCATTGAGGGTGAGTCTATTTATGCATTAGCCAAGTATTTATTGTTTGAAGGTAGTTTGCCTAGTGAGAAGGTGTGTTTCCATGATGAGTTGTATGGGAGGAAGAATTGTATGTCATCTGCATAGATTTTATAGTTTAAGTTGAGATTTGATAGAAGTTGACAGAGGGAGAAGATATATATTAAACAAGATAGTGGAGACTGTGGATCCTTGTGGTACTCCGGAGTCAGTGTAATGCAAGTCGGAGGAGTATTGTTTGAGATTAATTTGTTGTGGGTGGTGATGTAAAAAGGATCTGAACCAATTGAGGACTTTACCAGTAATACCAATATTTTGAAGAGTATTGCAGAGAATTTCATGGTTCAGGGTATCGAAAGCAGCTGAGATGTCAAGGAGTATGCAAATGTAATCTATATTGGAATCGAAGCCTCGAATTATGGAGTCGAAGGATGAAAAGGAGGGTTTCAGTGGTGAGACCTTTCCTGAAGCCGTGTAGATATGGGTATAAGATATCTTCAATGTACTCATTTAATTGGTGTAGATGGACAGATTAAATTAATTTTGCTGGGGTAGTGAGGGATGCTATTGAGCGATAGTTGCTTAGTAGATTTATATCAGATATTTTTTTCTTGGGGATGGGGAGAATTAATGTGTTGGGGTTTTTTTTGAGTGAAGCCAGGAAAATTCCCAATGTTAGCAATGAATTGATTAAATGAGTTAATGATGGAGCTAAAGATTCACGGACGTCACGCAGTAGTTTACCAGGACATGGGTTAAACGGACTGTTTGAGATTTTGTTTTGGAAAGGATCTGAAATGTTGTGTCTATAGAGATGGTGGAGAATTCAGCCCAGGAATAGGATGGAGAAACTTGGATGTTGTGTGGAATTGGCAAATGATTAAATTTTGATGAGAGATTTAGAATTTTATCTTTAAAATGGTTTGCATTGTTGTTGCAGAAAGAATTTGGTAAGTGAGCCGATTGGTCATTTTTTGTAGTTATCAGGGATTTCACAATGTTGAATAAATGGAGCAATTACCAATGGCAGCAGAAATTTGTTTTGCATAGTATGTTTTCTTACTAGTGTTTGCTTTTTGTAATGGTTGAGACATGCATAGTAAACATTTTTTCTTTCTGGGATTGGATTTTTGCACCATCTTTGCTCAAGGTGGCGGAGTTTTGTCTTTAAGTGGCATAATTCTGTAGTGTACCATGGAGTGTGAGCGAGTTTGACAGTTTTTGGGGGGCGAAAGTGTCGTAGGAGTTGGACACTGTTAGACCAGTTTATGAATTCACTATTGATGTCTGAGTATCTGAGTTAGGTGGCAAAGCATGAATTTTGTATTCTTTGCCTAGGGATATTACATGATGTCCAGGGTTGCCGGTTTTGCAACCAGATTACCCCTAAAGGTCATCAGGCGAGTTCAAATAAAATGGAGAAACTTTTTGGCCCTTGAAAATTGGGGTCCTCCATCCCGCGTCAGGCGCGTGGACACCGCGGGGTCAAGGATAGCCTATGGACGCCGAACCACCCCCACTCCGACTCCCCCTCTGGAGAGGTGCTCCATAGATCGACCGTTGGTGTCCTTGCATTCCAGGACGTCAAATTCCTCACCCTCCTTGGTGCCGGGAAAAGACCGGGCTAAGCACCGGGGGAGATCGAGGAAACAGTCACGGGTCGCCATCGGCATGGCTCCGTTTCTGGGAAGGTCCCACAAAACAGATCGGAAGGTACTCTGTCAAAGCCAGAAGGCAAATAGAAAGCAAGACAGATCAATTGCCTTAGATGAAAAATATTTATTCGCACATATATCTTGATAAAAGAGCCTAACTCTGGCAGAGTTTCACACTAGGCTGCTTCAGGGGCTAAAAATAACCAAACGCAAAATTAAGACCTAAAAAATAAAATACGAAATAATTAAAAGATGAATATATAAATAGACTTAAACACATAAACCACAGGACGTATATATATAAATAGCAAAATCAGAATTTGAAGATAAAAATAGGTAGATTGAAACATTACATTTAAATAGATATATATTGTTTTAAAAAATGGACAAGCATAAACCTTATAAATACATAATAATCATACAGAATCATAAATAAAATACCCACATGAAAGTAAATGTGAAAAATAGTAATCATAGTGATTAATAAAATTATGGTGATTAATAAAATTATAGGAGCATTGTACCGGAGAGAAGAGAAAAAAGGTGTACCTTTATCAGATGTATGTTGTATAAATGGCAACAAATCAAAAACTGAAAATAAAAATTGGTAGATTGAATCATTACATTTAAATACATAAATATTTTTAAACAATAGACAAACCACATAGAAATCTTATAAATACAAAAATAACCATGCAGAATTGTAAATAAAATGCGCACACAAAAATATATATAAACAATCTATAAAAACAAATCTATATAAAAAAAAATGATGAAAAATAAAAAGGCATTGCACTGGAGAGGAGAGAAAATAAATTGTATACCTTTATCACGGGTAATGTTGGGTTTCACTTTTGTGCCTGATGTAAATATTAGTCTACTGATGAATATTCTAAATTAACATAACATGAGAAAATAAATAAATAAAAATCAATTCATTATAAACCAATGATCAATAAAAGGAGACCGATCAAAGTGTAATATTTTATTCAGATCCTAAGCTTGGTTTATTGCATTGTTGACTAAATTATGTAACAAAATCAATATAGATCGCAGAGTATAGCTTCACTAGAGAATTAAAATTATTGGGCACGAGTTAATCAAGGACAGTTTTCTATGTCCTTGATTAACTAGTTTTCTATCTAAGGTAAAACGCAGAGACATAGTGATATACAGTGTTATCTAAAGGAAAGTCATTTCTAGTCTCATTTGTATATAACAATGAAACCTATGGCAGAGAGAGAGAATACAGAAATATTCTACTCACTTGGGTCATGGCAGATTTGCACTTAATGGATGAACTGTTTACATCGGTATTATATAAACCTAAAATAAAGGGACCCATTAATCTTACCTAGAAAAATGTAAGAGATCTAATAGTTATTAAAAGCATTGTATTGCCTGCACAAAATGCCGATTCCAATCGCATAATTTACTTCTTAATGTTAAACTGAAGACATTTGCCCGCAAAAATATCTTGCTTGATAACTAACAAAACGGGAGCGGAAGCAGGACCGCACCAGACCTATTACTCTACAAGCAAAATCTTTATTTATAAATGTGTACCATGATTATATTGATATAGCTACAATGCATTTCATCGGTTCCCGACTGAGTAAAGCTCTAAAAAAAAAAATTTTTTTTTTAAATTTTAGACTACAAAAGTTTCATAAGACTAACCCTTGTATATGGCTAAGGAATTTCCACATTCGGTTATAGATGCTGATAAATCTTTACTTTGTGCAGAACAGCAATAAATCTCTACCATATTTTACTGCCTTTAGCTAGGAGCACCCGGAAACTGGAAGGCTTTAAGTACTACCTTGTTAGCCCTTTGACAGCTAAAAAAAATGTGCTGTAGTTGGCTGCGATCTAGCTGCATTAAGAAACTTTATTATTGTAGTACTAAGTCAAGACAGGGAGTGTTAACTATTCCTCATTTTATATGATTAAATCAGGGTTTCTATTCAATAACCCGAGTAGTGCAAAAATAATTGATAAAACAGGAACAAAATAAATAAACTGTAATAACTAATTATAAAAATAAAACTAAAGTCATATTTACCCTATATAGATTTGTTGGTTTATAATGAGATTTCAGTTCAATTAGTGGCTTATGAAAATGAAAACAAAAAATATTAAATTACAGAAAAACATTATCAATATCTTGGTTTTAACCCTGATGGATGGTAAGTATTATATTCAAAAATAAGTCCTTGTTCCAATTTAAGTAAATTCATATCAATATTCCCTCCTCTCAGTTTAGTCACTAATACAAATTTAAAATCATTAAAACTGTGACCAAATGAAATTGCGTGTTGGACTAAAGGTTTGCTCTCTATTTTTCTTTTGTTGCACTCTCTTATGTTCGATAATTCTCTTGTTAAATGGTCTAGTTGTCTTACCAATTTAAAACTTATTTACACGTACAGTGAGCGGCATATACAATGCCGCTGCTCTTAGTAAAGGAATTGAGTACAAACGGCTTAGAATCATCATTAAATACGATTTTATCTGTTTTTAGATTGGCATCACATACCGAGAAAGACCCACAAGGGCAGTAGCCACGTGGTCTATTTTAGATTCTTGTGGTAAAACTGATGGAACTAATCTTTGATTACTACTGCATTTGTATCCTATCATTATGTCTGACTTTAAAACAAGGAAGACACTGGACAATATTCCAATGTTTTTTCAAAATGTTCCCTATATGGCAAGATTTCTGAGTGTAGAAGAGGGGCAGCCCACGTTCTTTGTTTTTTCTTTGTTTGGGTTGCAATAGTTCTTTTCTATTTTTGTTCAATGCACGAGTATAAGCATCGTCAACAACCCTTTCAGGATAGTTCTTTTCAACAAATCTAGATTTAATTTCTATTGCGCTCTCTTGAATGTATCATCTCTTGTACAAAGTCTACGAAGTCTAAGAAATTGTGAATATGTTAAGTTAGATACTAAGGACCTATTATGGCAACTATTATATTCAAGTAATTTGTTCGACTCAGTAGGTTTACGATAAATATCAGTTACAAATGTTTCTTGTTCATAAATGATCTGTATATCTAAAAAAGGTATTTTTCATGCATCAAAATCCAGACTGAATTTCAGGTTTGGATCCAAACTGTTAAGCCAGGTATAAAATAGGTCTAATCTTTCTTTACTACCTTTCCAAATCATCAAAATATTATCTATATATCACCACCACAATAGGACTTTTCAGAATAATGTTGTCCTAAGAATATTACTTCAAATTTACCTACATATTAGATTGACTACAGACTGTGCCATGGCTGCACCCATTGCCACCCATTTGGATTCATTATAAATTATATTGTCAAATTTTGAACATTTTTTTGTTAAAACAATTTTAGCAAGCTCTAAAATGAATCAAGTAGTGATACTGTTCTGTGTATTCCTATTTTCTAATGATTCTTATATGATTGCAAAGCATCGTCCTGTGGTATGTTAGTGTACCAAGATTCAGTGTCTAATGTCACAAGTAAAATTTCTTCATAATGAAAATTTTAATCTTTTAAAATATTGATAATGTGTGCAGAGTCTGATATAAGACAGAACAGTAGAAACTAAAGATCTGAGAAATTGATCTACAAATATAAAGGTTCATGAAGTGAACCTATACCTGAAATTATAGGTCTACCCGGAGGAGATGTCAAAGATTTGTGAATTTTTGGAAGTATATATATTGTGGGCATGATGGGATAGGAGACAGAAATTCAAACTCTTTGTTAGTAATGAATTGGGTAGAATGAGCTGTGGATAGGAGCAAATCAATTTCTGTTTTAATACTTCTTGTAGGGTCATGTTGCAATTTTGGTATAAAAGGCAGTATCTGCAAATTGTTTTGAGATTTCATCCATATATTGTATCTTATCCATAATAACAATGGCACACCCTTTGTCTGCTGGCTTAATTATAATCTTGTCTTCTCGTTTCAGTTGTGTCAATAGCTTCCTTTTCTTTTCTACTGATATTACAAAAATTCTTTTCCTAGATTTTCTAGTTCACACAGTACTAGCATTTCATAAGTATGTAGAACTGGGCCTATCGATCCAGGGGGGGACCCATTTGCTCTTGTGTTTTACAATAGAGGGATTGGAAACTTGTTGATACTGTCCAGAGAAATAATGCATAATTTTAAGTTTCTTGTAAATTTAAACAAATCTACTCTAGTTTTAAAAGCATTATAGTGTGGTGTTGGGACAAAGGACAGACCTTTGTTTAATACGGATGTCTCATTTATATTCAATTTACGAGAGGAAATATTGATGATACGATTATGTAGTGATTGGCAAGGAATCAGTGGTAGAGTGAGGCCTCTTCTTCTCCCTCTCCCTCTGATTCTGCCTCTCCCTCTGTATGTTGGGCTTTTGCCATGCTTTTACTAGGCCTTCTTGATTCATCATCCGCTGTAGTTCATGTAAGCATTTTAACAGTTGGGCAATTACATTCTGTACTTCAAAGTAAAGACACCGGATGCTCAATGCTTGAACAGCCCCTGAAGCAGCCCCATTATGGGCGAAACTCAGGTCTAGAGTCTGGCATCTACTGGGCAATTCATCAATAAACATTTATCAAGGACCTTCGGATCTATCTCTTTTTCTTAATCCTCAAGGCTTTGATAGACCATCTTCCTTTTTGTCTTTTGGGTCCATCTATTATGTTATGGAATCTAAGGGTATTTTAAAAATGATGGCAAACTTTGTAATATTTTAAAACAAATTGAATTTTCTTGCATACTCCTCTGCCTCCAACTACACCAAACAAAAGAAAAACACTTCTAAGAATGAAACAAGATGGCATAAGTAATGTTCTACACGGATATTTCTGACATTATTTGGTGTTTGAGATCCAATAGCAATACACCCTTTCATACAGAGAATAAGCAAGCCTGAATTTTTCTCCAAATGGATGTAAGAATAGGAACGTAATGCATATATAATTCTGTCTATATCTTTCTGTAGGTATATATACATAAATACACATTAAAGTACTTCCCCCTTATTTTGAGGTGGTAGATTTATTTATTGATATCTGAAGAAGCAGTAGATAAATACAGGTTTGAAAATGGGGGAAATATAGATTGAAAAGAATAAAAATGAAATCTCATAAAACAGTACTATTAATCTAGAATGGGAGTTTGACTAAGTTATTAATGATAAAAAAAAAACCAAACATACAATTAAGTCTTTAATGTTTAGGATACAGTCTTCCAAAAAAGAGAGAGGCATAGGCATGTGAAGTATACTGATTGGGTCATTGTTCTTGTCTTTTACCCAATAAACAAATGTGGGTATAATAGACAAAGTAGGCAATAGCATTCAAAGCTGGCTGAGTTTTATCCTGTATTAAACACATGGTAGAATCAAAGTTCTACCATGTGTAGGTATAGGTTCTTTAATAGACTATTATTTATTGAATTGAATATATACTGCCTGTATATTTCAGAAAGGGTACTGAGATACTGAACAATGTATAGAAGGACATCTTTCTGCTCTGTCTTTTAAGTAAAAATTTTTAAATAAGCTTTTTTTCACCATAAAAGTTTGCGAGGGTTTGATTCCATTAAACAAATGGTATCAAACAAGGATCTTGTAAGGAGAAATTGTCATAAGAGCACACAAGAAGTGCATTCTAGAGTAGGGAAAATTAGGTTTTGCCTCAAGTGGGGTGTGTGGTTTGTTTTTGGGAGGGACAGCTTTTTACACTAAGTGGTAACTCATTGAAATGTGCTTCCAAAGATATGTAAGCTGTCAATTAATATGTTCATTTGGAAGTTGGATGAGCTGCTAGAGGACATCATAATCAATAAGTATGATCTGCTTAGAGTTCAGAAGCTAATTCAAATAGATGCCAGTTTTAGATCATTAAGGCAGTTTGCCCACTAGGAGACACAATTTGGTTGCATCAAATAATTTTTCTGTCTTTTTTTTAGATGGCCATCAAGGAACTGCTAGAGGCATATTTTTACTCTTCCTCCTGATGTACTATGTTTGTCTGAAAATGCATCTTTGTTGTGTTGCAGCCTGAAGAGGAAGAACCTCCCCTTGCTGTCTTGACTGAGCCATCTGTAACAGTATTGCTGAGTATTCCAGAGAAGATATCTTCCCAAGTGCCACAGATGCTACAAGAGACAGATGTTTCAAATTCTAATAAGCAAAATAGTGTGCCTCCACCATCACAGAGTAAGCCATTAAAACCTATATACAGGAATATATTTTCATTGAAATTCTACACGTGAATCTCTACAAACAAAACATCCAGCTTGAATATACCATATTACAGTTTTAAGTAAGAGCTTAATCCAAACTGAGCTGGTTTTTACAGCAGTATATCAGCACAGCTTTCTTGCCTAACAACTTTACATAAAGCAAAATGTTTTATTTTTATCAGGGCCAAAATCCAGGCCAGACTTTGTCATGAGTCTCTGACGCAACAAAATTCAATGAAGAGTGTTGGTTAAAACTATCTTAATAAAAAAAAAAACTTTATACAGTCTGCTACTTTCTGGAGGTGAAGACTTTTCTCCAGGGACAAGCAGGGTATGGATCAGTATTAGATGAAGGTTCAATCAAGGGCACGAGTTCTAGATATAGGCAAACTAATTTTATTTATTTATTTATTTATTTCACTTTATATACCGACTTTCAAGTTCATTTCAAGGCGGTTTACAATAAATGTAATTTTGTATCTCAAGGAGTCATTAGCTGGTTGGTAAAATCTAGGGGAAACAGAAAAACAGTGGTCAAAAGTAAAAGGAAATATTGTATGGGCAGATAACCTTTTGTTGGAAAGTAAATAAAGGAAAGGGTTAAAAAGGCTGCTATGATTTCCTAAAGAAGTAGCTGAAAAAGCAAGGGAAAAAAAGGTTTGTATTTATAGCTATAAAAGATTACAGAAAACACTGGTGACAATATCTGGAAGAATAAGAAAAAATGGGGAAGTAGGAATTCAAAGACTGAAATGGAAGAAAAAATAGCAAATATGGCAAAATGGGGATGACAGAATTTTTTTTTTTTGTTTGTTTTTAGATATGTTAGTAATAGGAGGAAATGCAAAAGCATTGTGAAACTCAAAGTGAAAGGGAAGAATATTTAGAGGCTCATGAGGAACCAGCAGATTGGCCTAACATTTCTGTTCACAGCAGAAGGGCCAGAAGCAGGACTACAAAAAAGAAACACAAGTATTTATTTAATAATTCTTATATACCGAATTTTCATGTGAGCATATCTAATCGGTTTACAGTAGTTACAAATATTTTTAAATATTTGCTATTTCCAAAAGAAAGGAAGTAGATACATAGTTTCATAATGTAAATAAATAGTAAACTAAAAATAGGCTAAATAAAATTTTAACAATTAGGCAGTATAGTAAGAATAGAGATAAAATCAAAAATATATACATTACCTTGGTATAAAATCAGTAGTTTGTACTCATTATGTTAACAGCTCTTGGAAGGCTCGTTTAAAAAGCCAAGTTTTAATGCCAGTTTTAAATAATTTGATGTCTGCTTCTAATCATAATTCCTGTGGAATAGAGTTCCATAGTTGGGGTCCAGCAATAGAGTTCTTTCTCTTACATTATTTAGATGTGCAATTTTAGGGGAAGGAATTGGCAATATCCGTGTTCTGGTTGATCTAGTAATTCTTGAAGGGATGTGGAAATTAAGTTAGCCATTCAATTGTTTTCATTGTAGAGGGTTTTATGAATTAGGGACAAGATTTTATGCTGGACCCTGTATTTGATCGGTAGCCAGTGAAGTCCTTTCAATATTGGGGTGATATGTTCGGATCTTCTAGTTCCTGTCAAAAGTCTAGCTGCTACGTTCTGCAGAAGTTGCAATGGTCTTGTAATATTTGCAGGTAGGCCTAATAGTGAATTGTAGTAGTCTAATCTTGACAAGACAAGTGCCTGTAACACGCATTATAAAATCTTTTGGGAATAGGAGGGGTTTAAATCTTTTGAGGATATTTAATTTAAAATAACCATCGCATATGATTTTTTTAACGCATGATTTCATTGAGAATTCACAATCTGAGAATCCCTAGATCTCATACTTCTAGGGCAGGGGTCAGGAACCTTTTTGGCTGAGAGCCATAAACGCCACATATTTTAAAATGTAATTTCATGAGAGCCATACAATATGTTTAAAACTAAATACAAGTAAATGTGTGCATTTTATGTAAGATCACACTTTTAAAGTACAATACGTCTCTGAAAATATTACACCAGGCCTTAAGACACCAATTCATCTCCTATTAGGAAAACGGACCAAGTCAGGCTGCTATAGAGTCCTACACAGAAACTACACGCCAGCAGAAAACCTCACCTGAATCACGTGCTGTCCCTCACCTAACATAGAATAAAGAGACCAAAACGCATAACAAGAAGCATGCAGAAAAAACTGAATTGGAAACTGCAACAAGACAGAGTCTCTGTATGCAGTGTAACAAAGGAAAAAAGAAACATCACCCATCCTTATAAAACAAATCAAGAAATATAAAATCAACAGCAGTAAAACTGTACTAACAAAAAGAACATATTTCGAAACAGCTGAGTGGAATATCCAATAATTAAAAACTCATATAAAACATTTCCAGATACCAACAAAATATTTCAAAATAGCAAAATAATAATAATAATAGAAAATAGAAAAATAATAAGGATACAAAATTTTTTTTGCTCTGCATACCTGGGAACGTTTGATATCCAGGTGTCCTGAGATTGTTCTGAATTAGCAGGAGGCGGGGTGGTTTGCTTGGAACTTTCTCCTCTCTGTCTCATACCAGCGCTCTCTCTCACACTGGCTCTCAATGACACACCTATACACACATACTCTCAGTACTCACATATACACATGTTTTTTCTCTCTCACTTATATAGGCTCTTAATTACACATTTTCACACATGCTGTCTATCTTTTCACGCTTACACACACACAGGCTTTCAATCACATAAATACATGCTGTCTTTTTCTCTCACACACACTCTCATTCACATGCTTACAAACATGTCCTCTTTCTCTCATATACATACACATGATTTCTCTCACACACAAAGGATCTCAATCATACACACATACTCTTTCACACAAACAGGTTTTCAATCACAAACTTACACATACAGGTTCCCAATGGTAAACTTACATTCATGCTATTTCTCTCACAGGCAGGCTCTCAATCACAGACATACTCTTTCACATATACAGGCTCTCAATCACAGACATACTCTCTTTCACATATACAGGCTCTCAATCATTCACATACATGCAATCTCTCACTCACACACACAGGATCTCAAACACACATGCTTGCTCGCTCATTCACACTCTCTCCCCCACCCCGGGAACTTGCGGCAGCAGCAGCCTCCTCCCAACGCTAACCTCCTTCATTTTCAGCCCTCGCGGAGGAGGAGTCCCATCGGCCGCGGTTGAAGCTCTTCATTTTCTTCCGAGCCGCGCTGCAGTCTTCTTTTCGTCGGACCGACGCAGACCACACTAGCGTGGCCTCTTCTTGCCGCGCATGCACCCGATGCTCTCCACTTCCTCTTCCGGGCCGCGAGGGGGGGCGGGAAGAAGAGACCACACTAGCGTGGTCTCTTCTTCCCGCGCACGCACCCGATGCTCACCACTTCCTCTTCTGGGCCGCGGGGGGGGGGGGGGGGGGGGTGGGGGGCGGGAAGAAGAGAGCATGCCAGTGCCACAGACTCCAGCTATTCTGCCGCGTTCCGCCTGGGCTGACAGCATTTTAAGCCCGGGCGGAGGAGGACCGGGGAGCAGCTGGGTCAGCGGGGGACTGGAAAGTGTGGCGACACTTGTCTGCGAGCCAGATGCAGCCCTCAAAAGAGCCATATCTGGCTCGCGAGCCATGGGTTCCCGACCCCTGGTCTATATCATATCACCCCTGCTCCTCCTCCTCCTCCAGGGTATACATAATTAGGTTAGCATAGAGTTCTATGAGAAACAATTTTTGTAAGAAATATAATGCACTCCATTTTCTATTCCTATTTAGACATATATATCCTGCCTTATCAAACACAATAATGCCTAGAACTGCTTGCAAACAAATTAATGAATACAATACTCTGGAATCTCTGTGGACAGAAATGTTATGACATGTCGAAATATATCAATGGCGGTATACTAACATTTATCTGACTAGACTGATGAAGCAGATTACACACCCTGCTAAAATTGATAACATAGGGTGACTACAAACATGGCAGAAAATCTGTATGGCCCATCTAGTCTGACCATTTGCTGAATTAATTTAGCTTTATGAATTCCCATCACTCCCTTGAATTTATCCCATGCTTTCTTGAATCCAGATACTGTTTGTCTCCATCACCCTCTATGTAAAGAAATATTTCCTAAGAATACTTCTCAATCTACCACCTTTCACCCTCATTCTGTAACCCCTTGTTCTAGAGCCTCCTTTCTGTAGAAAATCTCACCTCCTGTGCATGGAAACATTTCTTTGAGATATTTAAAAATCTTTATCATATCTTGCCTATCTCGCCTTTCTTCTAGGATGTTCGTGTTTAGGCCTTTTAAATCTATCCATATATACCTTAAAACAAAGACCACTGACCATTTTAGTAGCCACTCTCTATACTGACTCCAATTGGTTGTATCCTTTTGAAAGTGTGGTCTGCAGAATTGTACACAGTATTCCAAATGAGAACTCACCAGTGACCTATATGAGGGAAATAACACCTCCTTTTTTTTTCTGCTGACCATTCCTCTCCCTATGCAGCTAAGCATCTTTCTGGCTTTTGTCGTCACTTTATCCACCTGTTTAGCCATCTGAAGATCATCAGATATAATCACACCCAGATCCCGCTCTTCTTTCATGCTTAGAAGAATTTCACCTCCAATACTGTATCTCTCCCTTGGGTTTTTGCATCCTAAATGCTTTTCTGTGCATTTGTGCAGTTTTTTAGCATGAAATCTTCTGCCGGTTCCTAGACCATTCCTCGAGCTTTGCTAGATCCTTACTCATGTTTTCCACTTCTTCCTGGCTGACCCCCCATGTTGAAAATTTTGGTGGTACTGGTAAAAAGACAAACCTTCCCTGACAACCCTTCTGTTCTGTCACTCACAAAGTTCAAAAGAACCGATCCAAGGACTGATCCCTGAGGCACACCACTAGCAACAACTCCCTCCTCAGAAAACTCCAATTTACCACTACTCTTTCCTGCCTCTCACTCAGCCAGTTTCTAACCCAGTCAGTCACTCTAGATCCCATAACAAGGCCATTCAATTTAAGAAACCTCCTATGCAAACTGTCAGAAGCCTTACTGAAATCCAAGTACACTACACGAGCAGGTCCATATTCAAAAGCTATTTAGATGGTTAACATAAGTTATCCATCTGAATGGCTTACCCGGCTGTATTCAGCCTTTATCCAGCTAACTTCTAGCTGGCTAATAAGTTAAATGGCTAGAATTTAGCCAGATAAGTTAGGGGTGGATTAGGGGCATAACTGGGGGGAGTTGAGTTAGACAGCTAAGTTAACTGGCTAACTTGTATATTCAGAATTAGCTAGATGACTTAGCTAGCTAAGTCTGGTCGAGTCAAAGAGCTGTCCTAAAGTTAGCCAGCTAAGACATCCGGCTATATTCAGTAGTGTGGGTGCGCTGTTGAATATACCTTCAGTTAGCCGAATAAGTTTATCCAGCTAACTTTGCTATCCAGACTGTCTGAATATAGACCACCTAGTTTTCTCCCTTGGTCCACCTATCTGTCTGACAAAATTACCTGTAGTAAAATCATGCTGCCTTGGTTCTTGAATCCATTGGAGTTCAAGAACTTGCACTATCCTGTGTTTTAGTAGTGATTCCATTAATTTGCTCCCCACAGGGAGTCACTGTCAGCCTGTAGTTCCCAGGCTCCACCTTACTTCCACTTTTATGAATAGGAATTGCATCCACCCATCTCCAGTCCTCTGGAATTACCCCAGCTCTAAAGCATTGAAAAGATCAGCCAGTGGAGCTGCCAGGGCTTCTCGAAGTTCCCTTAGTACTTTTGGATATTTCCTATCCTTAGTATTTCATTTTGTTTAGTTAGCTTCTCACAAACACACTGTTCTGAAAATCAATTGTTTACCTCCCTTCCCATCTTAGCTCTCTGTCTGCTGATGGATGGAGACCTTCAGGGACATAGTAGCCAAGTCCCAAATCCAGTCTGGCAGCCCCAGTGCTGCCTTGGATCAGAAAGGTCTCCCAGTAGGAGAACATCACCATGGTATAGTAGGAAGTGATCTTATAGCAAGGATCTGCTCTCCAGGTGATGTCCTCAGTGAGAGGACAATACAAGTCTCCCAGGGCTACTGCCCAGGAGGGGAAGGGTTAGGTCTGCTATTATAGTTGGTGGATGTGAGGCTATTATGGCTGGTGGATGTGAGGACCGCCTAGTAACTTACCTGCCTGGTGCAAAGGAGGCAGACCTCCCGCGTCACCTAGATAGGATTATAAACAGTGCTGGGGAGGAGCCGGCTGTCGTGGTACATGTGGCACCAACGACATAAGAAAATGTGGGAGAGAGGTTCTGAAAGCCAAATTTAGGATTTTAGGTAGAAAGCTGAAATCCAGAACCTCCAGGGTGGCATTCTCTGAAATGCTTCCTGTTCCATGTGCAGGACCCCAGAGGCAGGAAGAGCTCCAGAGTTTCAATGCGTGGATGAGACGATGGTGCAGGGAAGAGGGTTTCAGTTTTGTAAGGAACTGGGGAAATATTTGGGGAAGGGGGAGACTTTTCCGAAAGGATGGACTCCACCTTAACCAGAGTGGAACCAAGCTGCTGGCACTAACGTTTAAAAAGGAGGTAGAGCAGCTTTTAAACTAGAATAAGGGGGAAAGCTGACAGTCACTCAGCAGTGCATGGTTCGGAGCAATGTATCCTTGAAGGATACTAATGAAAGAGGAGCGTCAGAGCATCCCAACCGAGGTTCCAATAAAAGCAAACATTGTCCATGTGCCTATATGTAAAAAAAATTACCTGAGCTAAAGATTACCAAATTTATTTTATTTTTTATTTTATTTATTTAAGGTTTTTATATACCGGCAATCATGAGCACATATCTTGCTGGTTTACATGGAACGGGAGTGCATTAAATACAACAACTAGAACTGTGGTGATCGAAGGAGCAGTTACAAATAACAAGGGTAGCAGAACTTGGATAAGAAGGAAGAGATAGGAAAGAATAAACGGTTAAACGGTATACAAATAAATTAAATGCTATGTAAAAATGGCATGATTAATGGCTGAATATTTGAAGTCCTTGGTTTGTATCTATAACGTGATATTAGATTGTGTCTGGGAAAGCTTGCTTGAATAACCAAGTCTTAAGTCCTTTCCTAAAAGTTAAGAGGCAGGGTTCCAGTCTGAGATCTGTGGGAATGGAATTCCACAGAGAAGGGCCAGCAGTGGAGGTGGCACGATCTCTTAGAGTGATGTGTTTGGTCATTTTCGCAGGGGGAACTTTGAGGGCGCCTCGGTAGACATTTCTGGTAGGTCTTGTCGAGTTGTATGCTTGGAGGGGGATTTGTAGATCGAGGGAGATGCGTTGATGAATAGTTTTGAAGATGACACAAATGGCTTTGTACATGATACGGAAGTGGACGGGTAGCCAATGTAACTCTTTCAGAATGGGGGATATGTGGTCTCTCTTTCTTGCGCCTGTTAGTAATCGAGCTGCTGAGTTTTGAACCATCTGTAGTGGTTTGGAGTAGGAAGAGGGCAGACCTAGCAATAGGGAATTGCAGTAGTCTAATTTTGCAAAAATGACTGCTTGGATGATCGTTCTGAAGTCTTGGGCATGGAAAAGAGGTCTTATCCTCTTCAGAACCTGGAGTTTATAGAAGCAGTCTTTGGTTGTTTTGTTGATATGGGCCTTGAAGTTTAGCCGGTTGTCTATTATCACTCCTAAGTCTCGAACTTGTGTGGTAGGTAGGTTGGTGGGAAGAGTAGTGTTGGAGATGTTGGTTTCCGGAGAAATGAGAAGGATTTCTGTCTTAGAAGAGTTTAAGATGAGGTGTAGGTTGTTTAGTAGTTGTTTGATTTTCAGGTGGCATGATTCCCAGTAGTCAAGAGTTTCAGAGTATGTATCTTTGATGGGGATGATGATTTGGATATCGTCTGCATAAAGGAAGTACTTTAGATTGAGGTTGGTGAGAAGTTGGCAGAGAGGAAGAAGATAGATATTAAATAGGGTCGGAGATAATGAAGAACCTTGAGGGACTCCTATGACAGAGTCAAATCTAGAGGATTCCTTGTTTTGGATTTTAACTTTGTAACCTCTGTTATTGAGAAACGTTTGTTATTGAGAAACGTTTTGAACCAGGATAGGACGGTGCCGCTGATTCCTATAGACGAGAGTTGGTTTAGGAGGATGGCGTGGTTGACCGTGTCGAACGCTGCTGAGAGGTCTAACAGGATCAATAGGAATGAGTTTCCTTTGTCCTTTGTCAAGGCCTTTGTCAAGGCCCAAATTATCCTAAGAATTGAAAAGCAGGTTGTTAATACAAACAAAAAACACACTTTGAAATGTCTGTATGCCAAAAGTCTAAGAAGTAAGATGGGAGAGTTAGTGTACAGCAGTAAATGAGATTGACATAATTGGCATCACAGAGACCTGATGGAAGGAGGATAACCAACGGGACAGTACTATATCAGGGTACAAATTATATCGCAATGATAGGGAGGATCAACTTGGTGGGGGTGTGGCACTTTATGTCCAGGAGGATATAGAGTCCAACAGGATAAAGATCATACAAGAGACTAAATGCTCAGTAGAATCTATATGGGTAGAAATCCCATGTATGTTGGTTAAGCATATAATGATAGGAGTATACTACAGTCCACCTGGACAAAATGGTCAGATGATGAAATGCTAAGAGAAATCAGGGAAGTTAACCAATTTGGCAGTGCAATAATAATGGAAGATTTCAATTACCTCAAACATTCACATTGTATCAAAAGGATTTTTAACTTTTAGTGTGTCAATTTCTTAATGTGTAGGACCATCATACCACCCGCGGTTTGTAAGTATGTGAACTTGTATTTTCAACCGCTGCAGGTCTTTTTTAATCGGTCCATAACAGCAACGTCCTTTTTATTTGCAAACATAATTTTTTTCTTTCTTTCTTTCTTTTTTTCTTAAAAATATGTGGGAAAGTATTTCCCTTTGGCGCTACCACGCTTTGGAGATCCAGAGTTTATAAATGCGAGTCCAGTCCAACGTGTCTGTTTCCCGGGCTGCTGCTTCAGGAACTGCACTGGATGGTGTTCTCCGGGCAATATTTATCAGAAGAAGTATATCGCTTAAGTCCACATTGCTTTTTTGAGTTTTTGGTCCAAGTTAATTTCTCTCAAACCTTGCCGCCATTTCCTCTTGTCAGCCAACTCGAAAAAGCAATGTGGACTTAAGAGAGATGATACTTCTGATAAATATTGCCTGGAGAACACCGTCCAGTGCAGTCCCTGAAGCAGCAGCCCACGAAACGTGGACACATCGGACTGGACTCGCATTTATAAACTCTGAATCTCCAAAGCGCGGTAGCGCCACCAAAGGGAAGTACTTTTCCACATTTTTTAAGAAAAAAATAGAGAAAAAACTTATTTTTGCAAATAAAAAGGACATTGGGGTTATGGACCAATGATTAAAAAAGACCCACAGCGATTGAAAATAAGTTCACATACTTGCAAACCATGGGTGGTATTATGGTCCTACACATTAAGAAATTGACACACTAAAAGTTAAAAATCCTTTCGATGCAACGTGACTGAGGTATTCTGTTTTGTTCGTTGTATACCGGACCAATTGATAAGAATATACTGTGGTTTTCACTAGATTTCAATTACCCCAATATTGACTGGGTACATGTAACATCAGGACTTGCTAGAGACAAAGTTCCTGGATGTAATAAATGACTGCTTCATGGAGCAATTGGTTCAGGAACCAATAAGAGAGGGAGCTATTTCAGATTTAATTCTTAGTGGAATGCAGGATTTGGTGAGAGGTAACGGTGGTGGGGCCCATTGGCAATAGTGATCATAACATGATCAATTTAAACTAATAACTGGAAGGGGGACAGGTAAATCTACAGCTCTAACACTAAATTTTCAAAAGGGAAACTATGATAAAATGAGGAAAATAGAAAAAAACTGAAAGGTGCAGCTGCAAAATTTGTGTTCAACAGGCATGGACATTGTTTAAAAATACAATCCTAGATGCGCAGTCCAGATGTATTCCATGCATTAAGAAAGGTGGAAGGAAGGCAAAACGATTATCGGCATGGTTAAAAGGTGAGGTGAAAGAGGCTATTTTAGCCAAAACAAATCCTTCAAAAATTGGAAAAAGGATCCATCTGAAGAAAATAGGATAAAGCATAAGCATTGTCTAGTTAAGTGTAAAAAATTGATAAGACAGGCTTAGAGAGAATTTGAAATGAAGTTGACTGTAGAGGCAAAAACGCATAATAAAATCTTTTTAAAATATATCCGAAGCAAGAAACCTGTGAGGGAGTTGATTGGGACCATTGGATGAGGGAGGGGTTAAAAGGGCTCTTAGGGAAGATAAGGCCATTACAGAAAAACTAAATGAATTCTTTGCTTCTGTGTTTACTAATGAGGATGTTGGGGAGATACCAGTTCCAGAGATGGTTTTCAGGGGTGATGAGTCGGACGAACTGAACCAAATCACTGTGAACCTGGAAGAAGTAGTAGGCCAGATTGACAAACTAAAGAGTAGCAAATCACATGGACCGAATGGTATGCATCCTAGGGTACTGAAGGAACTCAAAAATGAAATTTCTGATCTATTAGTTAAAATTTGTAACCTATCATTAAAATCATCCATTTCCTAGCGTGTAGCCAGATGGACTCAGAATAAGTGGGTATAGTGTGCTCGTGCTAGCAGTTGGAGACGGATCTGACGTCAGCACGGGTACATATACCCCCACAGGAAGTGAAGCAACTCAGTAATTTCCATCTCCAAAGCAGTTTTGGAGCTCCTGCACGCTCGCTGAGCTTGTTTTCCAAATCTAATTTCTACTTTGACTTACTAAATTATTACGAAGATACAGACAACGAGCCCCGCACTCCTGCGGTGATACCCTCGGGTCCCTCCCCCAGTTGAGTTTCCCGAGGTGATTTCCGCGATCCCTCGGAGGTTTAGGCCTCGGTCCGGTGGCTGAATCGCGGCAGGGATCTAGCCTCCGAGCGAGAAGGGCTCGGGCCTGGCTGAGAGGCGCCTCGGTCCCAGCGTGGACTTAGCCCCGAGCGAGACGAGTTCGGCGGCTTAGAGGCAGCGGGTGCACTTCCTCGCGCGCGGTGGTGAAGGTATTTCCCCTCTCCCCCTGCAGCCGGAGACCGCCCGGGTTACAGCCGGGAAGCGCCGAAGATCAGGTAAGGCGTACATCTCTTACTTTTGGTCTCCGAGGTACGAGGATCGGCGGCGTTGCCGGTGGACGACACGCCATGGAGGTCGCCATTTTGTTAGCCTTGTTAAGGTATTAAGCGCCCAGGATAGGCGCCTGTGGAGAGGCGCACATCGCAGCACATACATTACTAAGCGTATGTTTTTGTGCGCATATTGTATATTATTGAGCGCATAGTGCTGTACGCATAATTTGAGCGCATACTGTATGTTTGAGCGCATATCACATATGCTTGAGCACATATTGGATATTTGAGCGCATATTGGATATTATTCACCGCATGCTGAACGCATAGGCTTCAGCGCATATTGTATATTGAGCGCATATTGTACGTTATTTGAATGCATAGTGCTGAACGCATATTCTTGAGCGCATATTGTATATTGAGCGCATATTGTATATTATTAAGCGCATATTGGTATAAGCCGGCGCCCTGCATTCGCAGCGATGGAACACTTGAATGCCCCGGCATTTCCAGGGGAGGCGCCTCCTGCTTCCGGCGTGAAAGCTCTTGGCCTATGCTCAGCGTGCCAGCTTAGAGCCACGCAGAGCGAGGAGCCAGACTCCCTTTGTGCCCAATGTGAGGAGGCCGTGGGAGCCTCGGGCCAGGACCAGTCTCAACCGAGGTTTACAGACAGTTCCCCAGGGGCCACCCCGGATCTAGCGGGGCGCCCTGAACAGCCAGGAATTCTGGGGGACCTAGTACCCCGACGGCTAGAGACCGCTTCCATTTCCTGGGTTGACTTATTTAAGGGGATCCACGCCTTTGTACAGATGCAGTCAGCGTCCCGTCCAGGCCCTGCTGCCGCTCCGGCTGACCCTACCCCTGGCCCTTCTCGCCCTTATTGCGGCCATCCGCCTCCAGGCAGTCCCGCTCATGCGGACCCTGATGTCTCGGAGGACGAGTCCGAACCCCCCCCCCCCCCGAGGAGGGGGAACTCCCCCCCGGGGATAGAGCCATATCGAACTATGAGGCGGTTCTTTCCCAAGGAGGATCTCTCCGACCTGGTCTCTCAGTGCCTGACGGAGTTGGCCATTCCAGGCTCCAGCACCATGGAGGCATCTACGCAGAACCCCCTGCTGGAGGGTCTTCGTCCCACAGCCCGCCATTTTCCCTTCCTGCAAGTGGCGCAACAGCTGATCGATCTGGAGTGGAATGCGCCGGAGGCCTTATTCAAAGGGGGTCGGGCCCTGTCCAGCATGTACCCCCTGGGCCCGGCAATCAAGGATATGCTGGCGTGCCCTCAGGTGGACGCCTTGGTTAGCGCTGTGGTCAAGCGCACCACCATTCCAGTGGGGGGGGGGGCGGCCCTCAAGGACGCTCATGACCGACGCCTGGACGCCATCCTGAAACACACCTTTGAGGTAGCAGCTCTGCTTTGCGAATCGCAACCTGCTGTACCGTGGTAACGCGTTCCTGTTTGTCACAGGTCAGGAACAATGCCCCGGCAGCTGACATGGAGTCAGCTCTCTCGTTACTTACGGATGCCGCCTCCGACCTAGTCCGTATGACAGCCAAGGGGGTCTCATCCTCAGTAGCAGCCAGGAGGCAGCTCTGGATACGAAACCGGTCAGCCGACACCCCTTCTAAGACACGTCTCACTAGAATGCCGTTCAAGGGGTCTCTTCTGTTTGGCAGCGACCTAGATAAACTGGCCAGCACATGGGGTGCCTCTCCAGTACCTCGACTACCGGAAGATAGGTCCAAGAGGAACCAGCGCACCTTTCCAAGGCCCTCCAGAGGTAGAAGCTCCCAACACTTCACTCCCTATAGGAGTCGCTACCAGGCGCCTCGTCCTCAGGCCAGGAACCAGTCCTTTCGGACCAAGCAGCGCAAGAGGGGAGCCGGCTCGGGTTCGGGTCCCGGCCGCACCCCCCAATGAGAATCAGCCGATCCATCCGGGGGTCGAAGCCATAGGGGGCAGGTTAACCCTCTTCTACCCCAGGTGGGTCGAGATTACGTCGGACCAGTGGGTCCTCACCATCATCCGAGAGGGGTATTATCTGGACTTCCATCACATCCCTCCGGACAGGTTCGTGGAATCTCCGTGTCCAATCCACAAGAAAGCAGCATTGGAAGCCACCCTGGCAAGGCTCCTGTCCTTGAAAGCCATACTCCCAGTACCTGCATGGGAAATGGATTCTGGGCACTATTCCATTTATTTCATGGTGCCCAAGAAAGAGGGCACTTTCCGGCCCGTATTGGACCTCAAGTCAGTCAACCGGTACTTAAGAGTCCCGAGGTTTCGCATGGAAACTCTGCGCTCAGTCAAGACCGCAGTACAGCCAGGGGAATTCCTCACGGCCTTAGACTTAACAGAAGCCTACCTGCATATCCCGATCCATCAGGATCATCAGCGCTACGTACGCTTCAAGGTTCTGGGACGACACTTCCAATTCCGGGCTTTGCCCTTCGGGTTAGCCACGGCACCGCGGACCTTCACCAAGGTGATCGTAGCAGTAGCAGCGGCGCTCAGACGGGAAGGAATCCTTATCCATCCCTACCTAGACGATTGGCTGATCAGAGCGAAATCACGAGAGGAGAGCCATCGGGCAACCGACAGAGTGATCGCCCTTCTGGAAAGCCTGGGATGGGTAATCAACCTAAGCAAGAGTTGCCTACAGCCTTCCCAATCACTGGAATACCTGGGAGTTCGGTTCGACACCCAGGCAGACAAAGTCAGCCTCACTACCAAGAGGAGGTTAAAACTCCATACGCGTCTACGGTCCTTGATGGGAGCCAGTCTGCCCATAGCCTGGGACTATCTGCAGGTTCTCAGTCTCATGGCATCCACCCTGGAAGAGGTACCCTGGGCAAGGGCCCATATGAGACCACTACAATGCTCCCTTCTCTCTCGATGGAGCCCTCGCTTCCGGAATTACTCCGTGCATCTACCTCTACCAGCCAGACTGCGGACCCAGCTACGGTGGTGGTTGCAGTCCGACCACACGTGGACTCTGCTCACCACAGATGCCAGCCTGAGCGGATGGGGAGCACACTGCGAAGAGCTTACCGCCCAAGGGCAGTGGAAGAGAGAAGAGTCGGGGTGGAACATCAACCGTCTAGAGGCACGGGCAGTCCGATTCGCATGCCTGCGATTTGCCCACAGACTGAGGAACAGAGCAGTCAGAGTGAAATCCGACAACGCCACCACGGTGGCATACATCAATCGACAAGGCGGAACCAGAAGCCAACAGGTGTCCCTAGAGATAGCCCCGCTGATGGCTTGGGCAGAGGAGAAATCTCCAGGACATCTCCGCCGTCCACATTGCCGGAAGAGACAACACCGCGGCAGACTTCCTCAGCAGGGAAAGCCTAAATCCGGGAGAGTGGCAGCTGTCCCCCACAGCCTTCCAGATGATCGTGGATCAGTGGGGGATTCCGGACATGGACTTATTAGCGGACAGGTCCAATGCTCAAGTACCCAGATACTTCAGCTGCAAGAGAGATCCGTTCTCTCACGGGATCAACTCCCTGGTTCAGCCATGGCCTCCAGGGACCCTGCTATACGCCTTTCCTCCGTGGCCCCTGCTGGGCGCCCTGCTTCACAAGATTCAGAGACACAGAGGCCTAGTTCTTCTAGTGGCACCAGACTGGCCCAGAAGACCTTGGTATGCGGACATGAGAAGACTACTGGCAGGGGAGCCCCTTCCCCTGCCTCCTCTCCGGGACCTGCTTCGTCAAGGTCCCATCCTCCACGAGGATCCGGCTCAATTCTCTCTTACGGTTTGGCCATTGAAAGGGCTAGACTGAAGAAAAGAGGTTACTCTGAGCCGGTGATAGATACACTCCTCCGAGCTCGCAAGTTTTCCACATCCCTCACCTTCATAAGGATCTGGAGAGTATTTGAAGCCTGGTGCGACACTTATGGCACCAATCCACATGCGACCACAATCCCTATTGTTCTGGATTTTCTACAGGATGGGCTTCAGAAGGGTCTCTCCCTAAGCTCCATCAAGGTTCAGGTGGCTGCGCTGTCTTGCTACGGTCCCAGGAGGGATGGCAAGACCATTGCCACGCACCCAGATGTTTCCCACTTCCTGAAAGGAGTCAAGCACATTCGTCCACCACTGAAGTGGCCAGTGCCCCTGTGGAACCTCAACATAGTTTTGGATTTCCTCGCAGGATCCACCTTCAGACCCCTTCGGAGCCTGTCTCTCCGTTCGCTAACTTTGAGGATGGTGTTCTTGCTGGCAGTGTGTTCCGCACGCCGCATCTCTGAGCTACAAGCGTTGTCCTGCCATGATCCCTTTCTCAGAATCACTCCTGAGGCTATCCATCTTCGCACGGTTCCCTCCTTTTACCTAAAGTGGTCTCACAATTTCACCTCAACCAAACCATATCTTTGCCAACCACGGCGGGCTTGAAGAAATCAGAAGGGCGTTTGCTACGCCATCTCGACATCGGCAGATTGCTACCCAGATACCTGGAACAGACAGAAGCAGTAAGAAAGACGGACCATCTGTTCGTCCTTCACAGCGGAAAGAAGCAAGGGGAAGCGGCCTCTCGGCCTACCATAGCCCGTTGGATCAAAGAAGTTATCAGAGCGGCCTACGTAGAGGCCGGGAAGTCACCACCTTTACAGGTCAAGGCTCATTCTACCAGAGCACAAGCAGCAGCATCTTGGGCAGAATCGAGGATGCTGTCGCCCGCAGAAATATGTAAGGCGGCGACATGGTCCTCCCTCCATACCTTTTCCAGATTTTAACATCTGGATGTCCAGGCCAGGGAGGACAAAGCATTTGCGAGGGCAGTCCTACGCGGTCCTCACGCAGCCTCCCGCCCAATCCGGGAGTAAAGCTTTTGTACATTCCACTTGTTCTGAGTCCATCTGGCTACACGCTAGGAAATGCTGAGATTACTTACCTGATAATCTCCTTTTCCTTAGTGTTAGACAGATGGACTCAGCATCCCGCCCGGCTGCCGGTGTACATGGGTTTCACCAATTCAAGGTAAGCCATCTCAGTTTCTTACATAAGAGCGTCCACTCTACCAGGTGTCGACGCCTTCCGGTTGGAAGCGCTGGCGGTCTCCAGCTACTATCAATCGGTCAGGGGAATCCTGTTTCACTAATTCATTGATCGGTCAGTACACATATATCCATAACAGCTTTTGCAAGGAAGATTACTGAGTTGCATCACTTCCTGTGGGGGTATATGTTCCCGTGCTGATGTCAGATCTGTCTCCAACTGCTAGCACGAGCACACTATACCCACTTGTTCTGAGTCCATCTGTCTACACTAAGGAAAAGGAGATTATCAGGTAAGTAATCTCAGCATTGTACCTGAAGCCTGGAGTGAGGCCAATGTAACCCCAATATTTAAAAAGGGCTCCAGGGGCGATCTGGGAAACTATAAACCAGTGAGCCTGACTTCAGTGCCGGGAAAAATAGTGGAAACTACTCTGATCAAAATCGTAGAGCATATAGAAAGAGATGGTTTAATGGAACACAGTCAACATGGATTTACCCAAGGGAAGTCTTGCCGAACAAATCTGCTTTTTTTTTTTGAAGGGGTTAATAAACATGTGGATAAAGGTGAACCAGTAGATGTAGTGTATTTGGATTTTCAGAAGGTATTTGACAAAGTCCCTCATGAGAGCCTTCTAAGAAAACTAAAATGTCATGGGATAGGAGGCGATGTCCTTTTGTGGATTACAAACTGGTTAAAAGAGGAAACAGAGTAGGATTAAATGATCAATTTTCTCACTGGAAAAGGGTAAACAGTGGAGTGCCTCAGGGATCTGTACTTGGACCGATGCTTTTCAATATATTTGTAAATGTTCTGGAAAGGAATACAACGAGCGATGTTATCAGATTTGCGGATGATACATTTTTCAGAGTAGTTAAATCACAAGTGGATTGTGATACATTACAGGAGGACCTTGCAAGACTAAAGATTGGACATCCAAATGGCAGATGAAATTTAATGTGGACAATTGCAAGGTGTTGCATATAGGGAAAAGCTACCACCCAGAAAAAAGATCTAGCATCGTAGTGGATAAATCTTTGAAATCGTCGGCTCAGTGTGCTGCAGCAGTCAAAAAAGGAAACAATGTTAGGAATTATTAGGAAGGGAATGGTTAATAAAACGGAAATGACATAATGCCTCTTGCTCCTTGCACCTTGAATACTGTGTACAATTCTGGTTACCCCATCTCAAAAAAGATATATAGTTGCAATGGAAAAGGTACAGAGAAGGGCAACCAAAATGATAAAGGGAATAGAATAGCTCCACTATGAGGAAAGGCTGAAGAGGTTAGGGCTGTTCAGCTTGGCGAAGAGACGGCTGAGAAGGGGATATGATAGAGGTCTTTAAGATCATGAGAGGTCTTGAACGAGTAGATGTGAATCTGTTTACAGTTTCGGATAATAGAAGGACCAGGGGGGCATTTCATGAAGTTAGCAAATAGCACATTTAAAACTAATCAGAGAAAATTCTTTTTCACTCAGCGCACAATTAAGCTCTACGGTTTGTTGCCAGAGGATGTGGTTAGTGCAGTTAGTGTAGCTGGGTTCAAAAAAGGTTTGGATAAGTTCTTGGAGGAGAAGTCCATTAACGGCTATTAATCAAGTTAACTCAGGAAATAGCCACTGCTATTAATTGCATCAGTAGCATGGAATCGTCTTGGTGTTTGAGTATTTGCCAGGTTCTTGTGGCCTGGTTTGGCCTCTGTTGGAAACAGGATGAGGGCTTGATGGATCCTTGGTCTGACCCAGCATGGCAATTTCTTATGTTCTTATGTTTCTGTCTCAGTACTTGCTAGGAGGGTGAAGTTTGTAGATAATGTAAATGTGGAACAGCTAAGAGACTGGATCTACTTTATATCCAATTTTCAGTGGAATGCAGGAAATCGTTCAAGGACTAACAGTGGCAGAGCCATCTAGCAATTGTAGCTGTCACATTTAACAATCACAGGAGGGAGAATAATATAATTATTGTTGTAGCATTTAACTTTAAAATGTGAGACTATAATGAGATTAGGATGTTAGAAGGAAACTAAAAGGAGCAGTTGCAAGTGTTAAATCTATATAAGGCATGGATATAGTTTAAAAATACCCACTTTGTAAGCCCCAGTATAAAATATTCTATATGTTGAAAAAAGCTGAATAAAGACCAAACTACACTCTATGTGGCTAAATGTTGCCGTGAAAAAGGCAATTAAAGCAAAAAAGTATGCTTTATAAGATGGAAAGCAGATCAGAAAAAGAGCATATAAGCATTAGCATCCACGTATAAATGGACAAGATTCGTGACATTCATCAAAGATTCTTTATATTTGAAACTATGTAACTGGAACTTTACTGGCACTCTGATAGAAGTATTACTCAATACAATTTTTACATTACTATACGTGCCTATCTGTAAACTGTTGTGATGGTATATAACTTAACGATGGTATAAAAAAGATTTTAAATAAATTAGATTTAGATGTAAAATGTTTAAGGCAGATCTGGAGAATTTGAGGAGAGATTTTCCAAAGAAGCAAAAAGTCTAATCTTTTTCAGGTATATCAAAATGAGGCCTGCAAGGGAGTCGGTTGAACCATTAAAATAACCAAGGTGTATGTGTACTCGGAGGATAAGCCATAGCAAAAACAAAACTCTAAATTATTTTTTTTCATTGTAAACTGCAACGGATGTTGGGCAGATGCTCCTTTTGGAACCATTCTTTGTAGGTAGTGTTTCAGAGGAACTGAAGTCATTTGTATGAATCTTAGAATAGGGTTTAGAACGAAATGACAAACCTAGATAGTAGCAAATCACTAGGAGCAGATGGTATTCATTCATCCAAGAATTTGAAGGAACACAAATGAAACTAAAGACCTGCTACTAGTAATATATGTAAACTATCATTAAAATCTGTCTGTACCTTGAGGACTGAAGGGTGGCCCGTATAAAAAAAAAAAGAAAAAATTTATCAAAAGGGCTCCAGGAGCAACCTAGAAAACTACAAATCAGCATACCTAGTTTTGGTTATGCACAAAATGGAAGCTTTTAAGACACATGGATAAATATAGCTTAATAGAGAAAAGCCAGCATGGATTTAGAAAAGTACCTTAATCCATTAAAATTCTTTGAGGGTATAAATATGCATGTGGATAAGGGCAAGCCTGTCAATTAGTGTATTTGGATTTTTAGAAGGCATTTGATAAAAGTCCCTTATGAGACTGAGGAGATTAAAAGGCCATGAGATAGGAGAAAGGTAGGAAACAGAGTAGGATTAAATGATCAGTGGAAAGAGGTGAATAGTGCTTTGCCCCAGAGATCTGTACTGTAATGATTTGAAAGAGCAGAGAATGAGATGTAGAAGTTTACAGATTAAAAAAAAATTATTCAGAGGAGTGTAAAACATGATCAGTCTAAATTTAAGGAGTTGCAGGAGGACCTTGTGAGCTGGGAAACTGGGGTACCTAAATGGCAGATGAAATTTAATGTGGACATGTGAAGTGCATATGGAAAAAATATTCCTTCTGGTGATAATTTTGTAACTGCCTGAATTGGTATAAAGTCTGCAGAAATATTTCCCACTCCTGTCCTGGAGGCAAACCTAACAAGTCAGGTTATTGGGATATCTATAATGAATGTGCATTAGATAAATTACATAAGTTGGATCTCCAATTATTATTGACGTTTAAATGTATTAGACTAAGGAATTTTACTTCCTGCGCATTCTGTTTCATTGTAAACCGGTTTGATATGCATTTTATGCAGGAAAATCGGTATAAAAAAACTAAAAATAAATAAATATGCAAATTTATCTTGTGCATATTCATTGTAGATATCCTGAAAACATGATTGCTTAGGTGTACCTCTCGGATAGGTTTGGGAAACACTGGTTTATGGGTGGTAGCTACCTACAGTTTTGAAAGGAAAAGGATCAGTATACGTTCCCTTTGCGAATTGTCCCACCAGAACTACTCCTACAATTCCACCTAATTTGTGCGCAAATTACTTTTGAGGGAAAATAGGTGCGTGCTTTGGGGAATGCAAAGGTTTGCACGTAATTCAAACCCTGCCCACAAACACAACTCTTAAAACTATGGAGGAAAGTACGCACATGCAGGCCTTATGCACGTACTTTTACTTAGGAAAAGGTCCTCTGTAATTGTAGATAGTACTGTTAATTCCTCTACTTATTGTGCAGCAGTGGTCAAAAAAGAAAATAAGAATTTGGAAAGGAATGAAAAACAAAACTGCAAATATTCTGCCTTTGTATATATTTCTAGTGCAACCACACCTTGAGTATTGTGTAGTTCTGGTCACTCCATCTCAGATATAGCTGAACTAAAACTACAGAGAAGGGCAACAAAAATGCTAGAGTATGGAGTGGCTCCTTTTAAGAAGAAATATTTGGCAGGGTAGGTCTCTTCCACTTGGAGAGGATATGATGGAGAAGGGGATCTGATGATAGATTTATACAGTCAACTGTTGTGGAGCAAATAGGGAACATTTACCTTTTTAGGTGATACTAGAGGGGAGACACCATGAAACTGAAAATTTAAAAAAAGATTTTCAGTCAACACACAACTGTGGGATTGCTGAAGAATGTAGTTCAGGCAAGTAGAACATCTGGATTTAAAAAAAGATTTGAATAAAGTTTTTGGAGGACATTCCAATAACAGCCCAAAAATGTCTATAAGGTGCCACCCGACTCCTGTAATTATTATCCAGCTAGACTTGAAGATCACCACACCCTCTTACTTCTGGGAGTGAGCAAGAGGTAATGGATCTGCTGGATACTTGCACATACCCAGATTGGCCACTGTGAGAAACAGGATGCTAGGCTTAATGGACCATTGATATTGGTCCAGCATGGCACATCGCCTGTTCTAATATTCTGGGGTTTTACTTAATCTGGTCCCATGGCCTTATCCACAATCATTTGTGTAAGTATGCATTATCAGTGTAACTTCCTGTCTGTTAGTTGCTGTCCTCTTCTATAGATATTGAGCAAAAAAACTTATTTGAGGTTTCTGTCTTTCTGGTGGTCCTCTTAACAAATCACACTTTCTCCTTTTATCTATCTTACTCCCCTCTTTGATTTTTAGCTTTTCCCTTCTATAGGTAAAGAAGACCTTGTCTTTTTGTTGGGCATTTTCTTTTCTGTTTGGGCCTTTTCAAGTGCTTTCCATGCCTAAGAGACAGCTGAGGGGAAATATGATAGTTATCCCAGGACAAGCAGGATGCTAGTCCTCACATATGGGTGACATCATGAACGGAGCCTTAGTGCGGGAAAAACTTTCTGTCAAAGTTTCTAGAACTTTTGACTGGCCTCGAGAAGCCACTGAGCATGCCCAGCATGCTATGATATTCTCTGCCATAGGTGTGTCTCTTCAGTCTTTTTTTTTTTCCGCGCTGCTATTAGCATCGCGGGACAGGAGCCGTTTCGGTTTTTCAAGTGACTAAATAGTCATATATATATATAGAGATATATTGCTTCAGGTGATATTCTCTCACAAAAATCTCTCTCAGATTTGTTTCCACCGGCTGGTGAGTACTTTTGAAAACTTTTTTCTCTCACGAATTCCCACTTAGCTTGACGGCTGTCAGCTAAAAAATGGCGACCGGTTTCAAAAAATGTACCGTCTGTAATAAAACGATGTCGATTACCGATCCACAATTAGAGTGTGTAGTTTGTCTGGGTAAAAACCATGACATTACTGCCTGTGATAAATGTGCAGAAATGACCGCCAAAACTCGAAGAACTCGGCAAGAAAAAATGGAACATCTATTCCATTTACAATTAATACCTTCACCGTCAAAATCCTCTAAGTCGTCTCCGGTCGGAACGACTAAACGCCTTTTAGTCAAAAAATCTCAACCGCAAGGATCCGGGGATCAACCGTCCCCGCCGTCATCTGTGGCATCAACAAAATCGGCAGAACATTCCAAAAAGCACAGGCATAGACATCGACACCCAGAACCATCGACCTCGACATCCCCAGAGGAGCCGAGGCCAAAGCGGCCACGTATCCAGGATACGCCGGCAGCATCACCGCCTGGGCCCACTCCATCGATGCCGCTCATTCCTTCTCAGGAAATACTACCGCAGCCACCACCACCACCACAACTTACACCTGCTTTACCAACAGCAGCTGTACAGCCGGAGCTATCTGAATTAATCAGACAGGCGGTACTCCAGGCGCTAAAGGAACAAAATCTTCCGGCGATACCGCCGATGCGACCAGCATCGATGCCGGTAAACATACCGATGCCGGTGGGATCACCGATGCCGATACCATCAATGGAATCGACTTCTCGAGGACCGAGAATCATAACGACATCGATCTACGCCCAACTACCACCTATTTCATCGATGCCAATCTCGATGACTGGGCCGTCGACGTCCTTGACACCGCATCCATCGATTCCCTCGATGCCAACGACTGAACCCTCGATGACATAGAGGCCTTCTGATCAAGGAAAGGAAAATATTGAAATTTATCGACAACTTTTAGAAAAATACCACAAAGTTATCTATACTCTTCCACAAAAAATGCCTCAAGAAGTTTTTACCATCGATGACTCTCAGCCAGGCCCTTCAGGCCTTCATCATCCTCATCCAACTGTAAGATCCTCTTACACACAGGATCCAGATGATTCATGGGACTCTGATTCATCGGAATCTTTTCTCTCAGATCCATCTCCTCCTGATCCCAGGAAAAGATCCCCCCCTGAAGATCTTTCCTTCTCATCTTTCATTCAGGACATGGCAGATTCCATTCCATTTAAGCTTTCAACTGAACAAGACACAAGACAACAGACACTAGAGGTATTACAATTCGTGGACCCACCTAAGCAGGTCTTAGCTGTTCCAATACACGAAGTCCTACTCGAAGTTCAAAATAGGATATGGGAACATCCATCTTCAGTGTCTGCAGTCAACAAAAGAATCGATTCTACCTATTTGGTACAGCCAGTTCCAGGTTACCAAAAACAGCAACTACCACATCAGTCTGTTGTGGTAGAATCTGCCCAGAAAAAATCCAAGAGAATCCGTCCACACTCCTCCAATCCTCCAGGCAAAGACCATCGTTTTCTGGATGCATTAGGAAGAAAAATGTTTCAAAGTGCAATGCTCAATTCTAGGATTTCTGCGTACCATTTATATATCATGCAGTATCAAAGAAATATGTGGAAGCAAATGGAAGAGCTTATCACCTCCATTCCTTCCCAATTACAAGAGCAGGCACAATCCATTATCTCTAAAGGATTGGAGGCTGGAAAACATGAGGTGAGGGCAGTGTATGACAGTTTCGAGACATCTTCTAGAGCAGCAGCTACTGCAATCACTGCAAGAAGATGGGCATGGCTAAAAGCCTCAGATCTCAGGTCTGAGGTACAAGATAAACTAATAGATTTACCATGCCAAGGGGACAATTTGTTTGGAGACAAAGTCCAGGAAGCAGTCCAGCAGCTAAAAGACCACTCTGAGACCCTTCGACAGTTGTCTCAGACATCACAGGATCCTGTATCTCAACCTCCTCGGCGATTCCCTCGTAGAGATACTAGGCGTCCATATTACAGACCAAGAAGATATTACCCCCAGGCTTCTAGGGGAAGGTCTACAAGGCCGCAACCACGTTCACAGGCCAGACAGCCTAGAACAACCAGGCCACAGCCTCCTGCTCAAACAGGACCGGCTACAGGTTTTTGAAACTCAATCCAGAGAACAAGCCAAGTCACCAAATCCTCAACCGGATCTCCCAGTAGGAGGAAGAGTAAAAAACTTTCAAGGAAATTGGCAAACAATCACATCAGATCAGTGGGTACTCTCTGTAATATCTCGAGGGTACAAACTGAACTTCCTATCACTTCCTCCACAAAACCCTCCAAGATTCTTCACTCAAACAGAATCTCAACTTCTCACTCTACAAACAGAATTATCCACCCTTCTGAAAGCAAGAACTATACAACTTGTACCTCGCTCTCAGAGGGGCAAAGGATTCTATTCCCGATATTTGCTCATTCCAAAGAAAACCGGAGGCCTTCGTCCGATTCTAGACCTCAGAAATCTCAACAAATTTCTAAGAAAAGAAAAGTTCAGAATGATTTCTCTAGGAACCATACTTCCACTCCTCCAAAGAGGCGACTGGCTTTGTTCTCCGGACCTTCAAGATGCTTATGCTCACATTCCAATCTTTCCACCTCACCGCAAATACCTGCGCTTCATGGTAGGCCATCAACATTACCAATACAAGGTTCTACCTTTTGGACTAACCTCTGCTCCAAGAGTGTTCACAAAATGCCTAGCAGTTGTAGCTGCACACTTGCACAAACATGTTCATGTTTTTCCATATCTAGACTGGCTCATAAGAAGCCAATCTCAGCAAGGAGCTCTAACTTCTCTCAACCAGACAATAGCTCTGCTTCACTCCATGGGATTTCTAATCAATTATCACAAATCCCATCTCAACTACTTCAATTCATAGGAGCAGAGTTAAACACCACACTCTCAAGAGCTTTTCTCCCCAAGGATCGAGCAGACACACTTTCCCTTCTGGCAAGTTCCATACACGTCAAAAAACAAGCAACAGCTCTACAATTTCTGACCTTACTAGGCCACATGGCCTCCACAGTACATGTCACGCCTATGGCAAGGCTCGCCATGCGAATATCCCAATGGGCCCTACGATCTCAATGGATCCAAGCCATACAACCATTACATTATCCAATTCAAGTTACCCACCAGCTTCGTTCCTCTCTACTATGGTGGGAAAACATGGACAATTTGTGCAAGGGCCTACCCTTCCAGCAACCAGTCCCACAAATAACTTTAACTACAGATACATCCACCTTGGGATGGGGAGCTCACATAGACAACCTCCAAACCCAAGGGACTTGGACAAAACTCGAAGCAACATTTCAAATCAATTTCTTGGAACTTCGAGCTATACGGTATGCGCTCTATGCGTTCAAGGACTGCCTTTCACACAAGACTGTTCTAATCCAAACGGACAACACAGTAGCCATGTGGTACATCAACAAACAGGGAGGTACGGGCTCGTATCTCCTTTGTCAAGAAGCTGCACAGATTTGGGGCTGGGCCCTGAACCACTCAATGTTTCTCAAGGCCACATATGTAGCAGGCATTCACAACGTAGTAGCGGACAGGCTCAGTCGTCAATTCCAACCACACGAGTGGTCACTAAATCCTGCAATAGCATCCAGCATTTTCCAACGCTGGGGTCAACCAACAGTAGACCTCTTTGCAACGCATCTGAATCACAAAGTACAAAACTTCTGCTTCCTACACCAACAGAAGAACCAACCTGCTAAGGACGCCTTTGCTCGCCCTTGGAATTCAGGCCTGTTATACGCGTATCCTCCGATACCACTCATAACCAAAACTCTAGTGAAGCTACAACAGGACAATGGGTCCATGATACTCATAGCCCCGTATTGTCCTCGACAAGTCTGGTTTCTCACACTACTAGACCTCTCAGTCAGGGATCCCATTTGTCTAGGAGTAGCTCCCAATCTCATAACTCAGGATCAGGGTCGGTTGCACCATCCCAACCTCCAATCCCTATCACTGACAGCCTGGATGATGAAAGCTTGATCTTACAACCACTCAATCTTTCATCCAATATATCTCAAGTGCTTATAGCTTCACGTAAACCTTCCACACGAAAGAATTATGCTTCCAAGTGGAAAAGATTCACCCTGTGGTGCAGGCAAAAGAGTATTGATCCTTTCACCTGCCCCACTACTTCTCTTCTAGATTATTTATACCATCTTTCAGAATCTGGTCTCCAGACTTCATCTGTAAGAGTTCACCTAAGTGCAATCTCTGCTTATCATAACAGAACAGGAGATGCACCAATCTCTACACAACCTCTTATCACAAGGTTCATGAGAGGTTTAACTCAACTTAAACCACCAATTCGGCCTCCAGTCACGACATGGGACCTGAACTTGGTTTTAACAAGACTCATGCGTTCCCCTTTTGAACCCATAGATTCTTGTGATCTGAAATTTCTCACATGGAAGACTATCTTCCTCATAGCCTTTACATCAGCTAGGAGAGTAAGTGAATTACAAGCACTAGTCACATACGAACCTTACACTAGATTTCTACATGACAGGGTGGTTCTCCGCACGCATCCAAAATTCCTTCCCAAGGTAGTGATGGAATTTCACTTGAATCAATCCATAATTTTACCCACATTCTTTCCAAGGCCTCATTCTCATCAAGGCGAAAGAGCTTTACACACCTTAGACTGCAAGCTTGCATTGTCTTTCTATATAAACCGCACAGCAGTCTACAGGGAATCTAAGCAACTTTTTGTTTCTTATGATCCAAACAAACCAGGTAAAGCTGTGGGTAAACAGACTTTATCAAACTGGCTAGCAGATTGCATACAGTTTTGATATGAACAAGCAGGCCTTCCTCTCCAAGGGCGAGTAACGGCACATGCAGTCAGGGCAATGTCAACCTCAGTAGCACACTATCGTTCAGTGCCAATTCTAGACATTTGTAAAGCAGCAACATGGAGTTTTCTTCACACATTTGCAGCTCATTACTGCTTAGATAAAGAAGGAAAACAAGATTCAGCCTATGGACAATCTGTCTTAAAGAACTTGTTTCCAGTATAAACCAAACTCCTTCTACATCCAACCTGCTGTGATTTACGGCTGACTCAGTTCACCAACAATAATTAACTGTTGCTTCATTACACACTGACTCAGCCTTTAGCTTGCTAATCACCCATATGTGAGGACTAGCATCCTGCTTGTCCTGGGATAAAGCAAAATTGCTTACCTTGTAATAGGTGTTATCCCAGGACAGCAGGATGTAGTCCTCACAGAACCCACCCACCACCCCACGGAGTTGGGCCTTAGACCTTTATTGTTTTATTTTTGCTAACGCTTTTTGTTACATACGAGACTGAAGAGAGACACCTGTGGCAGAGAATATCATAGCATGCTGGGCATGCTCAGTGGCCTCTCGAGGCCAGTCAAAAGTTCTAGAAACTTTGACAAAGTTTTTCCCGCACTAAGGCTCCGTTCATGACGTCACCCATATGTGAGGACTACATCCTGCTGTCCTGGGATAACACCTATTACAAGGTAAGCAATTTTGCTATCTGTAAAATGAGTGAAGTGGAACAGGTAAACATGAATTGTTTGTTTCTCACAGGACAAACAGGATGGTAGTCCTCACATAAGGGTGACATCACAGGATGGAGCCCAATCACGGAACACTTTGTCAAAGTTTCTAGAACTTTGACTGGCACCTACTGGGCATGCCCAGCATTGCACTAAACCTGCAAACAGCAGGGGTCCCTCTTCAGTCTTCTTTTTTCCATGTGGCAGTAGCCATGCGGGTTAAGGAGCTCCACAGAGATTCCTGACAGGAATTTTCCTCACGGAATAACTAAAAACTTTCATACCCCACAGGGGTCCCTCCTTCGAATTTTTGACTCTGCGATACTCCGGTAAGTTTTTACCCGTTTTCGGTCGATTCCCGTTGAGTTTGGCCCTCGCGGCCTAGTGACCGTCGACCGTACTGCGGCTAAATTTTTCAAAGGCCATGGCATTGGGGTTCTGTCGGTGCCCGGACTGTACTCGTACCATGTCCATTACAGACCCGCATAAAGTCTGTGTAATGTGTCTCGGGTGTGAACATAATGTCCTGACTTGCACCAAATGTGCCTTAATGACACCAAAAGGTTGCAAGGCCAGAATGGAGAAAATGGAACTTCTCTTCCGTTCTCAAACTCCACCGTCTATTGCATCGACACAGTCTCAACCGGCACCGTCCACTTTGCGCCAGTATCGTTCACCAGCCGGTGACCGTCTGGCGTCAATGACTTCTCGGCCTTCAACTACCTCTACCCCCCCCCCCCCCTCAGGATGGAGGGGATCGTAGAAACATCGGCATCGACACCGCAAGTCTCGGACCATCAAGGAAGGAAAATCTTCGACCTCGCCATTGTCTGAGCCGCCATCGAAGAAACCCCGTCCAGAAAAGGCACCGACCCTTTCTGCGACCGGGTCACCGAGGCAACCCTCACCCGGACGGGTGTGGGGAGCCGAGACTCCGCCTTTAACGGTGGTCCCTCTGGCTATGTCTCTGCCTCCTTCTTCCCTTCCGGAGCCAGGGCTGCTTGCTCCAGGTCTCTGTGAAGAACTGGACCGGATGGTTCAGGAGGCTGTCATAAGGCGATGCACAGACCTCAAGTTCCTCCGCCACCGAAACCGGTGCCGATTGTGGAACCGACCACCGATCTGATTCCGGCAGCACTGGCACTGCTGCTCTCGAAGATGGAAACACTTATAGCCGCTTTTCCACAGATGGATCCTGGGTCACCGATGGCTCCGGTGCTTTCCCCGCTTACCCTGTCATCGGGAGGGGAAACACCGTTCTGCATTCCTCCATCTGGAGTGCTTCCAATGCCGATGCGCCCATCAGTGCCACCGCTCCATCCATCGATGCCTGCACCGGTGCCCTCGATACCCTCATCTGTGCCCCCAGCACTTCCCTCGATGCCTTCAGAACCTAGACCAGGACCTTCAGGAATACCATTGTCCCCTCTTTCTCAGGCTGCTAGAGGGGCAGGTCCTGATCCCTTATGACACCTGGACCGACGATTCTTCTCAAGACACCGATGACTTGCCATCGCCGCCTTCTCCTACTGAAAGCAGGAAGCGTTCTCCTCCAGAGGACCTATCCTTCATAAATTTTGTGAAGGAAATGTGTGAATTGGTTCCCTTCTAATTTCAGACTGAACAGATGACGGGCATCAAATGATGGAGCTGTTATGATTCCTGGATGCTCCCAAGGAAATAAACTCCATCCCTATTCACCAGGTTCTTTTGGATCTCCTCAAAAAGAACTGGGAACACCCTGGTTCTGTTGCTCCAGTCAACAGAAAAGCTGATACCACTTATTTGGTCCAGTCAGCCCCAGGATTCCAGAAACCTCAGCTGGATTACCAGTCTGTGGTGGTAGAATCTGCCCAAAAACAGGCAAAAAGATCAAAACCCCCACTCTTCCTTTCCCCCAGGTAAGCACCAGAAATTCCTGGATGCCATCGGCCGGCGTGTCTTCCAGGGATCGATGCTTATCTCTCGGATCGCCTCCTACCAGCTATATATGACCCAGTACAACAGGGTCTTATTCATGCAGATACAGGACTTTGCAGAGTCCCTGCCTCAGCAATTCCAAGAACAACTTCTCACCCTAGTACACAAGGGTTTTGAGGCAGGGAAGTATGAAATAAGATCTTTTTATATCTTTGACACCGCTTCCAGGGTATCTGCAACTGCTATTTCGGCAAGAAGATGGGCCTGGCTTAAGTCTTTGGACTTGTGCCCTGAAGTACAAGACAGATTATCTGATCTGCCCTGTATAGGAGACAATCTGTTTGGGGAACAGATTCAGCGAACGGTAGCGGAACTCCGTGAGCTCTCTCTGATGCCCTCTGAGTACTCCTCCAAACAGCCTTTCAGGAAGGATACTAAAAAATCATTCTTCCGTCCAAAAAAGTCCTATCCACCACAGTTTAGGACTCGTTCCCCGAGACCTTTCCAAAAGGCCCAGTCTCGTCAACCTCATAAACAAAAGCCGCAAGCAGCTTCTCAGCCGGGCCCTGCTTCCGGTTTTTGACTCCTACATAGAGAGCAGCAGCCAGTTTCCACTGCCTCACATACCAAAACTCTACAAATAAATAAATAAATACCAGTGGGAGATCGATTTATGCCATTTCAACAACAGGTAGCACACAATCACCTCAGACCAGTGGATCCTTACCATAATCTCTCAAGGTTATCGCCTGAACTTTATCTCCATTCCACCGGCCTCCCCACTTCTACTGGCATGGAGAACATCTGACCACTCACTACTCCTGGAGCAGGAGGTCTCCCTCCTCCTCCAGTCCAGAGCAATGGAACCAGTACCTTACTCTCAACAAAGGCCTAGGATTCTATTCCCAGTACAATCTAATCCCCAAAAAATCGGGAGGCGTTCGTCCAATTCTGTACCTACGTGCCCTCAAGTACCTCCAACGAGAAAAGTTCAAGATGGTAACCTTGGGTTCCCTCCTTCCTCTTCTGCAAAGAGGAGACTGGCTCTGCTCTCTCAATCTCCAAGATGCATACATGCACATTGCGATAAATCCATCTCATCGCAGGTTCCTGAGATTTCTAGTAGGCCCCAAGCACTATCAATACTGAGTGCTCCCATTTGGCCTGGCATCTGCACCACGAGTCTTCACCAAGTGCCTCGTAGTAGTAACAACCTTCCTCAGGACTCAAGGTGTTCACGTCTACCCCTATCTAGACGATTGGTTGATCAGGGCTCCCACTCAGCAAGCTGCTCTGTCGTCCCTATGTCTTAGTTTACACAGTCTGATTTCGCTAAGATTTCTAGTCAACTACGCAAAATCCTGCTTAGTCCCATCTCAAAATTTATCATTCATAGGGGCAGACTTGGACACCTTGCAGGCAAAGGCATTTCTGCCTCGACAGCGAGCTCTCACTCTCGTCTCCCTCGCACACCAGCTACAGTCTCAGCAACGCACGACTGCACGCCACTTCCTTATCCTACTGGGACACATGGCGTCCTCAGTACAGGTTACCCCAATGGCCCGCTTGGCCATGAGTCATGCAGTGGACTCTAAGGTCACAATGGACTCAGTCCGTTCAACCTCTACCAACCACTGTCCACATCACCAACTCACTCTGTCAGTCTCTAGCCTGGAGGAAAAATCAGATCAATCTCCTCCAAGGCCTGCCCTTACAGGCTCCAGACCCTCAAATAATTCTCACCACCGATGCTTCCAACCTTGGCTGGGGAGCCCATGTGGCCAATTTGCAAACACAAGGAACTTGGTCTCCAGAGGAAGCCAAACACCAAATCAATTTCCGATTCAGACGGACAACCAGGTGGCCATGTGGTATATCAACAAACAGGGAGGGACGGGCTCCTTCTTACTGTGTCAGGAAGCTGCGCAGATATGGACAGAGGCCCTCTCCCACTCAATGTACCTCAGGGCCACCTATTTGCCGGGAATGGACAATGTGTTGGCGGACAACCTAAGTCATGCTTTCCATCCGCACGAGTGGTCCCTCAACCCCTCAGTAGCGGACGCAATATTCCAACATTGGGGTCATCCTCGCATAGACCTCTTTGCGTCACCTCAAAACCGCAAGGTAGAGAAATTTTGCGCTCTTACTCGCAGCCAAAACTCACAGCCAAGAGATGCATTCTCCCTCTCATGGGCAACCGCTCTCCTATATGCATTCCCTCCTCTTCCACTTCTCTCGAAGACTCTCGTGAAGTTACGTCAGGACAAGGGACGCATGATCCTGATAGCACCTCACTGGCCTTGCCAAGTATGGTTTCTAATACTTCAGGATCTCTCCATTCGTAGGCACATTCCCTTGTGATCAGACCCGCTTCTGATCACTCAAAACGATGGGTGCCTGCGCCACCCTAATCTTCAAGCTTTGTCCCTGACGGCCTGGGTGTTGAAAGGTTAATTCTTCAGCCACTTTTAACCTTTCGGAGCCAGTTTCCCGTGTCCTGATTGCTTCGCGGAAGCCTTCCACGAGAAAGTCTTACCTCTACAAATGGAACAGGTTTGTCATGGTGTTCTCCTCAATCCCTTGATCCCTTTACCTGTTCCACCACGAAGTTTCTAGACTATCTCTGGTACTTGTCAGAATCAGGTCTAAAAACTTCCTCCATCAGAATGCATGTCAGTGCGGTGACCGCCTTCCATAAAGGTGTCGGGGATGTTCCTATTTCAGTACAACCCCTCGTAACACGTTTTCTGAAAGGCTTGCTTCACCTCAAGCCTCCACTATGGCCCACGGCCCCTTCTTGGGACCTCAATCTGGTTTTGGGTCGCCTCATGAAACCACCATTCGAGCCTCTCCAATCCTGTGATCTTCACTATCTCACATGGAAAATGATTTTTCTTTTGGCAATCAGATCTGCTCGCAGAGTTAGTGAGTTACAGGCCCTAGTTACCTATCCGCCTTACACTAAACGTCTGCAGGACCAGGCAGTACTCCGCACTCACCCTAAGTTCTTACCTAAGGTAGTAGCGGAGTTTCACATTAATCAATACATTATACTACCTACCTTCTTTCCCAGGCCTCACTCCAATCCAGGAGACAGGCTCTGCATACCCTTGACTGCAGACTGGCTCTAGCCTTCTATCTAGACCATACAGCTGCCCACAGGAAAAGCACTCAATTGTTTATCTCTTTCCATTCCATCAAATTGGGGCAGCCTGTGGGTAAGCAGACTCTCTCCTCCTGGTTAGCGAACTGCATATCCTTTTGCTATCAGCAAGCAGGCATTCCGCTTCAAGACCGTGTTAAAGCATACTCTGTGAGGGCCATGGAGAGTTCAGTAGGGCACCTACACTCGGTGCCGCTTCCTGACATTTGCAGGGCTGCTACCTGGAGATTCTCTCCATACCTTTACAGCCCATTATTGCTTAGACAAGGCCGGAAGACAAGATTCCATCTTCGGCCAGTCTGTCTTGTGAAACCTTTTTACAACTTGATGTACCAACACCCTTCCGCCTGCCTGTTAGGGTTCAGGATGCCCTCTACCAAATTCCACCCCAGTCCTTTTGCCTATTGCACATCTTGGGTACATTTGGTGCATTTCTTGGACATCCTCAGCTCTGTACTCACCCATATGTGAGGACTACCATCCTGCTTGTCCTGTGAGAAAGCAAGTGTTGCTTACCTGTAACAGGTGTTCTCACACGACAGCAGGATGTTAGTCCTCACAAAACCTGCCTGCCGCCCCACGGTGTTGGGTTCGTTACATTTTCTTATTTTATTTTTCGGCACTTCCTGTAGCTTTAAACAAGACTGAAGAGGGACCCCTGCTGGCTGCAGGTTTAGTGCCATGCTGGCCATGCCCAGTAGGTGCCAGTCAAAGTTCTAGAAACTTTGACAAAAGTGTTCCGTGATTGGGCTCCATCCTGTGATGTCACCCATATGTGAGGATTAACATCCTGCTGTCCTGTGAGAACACCTTTTACAGGTAAGCAACACTTGCTTTACTCTTTCAAAAAATACCAAGACTAGGGGGGACACAATGAAATTACTAAGTTGTACATTCAAAACTAAAAATATTTTTTTTTACTCCATGCCTAATTAAGCTCTGGAATTCATTATCAGAGGATGTGAAGAAAGCTGATAGTGTACCTGCATTTAAAAAAGGTTTAGAGAAGTTCCTGGAGGAAAAGTCCATTAACCATTAAGGTGGATTTGGGGAAATCCACTGCTTATCCCTATATATCAAAAGAAATGAATAGATGGAGAACCTTCATTAAGCCCTGCAGAATCATGTTTGTGATCTATTGAATGTGTTCATGCCAGCTGTGCTCAGTTATCTTGTAGAGCTGATGTTTTGACTTGGTTTTTCTATACTTCGCCTCCATCAGTTGTGAAAAAAGTTATCTTGTTCCCATCTTATGAGCCCTTACTTTGTGCAGTATCTCATCACACACAGCCATCATTCAGCTAGCTGCACTGGCTCTGCCACCCTCCAGCTCTCAGTAGGACTCTTGCAGTTTAATTAGGACTTTATCGCCAAGCTGTAAACAGCAGTACTAGCAAAAAGATTTGAATTGTTACCTATTAAACTCAGTCATGGAAATGTTTCCCTTTTTCATTATGATTTTATTCCTGAAGCAATATTAGGGTATAAAGATTCTGCAGCTGCCTCCATGGCCAAACCTACCATTATAAATCTGAGTAAATCAAGGCACTGCTGTACTAGTCTATCAGAATTCTGTGCAGACACCATACATTAGATATAAACAATAGTACAGATCCATGGAGAGGACTTAATAGTGTAGTCGTAATCAAAGTGATACATCTTTTATTCCAGAAAGTGTGGAGACATAAGAACTATATTAGGTCAAAGCAGAAGGGGAGGGAACCTAAAAACGAAACAAAGTGGAAGCCGTAAAATAGATTTTTAAGGCTCTTACTCTTGCTTCCTTAATTGTGTCACAGGACTCTCTCTCTGTCAGCTTTTTGGGCTCATGTACTGTTTAAATGCATTTACAGTTGCAAGTGTATAATTCATGACTTTGTTAGATCCTTAGCCTGCCAGTCACAAGCTCTGTTCATGGCTTTGCACAGCAGGGCATTTAAACAGGCGATTAAAGACACAATTCCAGGCTAATCTGGCTCTTCACACTGCAGCACTCAGTGCCTGCACCTTAACCTGTCTTTCCCAACAGCTGACTGCCCGATTATCAATTGAATAGATTTCTACTGGTGCCATTCCCCCTCTGCATCCTGGCCTCTATCCAAGGCCTCACCTTTCCTTATGTCCTAAGCCTTTCTTCATCTCCAACTGAAGGTCCCCCAATTGGCTTCAGGTGTCCAATTACTTCTAACTAGGCTTCCAGCTCAATCTGCCTGAGAATTACACATCCTTTAGTTTTGACCTAATGTTTGTGTCCACATTTTCTGGCATAAGTTATGCGGCTCATTGTGGCTACATTTAAGTCCTCCCCAAGTCCAGCTTCCCAGAAGATTTTTCTCAAATATGGCCTCTTTGGTCAACTATGAACCCTTACTCTGGGCCTCCAAAAGGATTCCTCTAACCATGAGCTCACTTCTGTTTGGTCTTCAGTATGCGCGCTCAAGTTCCCCAGTTGTTGCATCATTTATATCCTTCCTCAATCTGTGTAGAAACGTGGAATCGGGCTGTTTTAATTATAGGTCTGTTATGGAATAATCTGCCAAATGATCTCAGGCTGATGGCAAATTATAAATTGTTTAGAAAAAAAAACTGAAATTGCTTTTTCAAGAAGCTTTCACTATCAATTCTTCAAATTACAAGTCTTAAAAAGACTGAGACCTCTCCTCCATTTTCAAGATTTCCGATTAGTTCTACAGGCAATCATTCTTACTAAAATAGATTACTGCAATTCACTCCTACTGGGCCTCCCTGCTAACGCCATAAAACCTCTTCAGATGTTGCAAAATGCTTCAGCAAGGATCCTAACCAAGACTAACAAAAGAGAACACATCTCACCCATTTTAAAAAGCCTACACTGGCTTCCTGTCAAATTCAGAATACTCTTCAAAGTGCTCTCATCAATCCACAAGGCACTACATAACATTGCCCCACTCGAGCTCAAAATCCCTCTCAAACTCCACACCTCTACCAGACCAGTGAGACAAGCCTACAGAAACAACCTTCAGATTCCACCGATGAAGTCAGCATTAAGCAAAAGAGCCTTCTCTACAGCCGGTCCCAAACTCTGGAACGCTCTCCCGTCAGACCTCAGATCAGTGCAATGCCCCACTACATTTAAAAAAAGACTTAAGACCTGGTTATTCAATCAAGCTTTCTCATAACCATCAGTCTGCGGAATTTTCCCTGCCAAGGATCCCTTCTTTGGTAACCCCCTAGAGAACTATATAAATCATCTCTAGTACTCTCTATTACCACCCAAAGAACTCTCAGGTCATCTATGAATCCTTGGCAGTCTAAAAATCAAATACCCAGCCTTATACCTATCACCTATTTCTTTAGCCTACATCTGGCTCCGTAGCATTTGTTATGTTGTTAACCCCATATATCTGTATCCAAGTTCCATCTACCTGTTCATTGTAAGACATTAACTTGTCAATGTTTCTGTTTAAAATGTAAACCGAATTGATCAGTAACTCTGTTATTGGAAAGTCGGTATATAAAAGTGCTAAATAAATAAATAAATCATTTAATTTTAGGTTATAAGTAAATTTTGTTACATATGTATATGAATGGTTTCAATTTTATGTATTTTGTTTGAAATTGTATGCCACTTAGCATGTTTTATTATAAGCAGATTAATTTTAATAAGCTACAGTATTGTACTTTTACACTTTGTCCATAAGTCAAGGGAATTACCTGATAGTAACCAGTCTGTTCTTCCCCTGGAGGGGCAAATGTATCTGGGAGATTGACGTGGTGGTTCTTTTTTTATTGGGAAGTCTTAAATTATCAAAAACAAATCTGAGTGTCTATTAAAATAAGGCTTTTTATGTGATGTGGGTGGGGTAACAGACTGGATTTTGCCATCTTTCCTTTTTATTCATGTCTTCCTTCATCTTAAATATATAATTCTAATTTTTTTTCACCATATTTATAGCCAAGTCTGAAGAGAGCTGGGAATCTCCTAAACAAGTTAAGAAGAAGAAAAAAGCCAGAAGAGAAACGTGAATATTTCCCCCCCCCTAAGCCGGACATGAGGTGTTCAGATGCTATCTTGAAGATTATGCTGTTTATGCAATAATTTGTGAACATGTACAGAATTTTATATAAATTTAAACAATTTTTAAATTGTAACTGCTGTGGACACAACTATCCTTGAACGGAAACCATGGAAATTAATTTTGTGAAATAAAATCTGCAGAGTATACTACAATGCTGGAAGACATTCTGAAGAGGCTGTGGGTTTTTTCCACTTAAAGGGAAGACAGTTTTTTGATTTAATTAAAATAAAGGAAACGAAAAGCTTGGCTTTACAACACAGTGCCCTGTTTACAACAATTTGTGTCTGTCTGGTCTGTATTTGGGGGGAGGGGGGAAAAGGGGGATTCTGAGAGAAAGGGGTTTCTGTGAATTCGTATTTTTTTTGCATCTCTCTTTGCTGAACGATGCATTAATAGCAAAATGTCTACTATTTGCATCTGTTTTATGCTTAAATGAAAGTGCTTTGATTAAATCTGCCATATCTTACTCATATGTTGGTTAGCAATGTGCTCCCTGGTAAGGAAATCACAAGTGCAAATATTGTTCAGTAAAAAGAAACCTTAGTACAGTGAGGCCTCCATGGTTCAGTATAAGTCAACAAGCTTTTGATTGAGGCAGTGAATGAGTGTTGAGAGGAGTGAGTGTGGATCATTGGTTTTGACTGTCTTATAACACTTGAATTTTTCAAAGTATCAGTTGATATTTTTTAAAATTATATTTTGTGACTATGACCGTATATGCTTAAATGTTCTGGGAATTTGGGTTTCTAGTCTCTGAGCCTTATTCTCTTTAGGGTCAGAGCAGATTTTCACTTGTAATTAGGAAAAACTGATAGTACAATAGCCATAATTTCCCCCTTCCATTTAACCATCATTAAGTAGTCCAGTTAATTACCTGTTCATGTTTAGTTTCCCGTGGCTGCTACGGTTGGGCTAAAAAATGTAAATATATATATATATATATATATATATATATATATATATATATAAAATCTGAAAGGTGTTGTCTTTATTTATAGACTCACACTGTTCTAGACCTGGAAAACTTGGTGGTGTAAAGGGAAGGAAGGGACAGAATATGCTTCAGAGAGCTTTAATTGACATTGTCAAAATCACTAGTTATCAGGAATATTTGTTTGTACTGCCTTAACCTGTAGTATGTATGAGTATTTCTTGAAGGGGATTTGTTTTTTATAAATTTAGAAAAAAAAAAAAATCTTGCCGGTATTGCAGTTGTAGTAAAAAATAAATAAATAAATAAAATTCCACCTTGAAATTGCATTAATTAAATTAGAATGGTGTATATGAGTGTTGGCACCATTTTCTGGCACTGTGTAATTATGTTGTATCAAACTGGCAGGTATCTTTGTATCTATAAGTAGTGCATGCCATGCCATGTACACTGTAAATAGCCTTTACCAAATGTATGTGCTTTTGAAAAGGACCATGAATTAACATCACTTTTTGGTGAATTGTGTATACAAAAAAAAAAGCCATGATTTATTTGATGTGACTGGCTTCACTGTTTGTGGCAAAAAGAATGAAACGGTTTGTAACAGCTGTAACCAATGGTACTGTACTGATAAACCATCCAATATTTTGTCTTATTTTATTTGACTGTGGTTTGGTAGCACTGACTTGCAAGGCTAGAAAAGCTGAAGAGAAATGGTTTAGTTGTACTGAAGACCAGCCTTATTAATGGACGGCTTTCCTAATGAGTACTAACTTTTGTGTAGGTGTTCGGACACCTGCTTCAGGAACATGGCAAGTATGTTTACATGTTCAGAAGTTTCTTGTTTAATTCAATAACATTTCTAAGTTGATTTATTAAAATAAATCAAGTAAATGGATAGTGGTTTGTGTGTTCCTGTGAGAGGTGGGGATGGTGTGGCACTATTTCGTTTTTGTTTTAAAGTGTGAGGGAGAAATAAGATCTTAGTTTCTTACCCCTGGAGGTTTGTGCTTCTCATGGCAAATATGCAGCAAAACCTGAATATCTGGCCTTATCACCTGTTGTAAAAGGTGTTCAGGTCTTCCTAACGAATTCAGCAAGACCAGAACAGCCCCACAACTACCACAACACCAAAAGGAAAAAAAATTGCCTGAGTAGTAGCATCCTTATTGCACCTCCCCTTGCTTAAAAATGAGGGGCCCCCCGCCAACTACCAAAGCTTTATACCCACAGGAAAAGAAGTCCTCTTCACTTCCCGTGATGTAAAAATGTACTGCTGGGGGGAACCGCCAGCCCTCCTTGCATCCCCCCTTGCACTCCATGCTTTTAAAAATAAATGTAGGCCCTGCACCCCTTCCCTATTGGCCAAACTTGTAATAGTATGTGTTGCTGACATCCCTCCCACCCATCCACAGTGATAACCAAACTCCTCCCTACCCCTGTCCCACCTCAAAAGAAGCCAAAGCCTAGCAAGGATATTTGTAGAGGGAGGGGGGGAACTTGCATAATGGCTTGGTTATCGCTGTCAGGCCAATATAATAAAGTGCAGTTTAATGAGTGGTTGGATGCGTTTTAGACGCGCAACCATAACCCCCGATGCAATAAGGGGAATCCGCACTTCCAAAACACGTGTCCAAAGGCATAGCTAATAGCACTCATTACGTGTAATTGCCATGTAGATGAGGCTATTAGCTATTGCCCGCAATGTAAAAAATCCCTGTGCGGCAGAGACTCACTTTTTAACCCATAAAATTTAATGCCTGCCTAGAGCAGGCTTAGTCTTCCCGCATGTCAAGGGCTCAACTTAAAAACAAAAAACAGCTTTTCTGGGGTTCCTTCCTACTTAGATACTAAGTAGGAAGAGCCACAGAAAGCCGCACCAAGCAAAAGAAAAATCTTGACACAATTTCGAGGCACACGATATACACCCACAATATTCATGTTCCGGGTTGTATATATTGTGTGTGCGTATTGTGCTGGTAAAATAGTTGCCATGGGAAATAAGTCTGTTTTACTAACCCGTGCACAGTCACATCTCCTGGGCACCCCATGCCATGGATGCACTAGGTATGCACAGTTTATCCCTCATGCATCCTTTTTAGCTTGGCAGCTCATTTGCTTATTACATTGGGCGCCCAGGAGCGGTGATTGTGCGTGCATTAAAAAAAAAAAAAAGTGCGCACATTTGGGAAGCACGTATTTAGCACATCCATTTTGCATCGGCCTGTGTGGATGGGAAAAGGGTTTTGGCACAATGGCATTGCCATTTTTTAAAGCATGGGATGAAAGGGGAAGGCCCTACAATGAAGAAAGAGATGAGATTAGAGATATATGAGATCTATAGATATAGAATGACTTGCAAAAGTATTCAACCCCCTAAAATGTCAATAGTTTTGTGTGGCTGACACAGATTGTTCCAGGCAGTATGCTCTTAAAGTAAATTTTCAAAGTTACAATTCATTATTTCTCTGCAATAAAATAAACTGAAAAATGCTGCTTGCATACATATTCAACCCCTTCAGACTAGCATTTGGTAGAACCACCTTTTGCTGGAATAACAGCTTTGTTTGTTGGGGTAAGTTAGCAAACTGGCAGTGACTATTGCCCATCCTTCCTGGAAGATTTTGCTCCAGGTTGTTCAGGTTGGTTGGATGACACTTACAGACTGCAATTTCCAAATAGTGCCACATATTCTTGATTGAATTGAGATCTGGGCTTTGATTTGGCCATTGTAGAACATTCACCTTTTTGTCCAACCACTTTTGTGTTGCTTTGGCCTTGTGCTTGGGATCATTGTCACCCTGAAAGGTGAAATGTTTTATCGAGTTTTATATACCATCATTCGGTTTCGCCATCATAATGGTTTACAAGTTTTGAAGTAATATAGTATGTTAATGAGTTAGCATAGACATTATGATCAAAGTTAGTTATAGCAATATTAAGGTTAGTTATACATTTTCCAAGGCTAGTTATACATTTTTCATATGGTTGCAAGAGGCGGTATAGGGGAAGTTCACATGGTTCATATAGATGGGATGGGTAGGTAAATATGTTCACACACGGTGAGAGAGATGAACATAGAGAGGGCTGGTATTGTGGTATATAGTGGGGGGGATGTATGGTAGTGAGTGTTGTGGTAGGCTTTGGTGAACAGCCAGGTTTTCAGGTCCTTCTTGTAGGTTTTTAAGTTAAGTTGTGTTTTTACTTCGATTGGGAGGGTGTTCCAAAGTTTGTGGGATCCGATGGATAGGGCTCTTTCACGAGTTGTTTAGTTGGGTCGATTGGATGGGTGAATTTTCAGGAGGCCCTTGTTGGTTGAACAAAGGTTTCGTTGTGGTGTATGGGGTTTGAACATGGTACCTAACCAATTAGTTTGATTTCCGTGGATTAGTTTGTGTAGAATGGTCAGAATTTTGTAATCGATGCAATATTTTATTGGGAGCCAGTGTAGAGATATGAGAATTGGAGTGTTATGTTCGTGTTTTTTTGTTCCTGTTAGGATTCTGGTGGCTGAGTTCTATAGGATTTGAAGGGGTCGGATTATGGAGAGTGGTAAGCCGAATAATGAGTTGCAGTAGTCAAGATTGGAGAAAATGAGTAGTTGTAGGACAGTTCTGAAGTCATCTGGGGATAAGAGGTTTTAGTCGTCTGAGTGTTAGTAATTTGTGGTATCCTTCCCTGATTTTGTTAGAGATGTGGATCCTGAAGGATAGTTCACTATCAATGGTGACTGCTAGGTTGTGAGCATGTTTATAATGAGTTTTTCAAATTGGTTAGCTGTTTAATTTCAGTGAGATACATGGCTGGGTTTTTTTGTATGTTTCCTCCAATGTATTATGTATTGGGATTAATATTTGAATATAGTCTGCATATAGGAAGTGGGTCAGACCAAGGCTAGCTAGAAAGTGGCATATTGAGAGGAAGTAAATATTGAAGAGTGTTGCAGATAATGCTGATCCTTGAGGAACTCCTGTGTTAAGGTTAATTTTCTTTGAGAGGGTATTGTTGATTGATACTTGGTAGCATCTGTGTGAGAGGATGAAAACCAATGTACATTTTTTCCAGTTTCTCCTATTTTGGTTAGGCAGTCAAAGGATTGAGTGGTTTACTGTATCAAATGCTGCTGATAGATCTAGGAGGATCAGCAGGTAGCTTTGGCCGTTATCAAATCCTCTGAGCACGGTGTCCTTTATTATTTATTTTTAATTTTTATATGCTGACATTCTTGTATAGTATACAAATCATACCGGTTTACATTAAAACAGGAGATGCAGGAAAAAAGTTACCTTTGTCAAATACATTTAACATTAATAACAATGAAAATTGTTAACAAGGAATAATAGCTATGAAAAAAGAGAAAGGTAAACAAAAATGGAAGAAACATAGAAGTGAGAGGAGTAGTATTTCAGTGCTTAGGTTTTTCCTGAAACCAAATTGCGTAGGGTATAGGATGTTTCTAGGTGGTCGGTGAGCTGGGAGTGGATGATTTTTTTCAATGTTTTTGGTAATGAATGGTAGGTTGGATATGGGGCGGTAGTTTAGAAAACTGAAGCAGGTTGTCTTGTAGTATTTCCCTGTATGCTGTACTATCTATCCATCCTTCAATTTTAACAAGATGCCTGGTCCCTGTTGAGGAAAAGCATCCCCACAGCATGATGCTGCCATCCACATTCTTTACTGTTGGGATTGTGTTTGCTGAGAAATGGGCAATGTTAGGTTTGCACCATATACAGCGTCTTGAATTTTGGTGTAAAAGCACCATTTTTCTCATCTGACCACAAAACCTTACCCCGCATTTTAGCTAGGTCACTCTGATGCTTTCTGACAAAGTCCAGATATGCTTTGAAGTGTGTTTCTTCAGTAATGGCTTCTTTCTAGCTACCCTTCCATGCAGGCCAGTTGTATGCAGAGCTCTTGATATGATTAACTGGTGCACCTCCACTCCAGATTCAGCCACTGAACTTTGTAGTGCCTTCAAAGTGATTGTTGGCATCTCTGTGGCTTCCCTCACAAGTCTCCTTGCTCTGACGCTGAATTTTGAGAGACAGCGTTGGCTAGACAGTGTCTGGGTGGTATGATGCAACTTCTGTTTCCTCACAATTGATCCAACAGTGCTCACTGGGATATCTAAGCACTTGGATATTTCTTAGCATTCAGACAGGTTAATCCATACTGTTATTTACCTCTACTAACAGATGGAGATGGAGCAAAGCTGATGTCGCAGGATATATATACCCCTGCACCAACATCAGCCCGCCACTATTCTCCGTCACTAACCAGATGGTGGACATTCATCTCTCTACTGGGGATTGCTTTATAAAAAAAAAAAAAAAAAAGAAAATGAAAAGAAGGAAATTCACCTCACTCTCCTGTGGTGACATCTTATGGTCCCTCCTTCAGTCGAGTTTTCTTGAGGTGATATCTGCAGATCCCTCCCTCAGACAAGTGCCTCGGTCTTGTAGCCAGTTTGCCAGTGATGATGTAGCCGTAGAGAGAGAAACAGCTGAGAGGCTAGGGGTGCAGGAAGCAGAGCATAGCGGTGAAGGCCTTTGCCCTCTCCCCCCACAGCTGGAGACTGACACTATACTCAGCCGGGACAGGCTGAGTTCAGGTAAGGAGTTAAAAAAAAAAAAAAAAAAAAAAGTGAGGGTTTCCATTCCTCTTCTGGTCTCCAAGCCTCGGCGTGCTGATCAGACGTCCACTCCCACCTCTGAGGGAACTTGGGGAGCCGTGGCTGCTTGGGGTGAACAGTCTTTTGGCTAGGCCCCACCCTCAGGCTTTGTTTAGACACTATGTGGTTGGCCACAGCAGCGTTCATGCGCTTTTCTGCACACAAGTCTGCCGCGAAACAGTGTCTTGATGTCTGTTCACTCTTGTGTGCCTGGATGTGTGCTGAGGTGGGCACCTACCTGGATTGCACGTTGTACCCCTATATTTTGGATGCTTATTGGACATGCCTTGTCTTTGGGCACCCTGTCCACGCTCGCTTGTGTGGCACGTAGCCGGGCGCACAATGGTCAGACGCTTTGGGAGTGTGCTGCTAGTCTTATTTGGGTATTTCAGCTTGGCACCTCCCCCCTAACGTTGGCACTGCTTTGGAGGCTCAGAGGGAGCCCGATCTTCCCAGCATGATGTGGAAATGGGGACTGGAGGGACCTGTCGGATGTTTCACCTGGTTTTGGGGCTTCCCTAACTGGATCGTCAGTTAGGGTAGGCTTATCAGTGGGTACAGGATCAACGGCCAGCCCCCACACACACACACACACTCGTTTTGTATGGGCTTCAGCAGTGTCCACAGGCTTCTCTACATGCAATTCTGCCGCAAAACAGCTTAGCGTATTGAGCAGTTGTTTGGCTAAGCCCTGCTCGTAGGTTTTCTCGATATGGTAGGCCTAAGAGTTCAGGATCGCAAATTGTGGATCCCCACACACCTGGTGCCACAGGTAAGCATCAGATTACATCTACCCCTTGCTCCAGGTTACGCTGAAAGGGGCCCAGGTGGCACGGATGGTGAAGGCAGCCCTTACTCCCTGGAGGAAGGGAAATTCCTCCAGGGTTGGAGCTGTATAGCATAATGTTGCGTTTCTTTCATAGAGATGAATTGCTGGCTTGGATCACCCAGGCACTGAAGATGCTGGGGTGCCAGGTACTGAAGTCAAACAATTCCATTTAGATTCCTTATGGTAAAGCATTATGGATGATGATCAAGAATTGATTGTTTCTTAGCATACAGACTGATGAATTCAGAACCAAGTGGGTAAAGCACCTCTACCAGCAGATGAAGATTGGCACAAAGCTGACATCAGTGAAAGCCTGCTCGTATTCTCAGTCTCCAGCAGGTAGTGGATGTGCATCTCCCTACTGGGGATTGCTTCAAGTTTTAGAAGGAGAAAGAAGGAAACTTAATTTCCTCTGCTCTCCTGTGGTGTGATACCAAATGGTACCTCCCCCAGTTGAGAATTCCTGAGGTGACTTCTGTGGTCCCTCTGAGTGCCTTGGTCCAGTAGCTGTTTTTTTCAGTTGGCATGGACTTAGCTGTTGAAACAGCTGAAAGGCAGTGGGTATAGGTAGCCAAGCATGGCAGTGACAGTACATGCCCCCCCCCCCCCCCCCCCCCCCCCGAAAGACTGTCTCTGTACTCAGCTGGGCTGAGCTCAGGTAAAGCGTAAAAAAAAAAGGAAGGTTTTTTAAATAGGGCTTCCTCTTTCCTCTGGTCTTCGTACTCAGCGTGCCAATCCAACGTTCATTCCCGCTCCTGAAAGAGGTTAAGGGACCTGGGCAGCCTGATGGGTTGAGCAGCTCTTTTGGGCTAGGTCCTACTCAGGCTTTTCTCTGTGCGCTGGGTGATAGACTGCAGCGGCATTTTCGTGCCTTTTCCTGTTAGGCTGCCCCCTTCAGGACCGCCAGTTCGTGTGAGTGCAGCTGGCCGTGCATGTTATAAAATTGCACGTCCATGTGTGCGCATGCGCGTAGGTTTTGAAAATCTACCACTAAGTGCCTTTCCCTTTTGGCTGCCTGTCACATTCAGGCATCTCAGCCTGTTTTTCCTTCTAACTTGTGCCAGCACTGCTTAGAGGCTCAGGGAGAATTACCTTCATCTGATTTTACTAAGCCTGGTTCTTCACAGCCTGATGAGGGCCTGGATAAAGATATGTCAGAAGGGGCACCTGACCTTGGAACTCCCTTAACTGGTTCATCAGCAAGGGAATGTAGCTCAGTGGGTACAGGACAGGTGCCTTCTGGTTTTGCCATGGATCCTTCTGCTTTTTCGTGGGTGGAATTTTTTCAAGAATTGCAATTCTTTCTTCAGGCGCAGTCCTCCACCCCGACCAATCTTGCCAAGTGAGAGTCACAGGTGGTGACTTACCACACATCTGGTACTGCTGTTAAGTGCCAAAGTACACCTAGATCGGTAGCTGGTCTTCCTGATGGGGATCTGGATGGCATGGATAATGAGGCCGATCCTTACTCTCTGGAGGATGGGGAAACTCCTCCAGGACTGGAACCATATAGGACTATGTTGCAGTTTTTTCATAGAGATGAGTTACTGGCTCTGATTTCTCAGACGTTAAAAGATGCTAGAAATACCTGAAGTGGGGTTGATGGCAGCCACTCAAGATATGGTTCTGCGGGCAAGAGCGCACTGCTTACACATTGGAGTCCATGGTCTCAGGACTACTTGATACAGTTTATTACTGGTGGATATCAGCATCAGACTGCAGTGGTGGATGCAAGCAGATCATCTAATGAAGGCCAATCCCCTACAAACACTGGACTGGCTACTGGCACAACAGATACAAGCCTCCCGGTTTGGGGAGCTCACCATCAGAAGTTGACAGAGAACAGAAGAGTACCTCTGGAGCATCAATCTGCTTGAAGCCCGTGCCATTCATCTGGCATGCTTGCGATTTCGCCACCACTTGCAGGGTCGAGCAAACCGAATGATGTTGGACAATACAATGACGGTGGCTTACAGCAATCGCTAGGGAGGAGCCAAGAGACAGAACATGTTGCAGGAAATAGCCCAACTCATAGATTGGGTGGAAGTACATCTTCAGGAGGTCTCGGCCTCACACATTACAGGAATAGACAATATAAGAGCCAACTTTCTCAGCAGACAGTCTGGATCCAGGAGAAAGGGAATTGTACAATGAAGTGTTCCAGCTCATGATGGGCCTCTGGGTCTTCCCATTTCTAGGCTTGCTGGTGACATCACACAATGCAAAGGTTCCTCACTTATTCAGTTGCAGGAGAGATCTGAAGTTTTTGAGCATTGATGCCCTTGTGCAGGAGTGGCTGGAAGGTAGGCTGCTATATGCCTTTTCCCTGTAGCCCATATTGGGCAGAATGATTTGGAGGTTTGAGAGATAGATGGGAGTTGGTACCTCTAGTGGTGCCACATTGGCTCAGGAGGCTGTGGTAAATGGATCTGTGGAGGCTTCTAATGGACTCTCCTCTCAGATTACTGGTCCACAGTGATCTGCTATTGCAGGGGCCTATTCTTCTCGAAGATTGGACTTAATTTGTGTCTTACAGTGTGGTTCTTGAGAGGGCTCATTGTGCTAAAGCATGGGTAGTCCACTGCTGTGAATTCCACCTTGCTTTGAGCATGAAAGTTATTCACTTCTTTAGCCTGTGTTCATGTTCGATGAGTGTTTAATCGTTGATGTGAAGAATAAGGGGTTCATTCTCATTTGGATAAAATCCAGCTCAGTTTGGGTTTTTTTCAGGATGGGTTGTTTAAGGACCTGGCCCTTAATTCCTTGAAGGTACGGGTGGCAGCTCTAGCCTGTTTTTGAGGTCACATGAATGGTGAGCCCTTGTTGGCCCATCCAGTTATGGCCCAGTCCTTGAAAGGGGTGAAATATCTTTTGTCCCCCTTTGCAATTGCCAGTGCTCTCGTGCATTCTTAATCTGGTTCTGGATTTCTGGCAGGTCCCACTTTTCAACCACTGTGTGGCCTCTTCCTGAGGTTACTTACTAGAGTTCTGCATGTAGGGTTTACAAACTGCAGGCTCTCTTATACCAGAAGCTGTCTCTGTGAATGACTCCGGAAGCAGTTCAGATGCGAACTGTTCCATCCTTTTGGCCAAAGGTGGTCTCAGATTTTAACTTGAATCAATCAATTCCCTGCTGCCTCTGAGCAGGGAGAGAGAGGTGGATGAATATCGCCTGTTACAGACCTTGGGTGACAAGCAGCATATCGTGAGGTATTGGAGGTTTCTAAACCTGTCAGGAAGATGGACTGGCTGTTTATACTTCACGGTGGATGTAAATACGGTGAGCCGGCGTCGCAGGCTATGCTTGCCCATTGGATTAAGAAGGTTATCACGGCTGCGTATGTGGATGCTGAGCAGCCATTGTCTAGTCTGGTTAGTGCTCATTCCACTAAGGCTCAGGCAGTATCATAGGCGGCGATTAGATGGTTGTCTCTCATCGATTTCCTGAGCTGGGATGTGGTTTTTCTTACACAACTTCCAGGGATTATCGCCTGGATGTGCAAGTCCGGGAGGACACAGCCTTCGTACGTGCAGTATTGATCGGCCCTGTTCAGGAGTAGCTTTAGTGTATCTCACTGGTGTGGATTAAGAAAAGAGAAAATACTACTTACCTGATAATTTCCTTTTCTTTGAAGACAAGTTTACTCCACCTTCCCACCCTTGCCTGTCAGATAGTGGTGCTATTGTCCTCTTGAGTGCCTGTGTATCCGGGGTTACTGCAAAGTGTCAGATCCAGTCCCTAGATTACTAATATTACACTCCTTGTCTGACCTCAATGGTTTTTTCCTGTTTTTTTAAACTTTATTTAATCAATGAAACAGGCAACAGCAAAAACAGGAACAATACGTAAGAATATGGTTTTGTGTATTTAGTACCCGTACCTCACCCCCCACCCCCCCCCCACCCCCCCCCCCCCCCCTCCCCGGTGGCAGTAGCCTTGGCAGACAGTTCACGGGGAGAGGTGGGTTAGTCGTTAAAGTCCCAATCAATCTCCGGCGTGAGCTTGGGCAGCCATCGTTAACCAATCAGGATTCACTGACGTCATCAATCTTTGGTGGGCACCATCGATCTCTTATAAGCCTGACCCTTGGTGAAAGGTAAGCAGTAAAACCTGCCCAACTCAAGGGAGTCTCTACAATTCTTCCTGGCGTCGCTTTTGTAGTAAGGGCATGTTCCATGGAACATAGACGCAGCATTTGTTTAAACCAATGATCATAGTGGGGAGGTTGGGGTTGCAGCCAGTGCGTCAGTATAATTTGCTTCCCCACCACCCCTGCCTCTTTGATAAATAGGCCGTCATGTCCGGTTAAAAAATAATGGGGTTAAGCGGTAATACTTTATTTAGATACATGGCACAAGCAGACCGGATTTGCGCCCAAAAGAGAGAGATTGCAGCACAGTCCCAGAAACAATGATAAAAATGGCTAGCTGCGGTGGCACATTTAAGGCAGTGATCAGACTGTGCAATGTGCATTTGTTTCGCTCTTTTAGGGATGATATAGCTTTGCCAAAGAAACCTGTATTGATTCTCCCTCAAAATAACATTCTCAGATATTACCTGTAGTTCCTAAATTCCTTCAATGACAATGAGAACAGGCCCCAGGATGACCATTTAGCATATGCTAATTCAATAGGTTTCGAGTCCTCAAGCTTCCTCACTTCCTTGCAATAGTAAGAGACAGTAGGTTTTGATTTTTTCTCACTTGTAGAATATCCCTAATGTGTCTAACTGCTGGAGTCTCCCTTAAATGTGGCTGGTCTGTATAAAATGCATGACCTGTAAGTAGGCAAAGTGATCTGTGTCCGGGATCATAAATCGTTGTAGTGAGTAAAAAGGAAATAAATCCCCCATGAATTTATCGTATAAATTGGAGATAAGGGTGAGGCCCTTTTAGTGCCAGTGATGAAATACACCTTTCCTGGAAGGAAGAGGTCATGATTCGCAATCTCAATCAAGGGGGTAAGCCTGTGATTCACCCGACCCTTCCTGCAAAACATAAGCCAAGTTTTTCTACACGTATGCAGCAGGACCTGAGTCGTAATGTGATGGGGGAGCATCTCTGAGTCAAGCTGCAGTAAAGGGTTGAGCAATTTTGCCTGTTGGAATGGTATGGGGGTAATCATAAGGAGTAAAAGTGGAAGTAGCAAAAAGCCAGTCTTTAATATATCGGAGAGAACAGGCCAAATTATACACTGCCAAATCCGGGCACCCCAAGCCTCCATTCTCAATCGGTCTGGTCAATACCGCTAAAGGTAAGTGGGCACGTTTCCCACTCCATAGGAAGGAGCGAAGAGCTCGATGGAGGGTGTTGTAGTCTTTTTTTTTTTTTTTTTTTTTTTTTTTTGTGACCCAGAGAAGAGCCAGCTGTAGAGTGTAAAGCCACTTAGGTATGAGAACCATCTTAAAGAGGTGCACCCGGGGTAATGGGGTCCACCGCTTCAAGGTGGACAATGTGTAGTCCAGGAGAGGGTGAATATTGGCTTTTTACAATTTATCTACTCGCACCGGGATTTGAATGCCCAAATAACGCATAGTATTGGAGACCCACCTCAACTGAAAATTCCCCGCCCAACAATCGCGCAGGTCTCCCGTAATGTCAGTTACTTCAGATTTTTCATAGTTAATTTTAAGGCCTGCAAAAAGACTAAATTGGTGCAGTACATCCAATACTGCTGAAAGCGAGGGCTGGGGTTGCGTAAGGAAAATCAGTAGGTCGTCAGCAAAAGCAGCTATTTTAAATATTTGTGCTGGGCCCCCAAACCCTTTCACTCTACCACACTCATTTATCTTCCGGAGTAACGGATCTATTGAGATAATGTACAATAGGGGGGATAAGGGGCACCCCTGACGAACTCCCCTCTGGATCGGGACTACGCCGGATAAATGATTGTTTGCCAAAATCCTGGACTCAGGGTGATCATATAGGCTATAGCATTTTGATTTTGGCAAATGGTCATAGCTGTAAGTAGTTTGATAAGGTTTGTATTTGCTTTCCATCCATGCACAAAGCCCGCTTGATGTGATGATATCAGCCTGGCTAGCAATACACTCAGCCGTTCAGCTAAAACTTTTGTTAATATTTTTAAATCACAATTAAGCAAAGATATGGGGTGGTATGAGGAGGGGTATAGTGGATCCTTCCCCGGCTTTGGTAATACTGTAATATAGGCTTCATTAAATGATGCAGGAAAGCTCGTCTTAGTTAGCCCCATGGTAAAGTAGTTAGGGGAACACTGATTGAGTGAAGGAGTATTTTGTAAAAGTCTTAAGAAAAACCATCAGGCCCTGGGGATTTTCCCGGATGTGCCGCTGTGATTACCTGCATGACTTCGAATGTTTGTATGGGCCTATTTAGGAAAGCTAGCTGCGAGGATGTAATAGTCGGGAGGTTAAGGTACCGAAAGAAATCCTCCATCTCTCCGGGATCCCCGCCAGAGTCCTCCTTATAAAGCATACTATAGAAAAGATGAAATAGTTCACTGATCTCGGGTACCTTAGCTGTGACCTCTCCAGTGTCCCATTTCATATTGGGTATGAATGATTTCCGCCTCTGTGTTTTTGTTAAATTTGCCAGTAAGCGACTTGGCTTATTTCCAAATTTGAACAGGTTTTGCTGTCCTTTTTGTAAATAGGCCTGTGCTCTGTAGTCTAAAAGTGTATTCAGGCAGCCAAGGATACTAAAGAATCCCTGTCTGGTACGCTCAGAGTTCTCCTGTATTAGTAATGCTTTGGCCCTGCGCATCTGTCCTTCCAAGTATATAATATCCTTATTGAGTTGTTTATTACGAGAGGAGACATAGGCAATGATTTCCCCCCTAAGTACCGCTTTGCCAGCATCCCAAAACAGTTGGGGCGTATCCATATGTTGACGGTTGTTTTGGGCATAGTCTTTCCATGCGTTCTGCAGAAAAACCTTAAATTGGACATCATTCTTAAGATACCCCAGGAATTGCCACAAGCGAGTGCTGGGTGTCTGGATCTGGGATGTAAATTGAATAGATATTGGGGAGTGGTCGGATACTGTCTGGGCTTCAATAGTCGCTTCTGCGATATTATGTAGTTGATCTTGTGGTGTCAAGATATAGTCAATACGGGACATCGTTTTATGGGCTCTTGCAATGTTTGTAAAATCTTTTTCGTTAGGGTGTAAAATACGCCATACATCGAGGAGCTCCAACTGATGACACAGGTAAGCTATACCCTTTCTCCGTTTCCCATTAGGGTGCCTCTGCGGGGGTTTCTTATCAAGCGAAGGGTCGTGAACATAGTTAAAATCCCCTACCACATAAAGGGAACCTTGAGTATGTATGTGAAGTAAGTTACTAATCTGAGTGAAAAAAGCATGATTGTATGCATTGGGCACATAGACATTACATAGGGTAAACGGTTTAGCGTTCCAGATGCCTATTACGATAATATACCTGCGTTCAGGGTCTGTGACTTTTTTTTAATATTTGCAGGTTAATAGCCTTACGAAACAGTATCGCTGCCCCTCCATTTCTATGCGCCGCTGCAGCATATAGGCAGATGCCCACCCAATCCCGCCTAAGCTTGTTACTCTCCAGGTCTGTAAGGTGTGTTTCTTGGATACACGCTACCTCAGCCTTCAAATGCTTCAAGTGGGATAGTATTTTCTTTCGTTTTACCGGGGTACCCAATCCATTTACATTCCAAGAGATTAACTTAGTCATTGCCCATAGTACACATCAGCAACAGTACCATTGCTTGTGATCTAAAAGGAAGAAACTTCCAGCCTAGCCTCCTCCTGGCTACAACCTCTCCCAATGTCCCCAGCATTTGTTGCACAGAAAAAAACAAAAGAAATTTCTGGGTAATGTCCCCACCAGAAACCACTGAGACTGCGAAAAACCTTCCAGTTGAAAGAACAAGGCCCCACCATCCTCCTACCCTCCCGCATTCCTCTCTTAATTCCCTACCCCTGCCCCTAATTCCCTTCCCCCTGTCCTCCTCCCCCCCCCAGCCTCCCATTACCCAAAACCTAGCAAAGTCTCCCCCTCACTCCTCCTCGAGAGGGTTCCTGAGGTCTAGTCCAGAAGTGTTAGGGCACCGCTCCACCTCCTGTGTTGGTGTATCCTTGCTTTAACCCATAACGGCATCTCAAGGATTGTCTGTCAACAGCATTCTCTCTCGCAGTCGAGGCCCATCTCCGGTTGCAAAAACCATCTCCAATATAGTCAACATAGTCTCATTAACATATTAACAGTTCTCCGGTGCTGTCGCAGCTTCTCCCCTCCAATGAACTATAAGCTGTCACCAAACTAACTATAGCTGTGGCTCCATAGAACTCGTAACTGAACTCAACTTATACGAATACTGACGGTACTGCAATATGAGCCGTAGCCCCCGCCGTACCTTCCCTAGAGTTCCGGCTCTAAATAGGCAGGTCCAACCACCAAGAACTACTTGGTTCCTCACGGCGGCGTCTGTCCCCAGCGTCTATGCACAAACTTCTGCGCCTCCTCAAACACGGGGAAGGTATGCGCCGTTCCATCAACCCATGTTTTCAGTGTGGCCGGGAATTGCAGGCCGAATTTAATTTGATTGGCCACCAATAATGAGCACAGCGGGGAGAACTTTCTCCACATTTGGGAAACCCTTGCTGAGTAGTCCTGGGTTATCTGAATTTTCTGACCTTGGTAATTGATTTCACTTTTCTTTTTGTATGCCAGCCAGAGGGCCTGTTTATGTGCTCCATTCAGGATCTTGGCTATAACGATACAAGGTCGGGTGTCCATCTGTCTGGTCCCCACTTGGTGCGCCCTTTCAATACGCAGGCGACCCTGCAGTTCCACCATGCCCACGGCCTCCGGCAGCCATGTCTCTAGCAGGGAACTGAGCTTTCTGTCGGTGATTTGTTCCAAAAACCCCAGGAAGCGAAGGTTCGCCCGCAGTCTTTTAGTGTTGATTCTTGCCGTACAACCCTGTCGGTGAGTGCCGCTGAATCGTCCTCCACAGTGGACACCCTCCCCTCAAGCTGCTTGATTCTTGGGCTTACCTCCGCCACAGTTTCTTTTACTTTGGCGAGTTGGGACAGAACACTGGCTAGTTTCTCATCCAGTGTAGTCGCAATTGTATCCCGCAATATAGACACACTAATCTGTTCGGGAAGGGAGGGTTCTGTATCTCCGCTCTCCGCCGCCATTTTGGTTTCTACCGCCTTCCCTTTCTCTCTTTCTTTGTCCTTTTTTGTACTTTTCGTCGCCATCAGCCATGGGGAGCGCTGCATATAATGCACTATCGACATATGCCGATTATCCTCAAGCAGAAGTTGTGAGAGATATGAGCCGGTAAAGCGTGATGCCGGTAGATTAAGTGGAGCGGTGCCCGGAGCTCACTAGGAGCACGGCCGTCAGAGCTCATCACCTCACGTGACCTCTTTTTTTTTTTTCCTGTTAACCGATTGTTTGAATGGTTGTCTTAATCGATTTGATCATATATTCTTTAGTTGTCCACAGTTGGCTTTTGCAGACAGTACTAGTGGGCTGATGTCAGTGCAGGGGTATATATACTGTAACATCAGCTTTGCTCTGACTCCATTCACTGGTGTGGATTAACTTGTCCTCATTAAGGAAAAGGTCCATCAAACCCAGTTTCCAACAGTGGCCAATCCAAGTCACAAGTACCAGGCAAGGACCCAAACATTAAATAAATCTCAAGCTACTATTGCTTAATAATAGCAGTCTATAGATTTTTTTTCCTCTAGGAACTTATCCAAACCTTTCTTTAAACCCAGCTACACTAACTGCTGTAACTACATCCTCTGGCAATGAATTCTAGAGCTTAACTATGTGCTGAGTGAAAGAAGTTTCTTTCATTTGTTTCAAATGAGCTACTTGCTAACTTCATGGAGTGCCCCCTAGTCCTTGTATTATCTGAGAAGTAAATAATCAGTTTACATTAACTGGTTCAAGTCCTTTCATGATTTTGTAGACCTCTATCATATCGCGCCCCCCCCCCCCCCCCCCCTCAGTCATCTCTTCTCCAAACTGAACAGCCCTAACTTCCTTAGCCTTACCTCATAGGGCAGCCATTCCATGCCACTTGTTTTGGTCACACTTCTCTGCACTTTCTCCAGTGCAACTATATCCTTTTTGAGATGCAGCAACCAGAATTGCACACAGTATTCAAGATGCGGTCTCACCATGGAGCGATACAAAGGCATTATGACATTATCAGGTAAGTTGTAATTTCTCTTTATTTTGTAGCTTTTTCCTATCTTGTGCAGGTCTATAACTATGGGGTAGATTTTCAAAGGGGTACGCGCGTACCCCCCCGAAAACCTACCCCAAACTCCCCCCCCCCCCCTGCGCGTGCCCCGGGAAGCGTGTAAGTCCCGGGGCTTGCATGGAAAGGCGTGCATGGGGCGTGGCATGGGTGACGTGGCATTTCGGGGGCGGCACCGAGGGCATGGTTTCGGCCCGGGGGCGTTCTGGGGGCGTGGCCGCACCCTCCGGAACAGCTCCTGGGTCGGGTGATGGCGCGCCAGCAGCCTGCTGGCACGCGCAGATTTACGTCTGCCTCCGGCAGGCGTAAATCCGACAATAAAGGTGGGGGGGGTTTAGGTAGGGGAAGGTGAGGGGAGGGTGAAAGAAAGTTCCCTCAGAGGCCACTCCGATTTCGGAGCGGCCTCGGAGAGAACAGAGGCAGGCTGCGCGGCTCGGCGCGCACAGGCTGCCCAAAATCAGCAGCCTTGCGCTGCTGATTTTGGGCAGCTTGTATATATCTATATATTTATAGATATATTTATTTATATATATATATTTATAGCTATATGCAAAAAGGGGGTGTTCAGGCTTCTAAGGCCCCAATTATATAAATAAATAAATAAATATAGAAGCCTGAACACCCCCTTTTTGCATATAGCTATATATATATATATATATTTATTTATTTATATAATTGGGGCCTTAGAAGCCTGAACACCCCCTTTTACACACATACAGATATATATATTTTTATATATATATATATATATATATATATAGGCAAAGAAAAGGGTGATTGGGATTGGATCAGGCTGCTGCTAGCTTACCAAGTTTTGCTTTTTTTTTTTTTTCTTACCTGTCCATATGCTGAATATAGCCAGGTCGGTTAAGCTGAGTAATACTAAACTTATCTAAATAACTTAAACCTACTATCCACATGACCAGACTTACCAGGTAAACTTAGCAGAGTAGTGTGAATAGCACTGTTACTAGCTAGGTTTATGTCCTACCCCGGGAACCCCCTGTTCTGCCTCCTTTTTAGCCAGATAATCACCCATCTAAAACGTATCCAGTTAGTGGTGACAGCTATTTCAAACTTGCATTTTGACTGTCCTGCTTAAGTTTAAGACTTATCCATACAGTTTGGATATTGACTTCTAAGCCTTTTAAAACACTGTTGGTTCTTTTTTTAAGTCTTGTACTTGGCCAAATGCATTTTGGAGCTAAAAGCGGAGGGTAGGAGTGCACAGAAAGGCTTATTAGAAGAGCAACACAAAGGGTACAGAAAATAGCAATACCTAAAGAACAGAGACCTAGATTCATCATTTTGCTATAAATTTCTCATAACACCTGCAATAAAAGGGTGTGGTTAGCACATGTTGTGGTATCTTGAAAATTACCCTATTTTACCGCTTCACATAGGTGTGTTAAATCTCACACCTGTGCCATTTTCACAGGCATTTCCATGTTTTGGGCTGCTCCTGGCGAGAGAGACTAAGGAGAATGAGGAAAGGTACACTGTACTCTTAGGGGCGGATTTTAAAACAATACGCGCACCGGTACTTTTGTTCGTGCCACTGGCGCGAACAAAAGTACACCAGATTTTATAAGATACACGCGTAGCCGCGCGTATCTTATAAAATCCGGGGTCGGCGCGCGCAAGGGGGTGCACATTTGTGCAACCTGCACGGACCGAGCCCGGCGTGGCCTGCCTGTTCCCTCCGAGGCCGCTCCAATTTCGGAGCGGCCTCGGAGGGAACTTTTCTTCGCCTTCCCCTACCTAACCCGCCCCCCCGGCCCTATCTAAACCCCCCCCCCCCTTACCTTTGTCGGCAAAGTTACGCCTGTCGCCGGCAGCCCCGCTCCGTCCTCCGGTCCCGGGGGCGAGGTCCGGAGGCCTCGACCATGCCCCCGGGCCGGTGCCACGCCCCCGGGCCCACCCCCGAAATGCCGCGGCACGGCCCCGAAACGCCATGTCGTTTCGGGAACGCCCCCTCCCTCCCCGTTTTGAAAGCCCCGGGACTTACGCGCGTCCCGGGGCTTTATGCGTGCCGGCGGCCTATGCAAAATAGGCGCGCCGGCACGCATAAATCCTGCCGGATTTACACGTGCAGGGGTTTTAAAATCCGCCCCTTAGCCAAGTTTGATGCACTCTGTCTAGATGATATCAAGCTAGGTCACGAGTACAGTCTACAACTCTCATCTTTGGGTAACTTCTCTCACTCCAAATCAGGATCCCTCCATACTGATGTGTATTGTGCTTCTCATACGTCCCACGGTGCATGTAAAACTAGCCCCTAAACCCTAGCTAACCACTAAAATCTCACCTAGAGTGACTAGTTGACCCTCTTGTACCATGGCCCCAGGCAATGTACATAAAAATATCAATGAGAATAACAATAAACATGACATACTTAATAAAAGGGAATAAAAAATAAATTTAAAAACAGATATAAAACAAAACCATAAAACAGTATCATTAACCAGTATCAAAAAATTGCAGCTCAGCAAGCATTAAGATCTTATGCCTCTCTTCTTTATAAAAATGTTTTAAGTCTTTGCACATTCTCAAGGAATTCTAGAACTGTGGATAGACATGGACCTATCAACCAACTGCCTAGGTATGGGAACACCCACCCTCCCTGCCAGTGAAACTGTGCCTCCAGTATTGTAAATCATTTTGTGAACATCCTTAGGAGGACAGCAAGGGCTATTAATCAAATTTACTTAGGGAATAGCCACTGCTATTAATTGCAGCAGTAGCATGGGATCTTTAGTGTTTGGGTAATTGTCAGGTTCTTGTGGCCTGGTTTGGCCTCTGTTGGAAACAGAATGCTGGGCTTGATGGACCCTTAGTCTGACCCAGCATAGCAATTTCTTATGTTCTTAAGTGGAGCACCATCTATTGGTACATACAGCCATCGTCATAAATCTGACAAACTGCTGCTGTGCAAGATGAATCAGGGTGGGGAGCAGGAGTGAGTGCACATAAGCTTCTTTCAGATGCAGAGCATATATCTAATACCTCAGCTGAATGAAAGGCAGAATACTCTGAAGCAAGTTGATTCTGAACATTGCCTCTACTCCTATATTGTTCAGTATAGGCCTTAATCCTCCTTTCTTCTTGCGGATCAGCAAACAACTGGAATAGAAGCTCTAGCCATACAGCTAAGGAGGGACACGTTTGACCACCTTATTCTGAAGGAGTAACTCCACTTCCAGTTGTAGATGGGTAGACTGAGAAGGGTCACAGTAGAAGACTGAAGGCTATTAGGTGGGAGCAGGGGATGGATAAGCATAAGTGGTAATCACACTTCACAATTTTCAGAATCCACAGGTCATTGGTGATATACAGCCATTCCCAGAGGAAGGACTGAATGCTTCTTCCAGAGGAGGTGGGTCTCAAAATCATCAAAAATGGTCCCGGCCTTAAGTTGTATTGGCTGTTCATCCTTTGGCTAATGATGTTCCCTTCATCAAATTCAGGTGCATAGCTGCTATTACTGAAAAGTGGGAGAAGCTCAATGATGATGAAAAGAGCGGAAGATGCATCTTTGAAAGAATTGATGCTCATAGGGAAATTCACATCAGATGGGGGATAGTTGGTTCCCCACTGCAGCCAATAATAATTGCCAGGGCGATTGATGTTCTTTAAATCACTCACTGTTTCTTGAACTCTGTCACCTATTAAGTTGTCCACTGTACAGGCAGGGCACATCCGAAAGACTATTGTGCACGTCCTTTCAGAGGTTCCTTGCTTACAACCATGCGAGCCATCGAGCTTCTACAGAAGCACCCAAAATCCTGTCTGCAGTATCAAAAACTTTGTAAGCAAAATGATTTAGGTGCTTCTCACATTCCTCCACTTCTTGGGAGAAGTCTGTTTGATCTGGGTGTGTCAAATCTGTCAGAGACTTTAGCATGCACCATATAGAGTTGGGGTTACATTGGCCACCCTCCAGTCTTCAGGTACAATGGATGATTTTAATGATGTTACAAATTTTAACTAATAGATCAGAAATTTCATTTTTTAGTTCCTTCAGAACCCTAGGATGCATATCATCCGGTCCAGGTGATTTGCTACTCTTTAGTTTGTCAATCTGGCCTACTACATCTTCCAGGTTCACAGTGATTTCGTTCAGTTCATCTGACTCATCACCCCTGAAAACCATCTCCGGAACTGGTATCTCCCCAACATCCTCATTAGTAAACACGGAGGCAAAGAATTAATTTAGTCTTTCTGCAATGGCCTTATCTTTCCTAAGAACCCCTTTAAACCCTCTGTCATCTAATGGTCCAACCGACTCCCTCACAGGTTTCTTGCTTTGGATATATTTAAAAAAGGTTTTATTATGAGTTTTTGCCTCTATGTCCAACTTCATTTCAAATTCTCTCTTCGCCTGTCTTATCAATGTTTTACACTTACCTTGACAATGCTTATGTTTTATCCTATTTTCTTCAGATGGCTCCTTCTTCCAATTTTTGAAGGATTTTTTTTTGGCTAAAATAGCCTCTTTCACCTCACCTGTTAACCATGACTGTAATCGTTTTGTCTTCCTTCCACCTTTCTTAATGCGCGGAATACATATGGACTGCACCTCTAGGATTGTATTTTTTAACAATGTCCAAGCCTGTTGAACACTTTTAACCTTTGCAGCTGCACCTTTCAGTTTTTTTCTAACTATTTTCCTCTTTTTATCAAAGTTTCCCTTTTGAAAATTTAGTGTTAGAGCTGCAGATTTACTTATTGTCCCCCTTCCAGTTATTAGTTTAAATTTGATCATGTTATGATCACTGTTGCCAAGTGGCCCCACCACCGTTACTTCTCTCACCAAATCTTGCGGTCCACTAAGAATTAAATCTAAAATAGCTCCCTCTCTTGTTGGTTCCTGAACCAATTGCTCCATGAAGCAATCCTTTATTACATCCAGGAACTTTATGTCTCTAGCAAGTCCTGATGTTACATTTACCCAGTCAATATTGGGGTAATTGAAAACTCCCATTATTATTGCACTGCCAAATTGGTTTGCTTCCCTGATTTCTCTTAGCATTTCATCATCTGTCTGACCATTTTGTCCAGGTGGACGGTAGTATACTCCTATCACTATACTCTTACTCAACACACATGGGATTTCTACCCATATAGATTCTACTGAGCATTTACTCTCTTGTATGATCTTTATCCTGTTGGACTCTATACCCTCCCGGACATAAAGTGCCACACTCCCACCAAGTTGATCCTCCCTATCATTGCGATATAATTTGTACCCTGATATAGCACTGTCCCATTGGTTATCCTCCTTCCACCAAGTCTCTTTGATGCCAATTATGTCAATCTCATCATTTGCTGCTATACACTCTAACTCTCCCATCTTACTTTTTAGACTTCTGGCATTGGCATACAGACATTTCAAAGTGTGTTTTTTGCTTGTTTTAACAACCTGCTTTTCAGTTGTTTGGGATAATTCAGAAATCATTAGCTTTGGTGATTTTTTACATATAGGCATATGAACTATGTTTGCTTTTAATGGAACTTCTCTCTTGGGGTGCCCTAACTCTCCTGTTTCATTAGTATCCTTCAAGGATACATTTCTCTGAATCATGCACTGCTGCAGTCCGCAACACATAAGTCCCTGTTTGTTTCATTCATGGGTTCATGAAACTCACGGCGATCCCTCACGAATGAAACATCATATATTAGTTTCATTCTTTTGGTTTGCAGTGATTTCTTAGCGGCCATTTGAAATAGGAGAAGGCCATGTGGGAGTATCCATAGCAAACAACCAGCCCTTTCCTGTGAATCATAAGTGACCTCACAGCCCTGTCATAGAGTGGGTCAGACAGATTGGCAAGGAGACCAGAATGGCAACCTATCAGAGCTAAGCATCTTTCTAATTCAGCCAATTGCTGCTCTCATTGCTCTGTGATGCTGTTCCTACTGTACTATTTATACCTTAAGAATGAGGCGTGCCAGGCACTTTATTCTCGGCTGTTGTTTGGGGAGGTGGCTTTACTCAGAGCTAGTCTGTGTGTCTCAAATCTGTATTCAATGGCTATTGCTTGCTACTTTGATAGAATTTTCCACTGAAACAGATAGTTGTTTGTTTTTGCTGCTGTGCCAGTCAGGCTTTTTTTTTTACTGCACTTTTTTTTTTTTTTTTATTGAACTCAGACTTTCTCTCCCACTGAGCCAAGCTGCCAGCAGTGGCATTTTGCTGTGGATCCTACCCCACTGGGGTAGGTTGCAGGCAGGGTGTGGGTGGGAGATAGTGTGAGAGATGCAGTGGCTGTCTGGGAGTTGGTATTTTCAAACAAGAAGCAGCATCACTAGGAACTGTGCTTGCTCAGGCTTCCAGTCTTTTCCCTGGAGTTTAAATTTTTTTGTGCACATACAGCAGTCTGTTGTAGTGTACAGCAAGGCACTGCACTGTGCAGTTTTCCACACTCACATATATTGATACAGAGGTGTTCATTCACCAATAAAGAAATAATTATTTTAATTGAAATCCCTAGTAGGTAGTGACATTAAATCCATGATGTCAGAGAAAGGTAGATGAGTGATTGGGACTGGCACAGGAGGCACTTCAAAAGGCAGTGCTGGTCCCCTATTAAAGATAAAAAGGGAGCTGTTCCAGTCTAAAATCTCTGGAGGGTCAGGCAGTTCCTTCTGGGAAAAAACTGAAATTTAAAGATGATGCACTGCCACCACCTGTTTCTGACCCTGTTGTTTTGGAGGTGAGGGAAGGGGAGGCTGAGTGATACAAGACAAAAGGGTGAGACCCAAAAGCAGCAGTGCGACAACAGACTCTACTTAGTGCTGAAAATGTAGCGCAGACACTGTTTGCTTCTGATTCCAATGAAGAATCATCTTGTGTGGGATTCTCATAATCAGAAATGGAAGAAGTAATAGCTGAAGAAGGTTTAAGAGGATGAGTTAGTTCTGTCTTAGCCTCCACTTCAGTGCGGCAGGGGAGAGATTAAACTGATGATGATGAGGAGGAAGAGCAGTCGGCGCAGGCACAGAGTGTGACTGATGCCCCTGGCATTGCTTCTCAGGGTGCACCCACTACTTCAACTCCAGTGCTAGCATCCACCCCAAAGGCTAAAGAGAAGGGATCACAAAAGAAATCTGTGCTCTGGAGCCACTTTAAAGTGATGGAGGACCCGAATTTTGCTCCGTATAATTACTGTGCCAGGGCTATTAGCAGAGGCAAGCAAATGGGACAGTTAACTAATTTTGGCATGATGCATCATATGCAGAAGCAACACCCAACAGTACTGCCATCTGGGGATGGTGGCAGTACCAGTCAGGGGACCCCTTTTTGCAGGCAGCGTAAAGTGGTTGAAAAGGAGCAGAGTCATCCCACGCCCTCAGCCCCTTCTAGCAGTCAGGTGGCAGGCCAGCAGCCCCCTGCCATGTGTCAGACACGACAACCCACCATGGAGGAAATGGGGTGGTGTTTGGTAATGTTATCCTGGGGAAGGAGGCAGGCATCCTCAAAAGTTGTAACCAGGAGCATTGGGGAAATGATTGCCCTTGATGACCAGCCCTTGCAGCTAGTGTAGAATGTGGGTTTCAAGCATTTGCTGAAGGTTTTAGTTCCAAATTAAAAAGTCCCCTCCAGAACCACATTTAGCAGAAAGGTCATCCCCAGCCTGTATAACCAGTATCGCAGCAGCATCCAAGTGCTGTTAGCCAAGGCAGAGAGGAGGGTGCATTTCACCTGCAATATCTGGACCGCCATGAATGCTGCACACTCTTACCTCTCCCTGACAGCACAATGGTGGGACCTGGCTAAGCCAGGGGCAGGCAGCAGCTCTATTAGTGAACAAGTATCAGGGTGGAGGTGGGCTTTACTGCACACCCACCTGACGGACGAGGCCCATACCTCAGCCAATATTCTAGCATGCATCAGACAGATGCTGGCGGGCTGGCAGCTACACCAGTGAGACAGGACTCTTCAGGCAGGGTTCTTTGTCACAGACAATGGTGCAAACATGGTAAAGACAATAGCCGTCGGGTGCTTTCAGAACATCCAATGTTTTGCATGCATTCTGCTCCTGGTAGTGAAGTCAGCTCTGGGCTTGGCGTCCAATCACCAAGAGAATGAATACCTGCATACGTTAATACACAGGAATATAGCAGCACACTCCACAGAAGTGTGAAGGTGGGGCAGGTTCTCCGTGAAAAGCAGACTATTTGAGGATGTCTTACAAGCGTCTCATTCAAGACATTGGCACCTGGTGGAATTCCACCTATATGATGCTGCAGAGGTTAGTGGAGCAGCAGACCTTTCTGTGGAAATGGACATAGGTGGGCAGAGTCCCCTAGGGCATCATGATTGGTTAGTCATGAATCAGCTGTTAAAAATCCTGCAGCCCTTCAAGGATGCCATGGACGAGCTGACTTCCATAAGTGCCACCTTGGCTGACATCATCCCTATAGTTAATTTTCTGGAGGAAAATTTGGTGGACTTTAAACAGGAAGAGGGAATGAGAGCAGAGGTGCTGCATTGTCTGGACCTTTTGCAGAGGCAGGTGCAAGAGAGATTAAGACCTTTAACAAAAGACCACACATACATGCTCACCATAGTCTGTTATACCTGTGTGAAAGGGAAACTCACCCTACAGTTCGATTGTCTCACTTATGTGAAGAACCTGCTATTAGTAAATGTTCGGAAACAGGAGCGCCATAGGCAGAGACAGATTAGGCATGAAGCAGAGGAGGAAACAGCGGGTACTTCAGAGAGTAGTGCAAGCCCAAGCAGGAGCAGCACTGTCAGTGACAGCTAGTACTTCCTCCTCCACTTCAGTACGCCTAAGCCATGTTGCCCTTAAAAAAATCATCTGTTCTGGAACGGGCTAGAGCGAAAGCAGCTGGCAAGAAGAACTCTCAGCCCACCCCAAGCAAAGGAGACACCAACACAAATGTCAGTGACACAGTATCTCACAGTGCCCATAGAGGACATGCAGATAGATCCACTGGCATATTGGGCACACAAGTCCACTGTCTGGCCACACCTAGCCAAAGTGGCTCAGTGATATCTGTCATGTCCACCAACCAGTGTGCCCAGTGAACGTGTATTTGCAATGACAGGGGATATCATGAGCCCTCATTGCTCAAGGCTGGCATCAGAGTTGATGGAAATGCTAGTGTTTTTGAAAATAAACATGCCTTTGCTTGGGTTTTCAGATTTTCCCTGTGAATGGCAAGATGAATAATGGCAATTTAAAGCCTTGCAGCAGCTCCAACTGCCTCATATGCTCCAGATAATATCAGCACATGTACCTAACCCCAAACGCTGTGCTTGTCTAACTACCTCAGCTCTGCCAGCCTGTCTTGCCCCTATCAACTTTCTGCCACTCTGCCTTGCTGCCATACACCAGACGACTCACTCTGCTCCTTGTGGTGTTCTTGCCACTATCATGGTACCTCAGTGTGTTGGTCCTAGTCTTTCTGCTGCTTTGTCCCTTTATCGGCGCCTTGTGTTTTTTTCTGACACACTTTCATCTTGCTATGTTCCCCCTTCATTGTGCTGTAGGATGTTGATGCCACCTGTCTTGCCACTTTGCCTGTCGTGCTGCCTTCGAGGGTTCATGCAACTGTTTTGAAGCTGTGGTGTGTTTTTGACATACTCGCTGCTGCTTTGCACTTCTTGCCACGCCTGGTACCCCTTTGCCCCTTTACAGTGCCTTAGGCTATTCATGCCAATTTGGTGCCACTTAGACTGTGGCAAAGTGCCTTGGCGCTCTTTTCTCGTTCTGATGATTGCTCCCCAGAAGTTTCATCAGAATTGATAAGAAAACCCCAATTCTGCAGCCAAAAATAGGCTGCAAATACTTCCCCCATTGACTTTAATGGCAAACGAAAACCGAATGAAATTAATAAACGAATTGGTTTTTTCCTCTATGAAACTAATGAAACGAATTTGGGTCCCAGCGAAATGAAAAACGAAACAAAATGAAATTTTTCCTTCTGCACATCCCTAGTCATGTATGTGAGAACCATCTGTCAGCTGTGTCCAGGCCGAAAAAAGGTTGAGAACCAATGGACTAGATTATTTTGAAAATTGCCCTTTATATGTATAGTACAGTTGTAGAATCATACCTGCATTAAGGCTCGGGAGGAATAAAAAGGGATATCTGAGGCTGACACGTTGCTGGAGGGGGCGATTAAGGCTTAGTAAGAATGAGTATTGAGGGAAGGGTATACCAAGTGGGGGAGAGGAGAAAGGACTGAGGAGTGAGTGGGACATGGACAAGTTCGGGGGGGTTAAAGGATGAGGACTGAGCACAAACACAGACTCGCACACACAATGTAAAGAATGCGTTTGGAAAATGTTATATACTCCATGAAGTACACTTTTCAAATCTTGAGAGGGAAGGGACTACATCCTGACTTTTGTGATCTCTCAAATTCTATAATTTATGATGAGCATTCTTCTAATAAAAGTATAAAAGAAGACAGCAATACAGGATTTTGAAAATATTTTAATAATAATATAATGTAGTGCAGGTTTACAGTTCCAGGATTAAAACCATGAAAAGCTGAGTTTTGCTCTGGATTTTGCAATTATGTTGCTTGGTGACTGGTGCTGCCATGGTTTTGTTATTAAAGTTATTAAAGTTTCATTCACAGAGCCAGAAGCCTGGAAGCTATCACCTCTGCAGCATGTGTTCCACTAAACATTTCAAAGGGTTAGGCATAAGCCTGAAGTAATAACATGTTAAAAAAAAAAAAAAGAGTTAATTCCTGTTGCAGTAAGCCAATAGCATGCAAATGCAGCTGGAGTTTAAAAAAGGGCACTAAAACCAGAAGAAAAGGGTATACTAAAAGGTGCACTTACTTTACTATAGTAATTAACATAAAAACAAAACAAAACACTGGAAGTGGGCTCATCCAGCTCTGGCAAAGGGACTCTGCCCCAAGAGCCCTATGACAGATAATCTGACTCCTACCCACCTATCCATATACCTGCTACCCAATCCATCCTCCAGGCCCCTCCCTGCCCCCATACTTATCTAGCTTTTACAATGCCTCCTCCTTTTCCTTCTATTCTCCCCACTGGCCATTGAAAAATGGTGTGAGTTCAGTTAAGGTCACTAACTTTTAGCAGAACCCCTGCCCTTTTTAAATGGCCAGTGGGGAAGGCAGAAGGAATAAAATACATTCTATAGGACTGGAGTATGGGAATCTATAGAACATGCTTTGGGGGGAGGGTGGTAGGAAGATGGAAGCTGGGTTAGTGAGTCAGTGGTGGTATTTGGGGGGGGGGGGGGGGGGGTCTTTGTCTCTGGAATCCTGGATTCAAGAACTTCAGTGGTTAGCCCAGTTTTTTAAGATTGCAAATTTACCTCTTGGGCCAGAAATGGAATAAAGTTAACTCACATTTCTGGGGCTAGTGTTAGTCTATGGTTCTGTGCCTTGTGTTCTTATGTGCCATCGTGGCCCAGACTTGAGTGTACTGCGTCTGTGCATGGATCACAGCATCTGGCAACCCTCAAGTCTGGAACCACGCTGGCACAGCACCATAGATACTAGCCCTAGTAATGTGAGTTAACTTTATTCCATTTCTATTTATTTAAAAAGTTGTATATACCGCTTGCTCAGCCGGCTTCTTCTAGCACCCTTCTTACATGTAACAAAGAGGGGCAGAACCCTCGATTATTGCAGTGAACTAGCCGCATGACGTCATAATATGCAGCTGGGGTGCCTGTCACGTGCCCCTCGAGCGTCGCAGCCTGCTTGCCGCATGATGTCATGGAAGGCAGCGGCGGGGCTGTCACGTGCCCTAGCTCTGTGTCGCGGACCGTGGCTGTGTGTCGAGCCGCGCGCGCCTCCCCCCCCCCCCTTCTCCGGACGAGCTCTTTCCATTCTCCCCAGACCGCGGCCGCAGCGTGTGGCCAGCAGAGCAGGTCCGGCGCCATGAAGATGAACGCACCTTGGGCTCGCTTCTATTCCAACAGCTGTTGCCTGTGCTGCCATGTCCGCACCGGGACTATAATCCTCGGAGTCTGGTACTTGGTAAGGCAGACGCATGCGGTTGCTTTTCTGTGATGGATTTACAACGGCAGTAGCAATAGGAAAAGAAAACACTGCAATTTGCAGTTCAGAGTTGGCGCTAGTGTAGCTGCATTATTAGCTGCTATCTTTGGGACTGCATCTCTAGCGAGGAGTGAGTTAAGAGCCAGAGCGCTGACAGTTGGAATGTGTAATAAAATTACTCAGCATTTAAAAAGTCAGCAAATTCATACTTTTTTTTTTTGTTTGCGATTTTATCAGAAGCAAATGAATAGGATGCAATTTACTGCCGTTTGTTAGTATTGGTACCTATTCCTAAAGAATACTAATTGGTTCGCTAGGTACGTTTCGAATTCTGCTTTAAAGCGCTTTTTTTTTTAAAATGTTTTAATGCAGAATTTACTCCAAGACTTAAAGCTGTCTTGGGTACACGTATAGGTTTCAGGAGATTACTCTCCAAAGAGTTTTATTATTAGAAACGTAATTCTTTTTAATAAGATAATAGCAGGAGCCCATGAAATAAAGCCAGGATACAATCAACCAAAGTGAGTGTATAGCTTATGTTTTAGCAAAGCTTATTTATATTTTTCAAATGTTGAATGCTGTTTCGTCTTTGCTTATTTCAACTTGAGAATGACTATGTTAATATCCTAAAAGAAATTAAATGGAAATTATATATTTCACTTATGGAGTCTAATACCGATCCTGGCAGTTCTTGCCGTCCTTTTCTATCCTGGGTATTTCAATTCTCAAATCAAAACTTCCTTGAGTCTGCATGCACATAATTACTTATTTTGACAAGCTTTTCTAATGTCTGAAGCTAAAACAGATCCTCCCAAGCCAGCAGCAACATATTGTGTTTGTATGCAGATTAAATTCTGGAGCCCTATCTCATCCCCTGCCCCTGATCATTTAGATCAGCTGCCCTCTGAGTAATTCTTTGAGATAAGTCACCTTGCTAAAGAGACAATGTCATACTTTTCCTTTCTAGAGGAACACTTTTATGAAGAGGGGAGGAGGATGTGCATAATATTGTAAGATATTTAAATCCAGATATTTAGCAAGCCTAAGAAGCTTCTTTAAAATGCTCACACTTTGAAGGATGAACCATGTCAAAGAGCTTTAGGCTATAAATAACAATTGCAGTATATAAGAACCCAGCTGACTATCAATCTCTTAAAAAAAAAAAAAAGAGCTTTGGTAAGGCCGCTGATTTAATTATGCATTGACTTATTTATTTGCTGTTGTGCCATGTATATAGTATAGTTACTCATAGGCATCAGTTTCTGGGGAAACTGATAATGTGGAGGCAGTCTTGTCAGCCTGTTCCAGAAAAGTTATGCATTTCTGTTTTTCTGGGATATGTGGTGGCACCCCATCCATTCTTACTCATCTGATGGGTAGCACACGTGCTAAAGAATGGACAATGAAAACTCATTTGATGAAAGTCTTAGACGAAAAGGGACAGTGGAGAACAATGATGGTACAATTAGGTGCATAGGGGTGCAGACAAGTGGAGCATTCTGTCATTGTAGCAAATAGCACAGGATTAATGAGATGGCACACTGCTTCAACTCCTTTTGTCCACAGAGAAAAAACAATACTACATTTTAATGCTGAGTCAGAACACTTGCCTCCCATTAACCATCATTTCAGTGTATTTATATTGTTCTTATATCTAAAGCACTGTACAGTGCTTAGCAAGAAATATGTGCAGTAAGCAAAAGGTGAGAGCCTCTTCTCAGTCTAGTTAGGTTATTCCTGTAGGGAAAATGTCAGCAAGCCAAATTACATAACCCGGAGCTGAACCTTGACACCAGGATCAGCATCCCTGCTCTTCTTAAATGTGTCTCAAGAGCTCGATATCCAGAGAGTGGATTGGGGAGGGGGTAAGTGCAGTTTAACATGCCCTTTCAATAGCACAGTATCCACCCTGGCATGCAACGCTGTGGGGAAACTCATCCTGTACTCCTTCATGTAGAAGAATGTGTCTTACTGAGTCATTAAAACCAATGCCTAATTGCCTATAGTGTTCACTTTTTCTTGGAGGTCTTCTATCCAACGATTAGCCAGTCCAACCTTCTTCTGTGATCTTATGGAATTGGAGACTGAATGACTAAGGACACGGTTCCTTAAAAGGACTGAACCCCACAATAAATATTGTAAATGTGGACATATCACACAGACACAGTCACATACATTCCCAAATCAAGCCCTGATTTATGTGGTTTAACCCCAACCACATTTTGTAAAGCACCTTTTCACCCATGCTCTGAAAAACCTTTAGGCCTAGAGACTGTTCTTGTGCAGAAAACAAAACTTAAAGGGGACTGAATGAAAGAAATTCTGTTGATTAAACAAAATATTTCAAGGGCGGACTATGCAGTAATCAGTGTGTGTGTGTGTGTGTGTGTATATATATATATATATATATATATATATATATATATATATCTGTCCTTGGACAGATGACCCAAGCTCATCCCTCTGTATAGCATTAATATCACACAATTAGTATTGCTAATTCTATGTTTACCTACAATTTTCTGAGGAAAATAATATTTAGAATAAAATTTGGCAAACTCTCCAAAAAAACAAGGATATCTCTCTGTGGGTCATCTGTCCAAGAAGGACTGGGGAAATTCAGACAAATCAAGAAAAACTTCTGTTCAGGAGGTAGGGTAACAGCCTTATACAGGGTGGCCCATGGAAAAGTAGCCTGCTTGCGTGGCACTGGTATTGGAGGCGGGCTACTTTTCCATGGGCCACCCTGTATAACCTGTATAAACCCCATTGGACATGAGTTCTGTTTCAGAAGGGGCATGCCTGCCTCTCTGCTCCTAAACCATCTAGAAGCCATGCATTGTCTGATACCACTATTGACAAAAAGGTGAAGGAAGGGTGGAAAAAAGACAGGAGCAACAGCTGCATCCTCATAGAATCCATGTCAGAACCTCAACTGTAGCCTCAAGACATAAGGTCAGATATATTAAAGGCTTTTTACCTGTTTTATGTCTATGGGAAAAAAAAAAAACATCGGGCCTTCAGTGTTTATACAATGCAGTGGACATTAAAGACAGAGCCCCAGCAAATACAAGCTCAAAATATGATGCAGCAGTACTTACAGAATCCCACAAGGCAATTTGTGGAGTTGTAAAGATCAAAATATAATGGATTTTAAAACAATTACTTAGCTTTGTGTTCACCTTTGGTGCAGGGATTCCAGACTTTGGCTTTATCTCAGATCTCCTGTTTAACAAAGAGAGCTCATGGAGTTAGCATACTGAGTGATTCCTTATAGGAAAACTGTGAACATTTTAAACTGTTCACATTTTTTAATATCAATATTTTGGTCCAGTGTGGATCATTCTCAGGGCCACAGATTTTTACTACACAAGCTTAAAAACCTACCACTGTACCAGAATCCCTGTGGCTTCCAAGAAGATATAGCCAGGCTAGAGACAGTCCAGAACGGTGCGAAATCTGTAGCAAAAGCACTATGAAATGAGACTTAAAAACCTAAGCATGTTTGCTCTAGAGAGAGAGAATAATAATCAATAGCGGATATGATGGAGATGCTGTATTCAAATACCTCAAAGTTATAAATACAAGAAGAAACCTTTTTAGGAAGAAAGAAATTACTATACAACTCAAGCGTTACATTGGAAAATATTTCTTCACAGAAAGGAAGTTGCATCCATGGAATGGCCTTCCAGGGTTGATGGTGGAAGCAAAAACTGTAACATAGCTTTAAAAAAAAAAAAAAAAGGCATAGGATTAGCACAGACAATCCCTAGTGGCACAAAAAGGAAAAGCCAGAGATCAACTGTGGTCCTACACAGCACTGCTAGAGGAAGAAAGCTGGACAGATTAGATAAGCACTGCAACAAAGCCCAGCTAATCTGCCACCACATTCTCTGTTTCTGTTTCTAAGCCCTCATTACAGTCCAGCATCTAGCGCTGTTTGTTATCAAATCTTGCAAAGGCTGAGAAAAGGGGGCCAAAGCAACTGGTGAAAAATATAGGTTCAGTCTCTCTATCTGTATCATATCTCAAATAAAGGCAGGGATTCTAGTTATAAACACCAGCATCCAATGTTAACTAGTTCATATACGGTAATCTGTTGTAAGTGGAGGAATTACATTGAAGCTGTTTTTCATGATTTATCAAAGATGTTTTATTAGATTTTGACTGGGGGATATCCAAAGCTGGTGGTATAGTATTCTTTCTGAAGTCCTCCAATTATGGTTTTATTAGGATGGGTTTAATTTATTAGACCACTTATATTAGCTTAGCATTACATTTGTACTTGTTCATTAGTTTGCTGATTTAGCATTCATCACATTTAGAAACCTAAATAACTTTTGGAACGCCACAAAGGCTCAGCCTATCAGTGGGCTTGAATAACTTCAGAAAGTTACACTGGTGCCTGGGAACGGATACACAGAAATTTTAAAATTTGAAAACATTTAACCAAAATGATTTTTATTATTTATTATATAATTTAATATATAACAAAATAGCAATGACTTATACTGATAAAAATAAATCCCAGAAAACCCCCCAGAAAAGATTTCTTTGAAGTAGGGATGAAAGGTGACTATCATGCAGCTGCTTATGGATTACGGATGGAATTGCTAAATAGGATGTCCGCTGTACTTGGTTGAAGTTTATGAGAAACAGAAATGCTGTAGAATTCTGTATGGGTGTAAGGAGCAGTAGATTCATGTGACCATGAACACTTAGGGGGAAATGAAAGATAAGAAATGTTTTAGCTGAAATTGGTTGAAATGGGTTGAATAAAATAGAAATCAGGCTAAGGGTCAAACAAGAATCATGGTTACTATTACAAAAGGTAATTAATGTCTGATGGAACAGTTGATTAATTTGCTAGATTGGAATTGAAAGACTAAAACTTAATTTGGCCACCTTTTTTCAGTACTTGATTCAGAAGCTGCTTGATTGTAGTGACATGACAGGATCTCTGGATTGTAGTGACATGACAGGATCTCTGGAACTGTGATAAGCACCTTTGAGTATTTAAGATTATTTAATAAAAAAAAATCTGTTTCACCATCATTGCCTCCTTTCTGGTCTCAAGTGAGACAATTTTCAAAGGATTTACCCAGTATTTTAGTTGGGGGGGTGAAGAAAAATAGCTTGCCTACATTTGATTTTCCAACATATACATGCTTTTTGATCACCCAGTCAGGCACTCGCAGAAATCATAGGTGAAAAGTATGAAAGCCATTTGCGCATGTGAACCTGCAGCTAATGTCTAGTACAGGGGTGGCCAACTCCAGCCAGCCACAAAAAGCCAGGATTTTAGGATATCCACAAGGAATATGCATGAGACAGATGTGCATGCAAATCTATCCCATGTATATTCATTGTGGATATCCTGGAAACCAGGCCTGTTTGTGGCTCTCAAGGATCGGAGTTGGCCACTCTTGATCTAATAGTTTTCTTTTTAAAATTATCCACAAGGTAAGCAGGTACAAATGTGTGGACATGCCTTGCAACTAGGCAGACTACTGAAAATTGCAGCCTACATAGATGAATCAAGCATAATCTCACACATGCACATGTTGCATGCTGAATTGCTGGACAGCTCCTTTCTATTGATGCATTGTTTTAGCACACATACTCCCTCAGCAACAGAGGCCTGGGAGAGCCCAACTTGTTAACTCACAGAAGTTAAGCAGGGAGACCACTAGTTGTGAAAGTAGGTGCTGTGGAGCTGCAGAGGACAGCGGCAAACTTTTGCAGGTTTCTCCTATGATAAGGTCACAGGTACCTTGGTGGAGTGATAACTGCTCAAACCTCAAACACCCAGAAACTGGTAGAAAGAGGCTAGGAAAAACAAAAATACTGAGACCTGTCATCTGACCTGTGTAATGGAAATTCCCTCAGTGAGACTCCATTGTTCTTTCTCTAAAGGAAATACACTCATGTTACTAAGAAAGCTGATATGTTTGCAAGTCCTTTTGTGTGGCATAGGCACAGTTCACAAGCAAGGCCACTGTGATATTAGTAGGACAGTTGGTAACTAACACAAAATCACGTTGTCTTAATTTTAACATATCAAAATAAATGTGTGCGTTTATAAGCCAACCAGCAACAGCTGGGTATGAAGTAAACAATATAAACTTCAAACATTTGCAAAACAACTCAAAAGATTATCTGCAAATCAGCAGGCTGGAAGTAAAAATCAATAGTAGCCCAATATCATTATCCAAATAAACAAAATTGTACACTAATGTCCCAGCTACTGCTGGGAAGAGTTCAGAGCTGCCAAAACAAGCTGTAATCACCGCAGGGATGAGGAGGATTATTTAGTGTATGTATCTTTGATGCAAATACAGTCACCAAATGACCTACTGCAACACAAAACAATTATGGAACCAGAAGGTAGTCTTCCCTATGGCAAAATAAAACTTATAGCAGACATGACTCAACTTACTCAGCAAGGGAGCACACACAGAGTATCTTGACAGCAAAAATATAAAAGTTTTATTTTCACATCTTATGCCAACATTTTGGACCAGTGTGGATTAACTGTTTGGCAGGGTAGGGTGAACATTTTAAACGCTATTCCAACTTGAAAAGGTCAGTCTTAGGAGGCTAAATAGCAGTGAATAGGCCACCATAAATGTATAATGAGGCATTTGGGACTGGTCAGGCTCCAAGCAATGAAATGCATCATCAACCTCATTACACTATTCTTCAGGCATACAAAATTGCTCTGGTACAATCTCTCCCCTTATATAAAGACAGAGGAAGCAAATGGAGCATGCTCAGACTAGGAACAAGGGCCAAAAATGCTTGCCCATATTTAATCAAAAGCCTATATCATTTGCATTCTTTTTCAAACACTTTGGCCCAGCTCTATAGACACAATAAGAGAAAAGGCTGCTTGACCCCCCCCCCCCAAAAGAAAAACCCCAAACAAACTGGCAGTTCTAACCCGTGCCCCCCCCCCCAAAAAAAAAGCTAGCAATCTCCTATCATGCCACAAAGTATCATGAACAAAGGCATTTACTTTTACAAATACATAGAAACGCTTTCCCCATCTTAGCAATTTTTATTACCAGTCATTGACAGTTGTCATGTCTAAGAATGTCTCAGGATTGGCAATACCCTGGTAATGTATACATTTCCATTTCACACACCAGTCAATACTTTTAATTTAATCCAGGATTTATTTTCCTCTTTCTGAGTGGTTAACCTGTTCAATGAAGATTACAAAACAAACTAAATGGTTACAAAAACAGAGAGTAAAATATCACATCCAGTTTAAAAACATCATACTTGCAAAGAGCATCATATAGAAACTCCTCACACCTTCGCCATTGGGCCATATAGGAATCATACAAGAATCTACCTCCTAAAATATTCATATAAAAATTATTTTTCATAAATACAAATATGAATAGTGAGTGTGTTAACTCTCTCTTATAATAGGTTGTAAGTGACAGTTGCCCTCCTACACCATTTCAGGCATGATGAAAACCAAATAAAATCTATCTCCCAGCAACCATCCACTGAACCAATTCTAACCATGAAGAGACAGTGCCCCATTAAGTATAGAAAAGGGGCTGTCGACTCTCAGGCTGACAGACCCAGGGCACAGCAGCCACAATGCCTGTTCATTTGGAAACCAATCCAGCTGAAACTCAAAACACAAAAATCCAGCTCCAAATGACATGTGGCCCATAACAACAGAGATCACATCTGGCCAAACAGCCAGATTTTTATATCTGTATGGAAAGAGAGAGAGTTCATTTGAAATCTTAAGTCTGAGGGAAAGGTATTTCACAGTAGTAGAGCCCTCACGGTAAATGACTAATCTTGGGTTTTCACTATCCTGCAAACCTTTATTAATGATGGAGCAAGCCAATTAATTTGACTCGAATGAAGAGATTGTGCTGGATAGTACCACTGGATCTGAGTTTGAAGATACTTCGGGCCTCGCTTTCTGATGGCCTTGAAGGCCAAACAAAATATTACAAATTATTCTGAGTTTGATCAGAAATCAATGTAATGATAATAATGAGGTGGCTCTGTTCTACCTTCAGCCTCCAGTAATAACTCTGAATGCAGCATTCTGCACTGAGGTCTTTTTACAAAATGCCCAGGTAGTTTGTATTGCAGTAATCTAAGTGTGAATGACAACCACCTGCATCACTGTTCAAAGGTCTAATCTGTGCAGATAGCGCCTCAACTGCCTTACCAAACACAGGTTCTCGAAGGCTTTCCTTGCATCGATAGTGCAGAATTAATTGGGTAATTGCCAGGTTCTTGTGGCCTGGTTTGGCCTCTGTTGGAAACAGGATGCTGGGCTTGATGGACCCTTGGTCTGACCCAGCATGGCAATTTCTTATGTTCTTAAACTCTTTATTTCTTGAAAGGGGGATTAGAGACACTGCTAAATTGAAAAATCAAAATCAGTTGTTTTACTAGGGTTTAATCGGAGTCTGTTGGTCCTCATCCACTTACTCATAGCTGAAAAATGTTCATGAAGATTTTCTCCAGCGATCTCTTGATTAGGTAAAAATATCTGAACATTATCAGCGAAAGTATAGAGGGTGAGGCCAAGTCCAGCAGCTATGGAAAACGGTTAGAGAACTGGGGACAGTGGGGGACCTCTGTCATTTAGAGGAGGCAGCATCCCGGTGAACTATTTGCTGTTTATTGTTAAGGAAAAACAACAACAGCCAGCTAAGAACTGTATTTCTAATACTCAAATACAAGGGTGGCCAACGCTGGTCCTCGAGAGCCCCAAACAGGCTAGATTTTCAGGATAACCACAATGAAAATGCATGAGAGGGATTTGCATACATTGCCTCCAATGTATGCAAATCCATCTCATGCATAATCAGAGCCATAGCCAGGCAATGTGGACGTTATGGCCAAGTGAAAAACTGTGCTTTCACTCATTACACAACACGTGACACCACAAGTTGGGAGACTGTGAAATGTTTGCACCTTAATGCCAGTACAAGGGTACTAGGCACCCTAGGAAAACCTTACAACCTTGCACCCCTCAACCCATCATTCCCTCCTAACACACAACAGAAAAATTATGCTTTTAGAACAACAGATTTTACATGAAAAATGACATTCAAAGCACAGTCTTCAGAGTTAAAATATCACTTGCAAAATGTATATTATATTTATATGCACTGCTATGGTGCCAACCAGAAAACCCTGCAAAAACACAAGAGACACTTGGAACCCATCTGGTTTTAGACTTTAGTGTAGTGCATCTTGGGCATGGGCATAACCTTCAGAGAGCCACGGGAAAACAGAATTACAATGCAGTATACTTTTTATATCAAAACAACACTAAGGGCCGGATTTTAAATGCCCTGCGTGCGTAAATCGGGCCGGATTTACGCGCGCAGGGCCCTCGCCTGCCGGCGCGCCTATTTTGCACAGGCCGCCAGCGCGCGCAGAGCCCCGGGACGCGCGTAAGTCCCGGGGCTTCGTAAAAGGGGCGTGTCAGGGGCATTCCCTAAATGACGCGGCGTTTCGGGGGCGTGATGCGGCATTTCGGGGGCGGGCCTAGGGGCGTGGTCGAGGCCTCCGGACCAGCCCCCAGGTCGGGTGATAGCGCGCCAGCAGCCCGCTGGCGCGCGCAGATTTACATCTGCTTTCAGCAAGCGTAAATCTGCCAACAAAGGTAAGGGGGGGTTTAGATAGGGCCGGAGGGGTGGGTTAGGGAGGGGAAGGTGCGGGGAGGGCGAAGGAAAGTTCCCTCCGAGGCCACGCGCGCTGGGCTCGGCGCGCGCAGGTTGCACAAATGTGCACCCCCTTGCGTGCTCCGACCCCGGAGTTTATAAGATACGCGCGGCTACGTGCGTATCTTATAAAATCCAGCGTACTTTTATTCGCGCCTGGTGTGCGAACAAAAGTACGCGCTCGCGCAATTTTATAAAATCCGGCCTTAACTGCCAGCAATCAAACAGCAACAACTCTACCTATGAAAGCTAACACTGCAAATATTATAGCAGGCCTAAAACAGTAATACACCCCCCTGTTAGAAAAACAGAACAAACCAAGCTGCTATAGATCCCTACATAGAAACTATACATTATTAGAATACCTCACTTCAGTCTCACATGTAAAACACAGATAGACCCTCAAATACAGAATAAAAAGATCATAGCATATAATTAGAAATGTACAGACAAAATCTGAACTGGAAACTGCAACACCTGGGAACTTTTGATTTCCAGATACCCTGAAATTGTCATGGATTAGTAAGCAGAGAGGAAGTGGGGTTGTTGTGCACACTCTCATACACACTCACGCGCACATACACATGCTCTCTCTCTCTCACATACATGCTCTCTATCTCCCACACAAATACCCACATGCTTGCTCTTTCTCACCCACACACACACACACACACACACACACACACACACACACACATGCTCTCTCTCACTCTCCCACATAATATACATTCTCTTTTACTCTTCCTCACATATACCCACACACACTCTCTCTCTTCCACATACAATCATGTATGCTGTCTCTCACTCACATGATTTCTCTCTCTCCAACACACATTCTCTCACTTCCCCACACACACACATGCTCTTTATCACTCTCCTGCACACATACTCACACACTCTTTGTCTCTCACACATACACTTATGCTCTCTCTCACTCCCCCTTTGAAGCAGCAGCAGTCGTCTTCTTCAGCTCCCACAGCCAAGGGAATGACTTTCGGTCTCTGAGGCCAATCCAACTCTAGCCTTGGACTCCTTGCAGAGAAGAAGCTGTGTGGTACCGCCGAAATCTACAGTGTGGTCGGTGGGGCCTTAGTAAGTGGAAAAGCAGTGTGCCCCTGCCAGAACTAGCAGCATGGCCGATGGAGCCGAACTGCTTTTCTTCTTACTAAAGCCTCAAGCCCCACCAACAACCCTGTTGACTTTGGCAGGGCTATGCTGCATTTTCTCTTACCAAAGCCCTACCGGCCTCACTGCTATCACTGGCACATGGCACTCTTCAGCAGCGGCTCCTATGGCCATGATCATATTAGCCATAGGCATGCTATGGCTCTGTGCATAATCATTGTAGATTCCTACCAGGCCTGTTTGTGGCTCTCAAGGACTGGAGTTGGCCACCCCTGCTCAAGTAGCTTAACCTACTATCTAAGATGGTGTGATCTACCAGATCAAAAGCCATTGAGAGTCTAGCTGAATCACAAAACCAGCATCCCCCTTATCCATCAACAGACGTAAATTTATTTATTTATTTATTTAAAGACTTTTTTATACCGAAGATCATGTAAAAGTACATATCACTTCGGTTTACAGTGAACTAACAGTTGGAAATTACAGCGAACAATATGAATAAGTAAATCACTTATGTTATGGCCTCACACCTGAACACAGGACAACAAAGGGTATGGGTCACTGGAAAATGGAGCTTTATGTGCACACACAAAGTATCCATACCTGCACCATCTACCCAACAGAATGCCAAACAGTTTTTCTAGCAGTTATATAATCCATTCACCATGCATAGCTTTCATAGATGCCATTTCTGCTAGGGCTTTGTGACATGGTACATCATATTCCTACATCCATACTGCAAAAGAGGCCTATACAATAGGAAGCAGTGCTCATCCCTTACATTTCTTGTTCTTTACATGGATACTTCAGATCAGTAATGTACATAAAACAAGCATGGCATAAACTTAAACTGCTACTTGCTAATTCTGCCTTGTTTTGAAAGTCTTCGATTTCTTGTCATAAAAAATAAATAAATAATAATCATAATAATAATAAAAAGGCAGAAGTTTTTTTAAATGTTATCTTTATTAATTTACCAAAATATATAATCAAGAGAATCTTGAAAATAGAAAAACACAGTAATATTCATGATAAGAATCATAATGAGAAAAATAACAAAAAATAAAACATACAAGTTATCGCTGTTAATTAGACCACAATGTAGGGAGAGAATACAATAGGAAACCATATAGCTTTAAAAAAAAAACCACCCAAACAAGTGCTATGTGGTCTACTGCATGGATATTATGGAACAGTGTTACCTAAAGTACTCTCTTATTCTGAAAAAAATCTTCCAACTGGATTGGATCAATAAATACATATTTGGGCTATGAGGAACTGCTTTCCTTTGGAATATTACAAACACTTCAAGGAAGATTTGGTTCCACTTATGACCGAACTGTTCCTAAACTGGGAAAGATCCTTTACAATGCAGTTTGTAAGGCCCATACCCTTAATAAATTCTGATATTAAAATTTTGGCAAAAATCTTACAATTTCGAATTGAACATATATTGCCGGTCTTGGTAGACCCAGGTCAAACTGGTTTTATCAAGGAAAGGTCTTCCATATGTAATTCTAGATGATTGTTTAATGTCATTCATATAGCTAAGAAATTCAGAACCTCTGATATTATTCTGTCTTTAGACACTGACAAGGCCTTTGGCTGGATATCATTGCAGTATTTGTTCCTTGTCTTTTGGCATTTGGGTTTCCTGTCTCAATGTGTCATGGATTAGATTCCTGTATGAAGCACCTCATGCTTGCATATTGGTAAATGGCTCCTTGTCCAACTCATTCCTAATTTATAGAGGGATCAGACAGGGATGTCTCCTCTCTCTCTTTCTCTTTATTTAACTTAGCCCTGGAACCTCTTGCACAACAAATTAGAGAAACCATGGGAGTTGTGGGTTTCTATGTAGGATCGGATAAACATTAAATATTTTTGTATGCCGATAATATACTGTTGTACCTTACTCAGGTGCAGATATCTGTCCTGAATTTACTGTCTTTCATAGAGAAATATAGTGCCCTTCCAGGATATAAAATTAATTATACTAAATCTGCTTATTTTCCAGTTGATCCTTCTGAGGGTTCAGTGCATGTAGTCAGGAACTTTTCTTTAGCTACTACAGTTTGAAATATTTGGGGATATTGGTTTCTCCCAACCTTAATGATTTGTATAAATGTAATTATCTTAAAGTTTTTGCTAAATCGCATTTGGATTTGGGACATTGGACTGATTTCCCTTTGTCTTTGTTTGGTAAGGCCTATCTAGTTAAAATGGTGGTACTCTCTAGGTTGCTTTATTTGTTTCAGCATCTTCCATGCCCTGTTCTTGAGAAGGTTTTTCAAGATTTGAATAGCTCCATCTCTTCCTTTCTTTGGAACGGTAAAGTTCCACACATTAACAGGTCGATACTGTAAGACCGCGGGAGAGCGGACGAACGCCCGCTCTCCCGGCGCGTGCACCAGCCCTTCGCCGGTGCGGGCGATTCAGTATTTAAATGAGGTGACGCGGGAAAAACGGGGAAAAGGAGGCGCTAGGGACACTAGCGCGTCCCTAGCGCCTCCTTTTTGTCAGGAGCGGCGGCTGTCAGAGGGTTTGACAGCCGCTCAATTTTGCTGGCGTCGGTTCTCGAGCCCGCTGACAGCCACGGGCTCGGAAACCGGACGCCGGCAAAATTGAGCATCCGGTTTTCGGCCCGACAGCCGCGGGCCGAATTCAAATTTTTTTTTTTTTTTTACTTTTGGGGACCTCCGACTTAATATCGTCATGATATTAAGTCGGAGGGTGCACAGAAAAGCAGTTTTTACTGCTTTTCTGTGCACTTTCCTGGCGCTGGAAGAATTAGCGCCGACCTTTGGGTCGGCGCTAATTTCTTAGAGTAAAATGTGCGGCTTGGCTGCACATTTGACTTACTGGATCCCGCGCGCATACCTAATAGGGCCATCAACATGCATTTGCATGTTGAGGGCGCTATTAGGTGCCGCGGGTGGGCCGCGTGTTTTCCTCCCCTTACTGAATAAGGGGTAAGGGAAAACACGCGTCCAGAGCAGGCTGACAGTGCGCTCCGACAGAGCACACTTTACTGTATCGACCTGTAAGTTGGCTACTCTGCAATTGACAAAATGTTTCAGAGGACTTGATATTCCTGATTTATATTGTTTGTCCGCACAATTGCTTGGAATAAGGCAGTGGTGTGGAGTTGTGGGTACTTCTCCCTGGGTTTCTTTGGAGAGATATCAAGTTGTTGTTATGGAATGTAGGCCTGGATTTATGAAAATGCACTAAATATCGCATGTGATAGAAAAAGGGGCGTGTATTATGGTAATAGGCAATTTATCGCAATTTGCGCTAGCTAAGTTACCGCAAATTGCGATAACTTTTTCGCACTTTGAGATAAGTGCCAGAATTGTGGTATTTCCTACATACAACCACTGGGGGGACCATGTTTGCTACCATGGCCAGAGAGAAAGAGAACATTAAGCTAGGTTGAGAGACCATTGCACAAATCTCAACTTTGAGTGAGTTTCCTCACTCCAAAGGTCATCAAATCTTCAGAAGAGAGCACTGTTCTGTTCGTAAGTCTCACTTTGAATGTCAAAGTGGCCCCTAACCCCCTACACTAATACCTAAACCTCACCTCGAGTTACTAGGTGGGCCTCCCATAGAGATATAACTACCTATCTAGTGTGAGGGCATTATGGCTAGGCTCGCGTGCTCTCTCACTCTCTCTCTCTCAGGCCCTGATAGCTAGGCTGTGTTACGGTCACCTTGCAGATATTAGTGGAACCACAGTTTAGACCGCTTACCTTGTGGAGGAGTCTGGAACCAGGGAGATAGCGCGTGCACCGGTAGACAGTCCGAGTCGGGGCAGGCAGCAGGCAGGGAAATCCAATAGGCAGTCCGAGTCAGGGCAGGCAGCAAGCAATCAGGAACCAAAAGCAGATAATCCAATAAAGGCAGGCAGCAGGCAGGGTAATCCAATAGGCAGTCCGAGTCAGGGCAGGCAGCAAGCAATCAGGAACCAAAAGCAGATAATCCAATAAAGGCAGGCAGCAGGCAGAGAGGAACCACAACAGACCGGATCAGAGGTGGAGAGACACCGAGCAATATCCCACACGAGAGCTCCAGAGAACACTTGTGGCCGAAGCAGAGAGCAAGGGAGACTGCTCTCTTCAAATAGCCCTTTTCCCGCGCAAAGTGCGCCTCTGGCGGCATCTGACGTCAGGGAGGCGTGGCCTGAGTCTGAATCGCGCGAGAATTGGTGCCCCTTACCGCGCGGCGGTGCTGGCGTTCTTGCCGGAGGAAAACGCCCCGATTCTTACAGGACCGTGCTGCAAAGGACGCAGACTCAGCCCTGCTGCTCCCCGGACCCCGAACGGCCCCTCCCGTGCGCCGCCCTGCTGTAACCCGCGCGGCCGAGGTAACAGGCTGGCTCTCTGGGAGCTTCAAAACAACTAAAACCTACATGAGCAAAAACATCACAACATGCAATAAAGCCTTAACGCAAGCTATCGCATGGCTTAACGCTACTGAAAAAGGTGTAGTTAAAATTGGCGTTAAAGCCGTGCAATAGGGCTTCGCAAAACAGTGAACCCAGCCCACTCCTGCCCCTATCTCCTCCTCTTTTTCTGATTTGCATAGCACCATACGTTATGGTGCTATTGCATGCGTTAAAGGTGCTTAACACATGCGAAAACGCCGTAACGCTATTTGATAAATGACCCTGTTAGTTCCTTGCTGTGGGTAGATGTAGTCCAATAATATCTCATACTCTACAAAATTTTGCAAATGGTTAATAAATTACTGTACTTGACAATGGATGGTCCTTCTCCCATATCCTCATTGATATGTAACCCTTCCTTATCTTTGACAACTATGTCTGTTAACACTGATGATTAGAGGGTCAAGGGTCTGAAATTTTTAGATCACATATGAGTGGGACAAAGCTTTAAGTCTTTTGAAGACCTACATGCTGAATATGGAATATCCCCCATCCACCCCCATACAAAATATATTTGCAGGCAATTGCACAGAGATCTAGTGGGTAAAGAGGGTGATGTTGTAAACTTAAGACCACGTATGGGACTAGAGCAGTTAACAACTTCTATTTTTCATACTAAATTGATTTCCCATTTATACAAGTATTTACAGAATGGGATTATAATGCTTGAAACTAGTCCTGCACTTTATAGATAAATGGAATACTGATTTGTCCCTTACACTTGACAACAATGATTGGGGTGACATTTGGCATGCTACTTTACGATTGTCCAGATGTAATAAAGTTCAGGAACTGATGTTTCATCTCTTTATAGATGTTCTTTATAGAACATATAGGTATCCCCTGTATTTTGCAAAATTTAGTGTGGCAAGTCTGCTGTGTTGGAGAAGTTGTGGTATACCAGTATCGTATCTACATATGTGGTGGGAATGTCCAATAGTAACTACTTTTTGGTTGCAGGTCAAGCCTTAATTTTGCTTATCACTAATTTTGGTATCCAGCTTACTGCCTGCCTTTGTTTATTGGGTCGATGGGAAGAGTATCCACTAAATAAGTGGTCTCGGATTCTTATTGCACATTTATTACGTGCTGCAAGGATCACTATTGCTTACTTCTGGAAATTGACGCTACAACTTGGTCATTGGCAATGGGTGCTAGCGGACATTGTGATAATGGAACATTAGTGAAATATGAATCCATTTGGGAAGTTTATTGGAAATGGAGAAATAATCATTGTATGGATGAGTAATAGGTACAATGTGTTCTATAACTGCCCGGTTTCACTATGTCTGTCTGTCTGTTATGTTCCATCTAAAACACGCATGTTTTATGATGTGTATATGCTATCATTATCACTCTTGTGTATATTCATACTTGTGTTTATACTTGTGTTTACTTGTGTAAAGCACAAGCGTTAAGCACTTGTGTATATACTTGTGTTTACTTGTGTTAAATAAAGAGAGAAAAAAATTAATACATATTTAATGCCTTCTAATTGCACCAAGTATTTACAGGGACATTTTAACAAAATATTTGCACTCAAAGCTAGAACCCTCTGGTTTTTTAGAAGAAACAATTTCCTCTCTTGCTACATCTGGAAACAATGACATTTTCTGGCCTAAAGAAGAAGAGTTTTTTTTTACCTGTGCCACTGGAGCCCAAACAGGCTTGGTCCCTCTATATGGCTGTGATGAGTTGCACTAGTAGTAGTGCAGTACACTATAAGGAGAAAAAAGGCAGCTGGGGACGGGTTGGCCTGGTGCCTCAGTGGCAGTGCTGCCATGTGGAGGAACTGGGCTCGATTCTCAGACCAGAGCTGTGCTCCTTGGGCCGGTGCAGGCAGTGTTCTCGGCCTTTGTTGATCAGTGACATCTAGTAGCCAGACTTGGGGATCATGTTACTGTGTTCCAGAGTGAGTCATGCTCTGTAGCTCCTGTCTAAGGACTCTTGCTGAAATGGCTGGATTAAGTAAATTGGGATGTAAATGAAGGCTCATGGTGCCATGGCCTAACAGAGTCAGATTCTTTTTGAGGTTGAAGGCCTTAGGAGCAAGAGGAGACTGCCAGGTCAAATTATCAGCAGTTGTCCTGTTTGTTCTCATTGCTTGAATGAGCAGTTTCCTTTGATACTTGGAGAGGAGTTAAGAGAAGTGAGTTTAACTTTACCTGCATGATTTCTCTGAAATTCTTGCATTTGGGTTAAACCTGGAATGTTAATTTCTCTGACTTTATTTTCCACCTTCCCTACCCCTACATCCATCAGTCCTGTTCCATTTCCTAATTTTCTTATAGAGATTGTTTTCTGGGTACAAGTGCAACTTCTTGCAGCTTCATGGAGCAGGGGCTGCCTCTTAATTGTTTTTGTACAGTGCAAAATGTAACTTCCCTTCAGCTAACATTGAAAAAGGCATAATCTAAATAAATATAAACATTTATTTTTAGTAGTAGTGATAAAAATGGAAAGCAGATCTTCATCCACTCTTCAGACACACCTGTCTTCATACTCCTTACCTTCTTCACACTGATCTTCCCAAACCAATCCCGGGATACTGGCGACACGCTGGATTGTTCTCCGTCCAAGTTCAGTAAGTATCTGTTTTGCACACCACTTCATTGTGGGGATTTGGGTTTATCACACATTCTTGATTGGTCCAGCCTATGTTGCCAGAGTGAGAATGATAGTTTGCTGTGATCTTGGCTAGATTGTGAACTCATTATTGTCTTATTTATTTACATATTCTGCTAGGTTCCAATATATAGGGGCAGATTTTCAAAGGGTTACGCGCGTAAATCCAGGAGGATTTACATTCATAGGGGGGTTACGCGGGCCGGGCCTATGTTCAAAAGGCTCGGTGGCGCATGTAAGTTCCGGGACTTGAAAAAATGGGCGGTCAGAGGCCTCTGCAAGGCTGCTGGGACGGGGGATTGTGCGCAAGTGTAATTTGTGAGATAAAGGGTACGGCTTTTTCTTTTTTTTCCAGGCTGGGGGTGGAACAGGTAGGGGAAGGGCGGGGAAGGTGGGGGGGGGGGGGGGGGTGAAGGAAAGTTCCCTCCGAGGCTGCTCCGATTTTGGAGCGGCCGGGGGAGGGAATGGGGAAAGCCAGCTGGTCTCCCTGAGGGCTCAGCGCTCGCAAGGTGTACTAGTGTGTACCTCCTTGCGCGCGCCGATCCCTGATTTTATAACATGTGCGCGGCTGCTCGCGCATATTATAAAATCGGGCGTACATTTGTGCGCGTACCTTTTAAAATCTGCCCCATACTGATCACAGCAGATTACATATAAAACATTCATAATTCAATAAAACAATATGCCTATGTAAAAAGCAGAGATTTCATTTTTTTCCTAAACCTCAAATAGTTATTACCCTGTAACTCGTTTGTTTTTTGGCTATTGTTTTTCAGACTGACCCAGATCCAGGAACCACCATCTTGCTGGTCAGGGGAGATCCAGGTAGTGGGGTTGCTGCAATAGTTACTGGAGGATCCACAAAGGGACAAGAGTCCAGGAAACGAATTGTGCTGGTTTTCAGGTCAGCTACCCTGTGAGTATTTCCCCGAGACTATCTGGTTTGCTAGTGTGGCTGGTGTGATGTCCCCTGGTTTCTCTGTGTATCACTTATTCTAGCTTCTTTGCAGTGCATGCCCACTGCATATGTCTCTGCCCTGTGTGTGCACTGTGGCATCATTTCATTTTTGTACTTTGTGTGGGGTCCCCTGTTGAATGGAAAAGCAAGGCATGTGCTTGTTCTGTGTACATGGATCAGTGTTGTCATGCGGCTACAGGCTGCCCTGTCCTTTGTTAGTTTATATTTCTTTTCTTTAAGAACATAAGAAATTGCCATGCTGGGTCAGACCAAGGGTCCATCAAGCCCAGTATCCTGTTTCCCTCAGAGGCCAAACCTGGCAAGTACCCAAACACCAAGAAGATCCCATGCTACTGATGCAATTAATAGCAGTGGCTATTCCCTAAGTAAACTTGATTAATAGCAGTTAATGGACTTCTCCTCCAAGAACTTATCCAAACCTTTTTTGAACCCAGCTACACTAACTGCACTAACCACATCCTCTGGCAACAAATTCCAGAGCTTAATTGTGCGTTGAGTGAAAAAGAATTTTCTCTGATTAGTCTTAAATGTGCTACTTGCTAACTTCATGGAATGCCCCCTAGTCCTTCTATTATACGAAAGTGTAAATAACCGATTCACATCTACTCGTTCAAGACCTCTCATGATCTTAAAGACCTCTATCGTATCCACCCTCGGCCATCTCTCCTCCAAGCTGAGTATTTTACCATTCCATTATTGTATATTCATGTACCATTTCACTGTTGTATATTTAACTATTTCACTTTTGATATTTTCTTGTCTCATCTCCCATGCAACAGTCCCAATCCTCCTCCTTTAGCATTTTGCTGCTTTCTGTGCTATTTGTTTTGCATTTTGTCTGATTGGATTTTCTCCTCTTTCAGCCCCAGCATGAATTGCTGCTCCTCTGTCTCCGAAAGCTGTAGACTATGGGCTCCCCAAGTCCCTGGAAAGATACACCAGGGGCCCAGCTCCCAATGCTGTCCCTCACCCCCAGAGAGAGAAAAATACAAATTTATTTTAAAAACAAAAATATGCTTATTATTTTTTTATAGCTTTGATGTGTTAGTATTTTACTTAATTTCTAGTGGTATGTTAGTGAGATTGCTGTGAATGTGAACATGTAGCAGGCATGATAGAGAAGGGCATGTGTAGTCAGTGAGTGTGTTCCCACGTATGCGCAATAAGAAGTGGCTGGCAAACTACTTTTTATTTTTTTAAATTCCACCTTTTTTGACTGGTCAGCTAATGTGGGTGCCACTTCAAAGCAGAGTACATTCAGGTGCCATAGTTATGTCCCTGTTCCCAGAGGGTTTGCAGTCTAAGGGCCCTGTTTACTAAAGGATTTCTCCCATTCTGTGTTTATGGGAAAAATGCTTAGTAAACAACCCCCTAAATTTGTACCTGAGGCAATGGAGAGTGAAATGACTTGTCCAAGGTCTCAGAGTAGCAGCAGGATTTGAATCCTGGCTTCCCTGGTTCACAGCCTATTGCTCTAACCACCAGGTTACTCCTCTACCTCTTTCTGAAAAGACAAGCGCCATAATCTACTGGTATGATGTAGGGACACGCAGGCAGCAGAACAGACCACACCCCACGCACACACCACACACACCCCCACACACACCACACACACCCACACACACCACACACACACACTGTAGTCAGTGTATACTGACTCCTTATTTTTCAAACAGAAAATGTCAGAGAACAAAGAAAAGAGAGTCTGGTATTCTATGTGGTCAATGCAGTGATCACTGGTCAGAGACTGCAGCTGTTAAAAATAAATGAGATCTCTCCTTGCTAGAGTTGCCAATTGGCTCTAGATTTTCAGGACAGGTAGATCCAGTCCTGGTTTTACTGCCCTGCATGCAGGTACTTATAGTCTTGCTTTGTTAGGGAATGCAATAGGGAGCTAAGTCCCAGCATGCAATGGGGTAAAATCTGTCCTGAAAATCTGGAGCCAATTGGCAACCCTACTTTCTGCACTGCAAGTGCACAGTCAGGCAGTAATCTGGGCATTAAGAAAGAACACTGGTTTTCGGTGCACATTTTTAACACCAGATACATTTTTTTTTTTAACTCCCGACGCAGTAAGCTAATGCTAGGTTAATGCATTGGGAGTTTAAAAAAAAGCACATTCTGTGGCAGAATGTGTGTTTGACAGAGGCTGAATTCACATTTTAACTCAGAAGGTGGGGGGGGGGGGCATTCCTGTTAGGCCACTGCCATTTACGTCAACATCCCAGGGGGGGTGTGAAGAGCCGAGGAGCAATGCCGCACCAGTAAGTGCGGCCATCCTGGACGTTTGGGATTCCGGCTCTCTGAGCTCTGCTGCCGCCTTTTGGCTCTCCCGGACCCCATGTTACCTGCATGGACTCTGCTCCTCTGGCTCCCTGACCAGCGACGGCATCAAGCCCCGCCTCCCTGATGACGTCAACATCCTGGGTGGGGGGGGGGGGGGTGGTGTTTGAAGAGCCGAAGAGCAACGCCAGAGGCATGTGTGCTCTGTTGTGCAAATGAAGGAGTGTGACAAAGGAGCTCCTTTGTTCGTGCCGAGTGCTGCCGAGGACTCGTTTGGTCATTATTACCCATCCCTTTAACATATCGGTCATTACAAATTAGGATAGATATGGGGATCTTGCTTTTCATGCTGGATCTAAATGGTCTGCTAGGCCTTGCTGTTTAACTGAAATCTCTTATGTTAATACTAAGCTTTTCAGGTCTCCTGATGATGTTTCAATTGCCTTAATGCCCAAACAGAAGTAAATCTCATCTACTGCGAGACTTTATATCTAATGAAAATCCAGATTTCATTTGTTTCACTGAATTCTGGCTTTTAGATTCTGATTTTTTTTACTTCGAAACAAATATGCCCTCCTGGTTATTTGTACATTTTTTTATTTGTACAAGTTATTTGTACAAGTAAAAAAACATGGTGGTGGTCTATTGCTTTTTTATATAGATTTTTGGCAGATCAAATCAAAAATTTTAAATCAAAATAGGTCTCTTGAAATGTTAATTGTCTCTCTCAGACACTTTTTGCTATGCTTAATTTATGCTTCTCCTAAGCTATTGTCTGCTGAGTTGTCACCTCTATTTGAATCTTTACTTCTCTCTAAGGCTGATCTTAACCAGATGGTCATCCTTGGGGACTTCAATTTACATGTTGATGCCATTCCCCAATCTAACCAATGTGCTTTATTCCTACACATTCTTCAATCTCTCAGCTGGACGCAAATTGTCCAATGTCTGACCCACAGGCTTGGTCATACACTTGACCTGATTTTTGTTAATAATTCTATCTCTTTTCCCTGTATGCAATCTGTCTGCTCATTTCCTGTTCCTTGATCAGATCATCATTGTATCAAATTTCTTTTACCAGTCAGGAATAATGGTATTTCCATTACATCTCCTGCCATTCCACAGTTTTGTCGTGGTCTCAAAGATTATACTGGCTTCATGATTCCTTGTCGCCACTTCTCTCTTCTATTGTTTTTGACAATTTTGATGCAGCATTCTCCCAATGGGACTCCATTTTACTGGATGTTCTTGAGCTAATTGCCCTGCCTAATTCTACCACTCTATTAAATTCTTTGAAAGCCCCTTGGCTTTATTTATCTTATGTCAAAGATGCTTGTTCCTTGTTAAGGAAAGCTGAATGTGCTTGGAAAAAAATCCCTCATCTGAACTAGTCCAATCTTTTCGTATCAGTCTTCTTGAATTCCAGGCTCTAACAAACCATGCTATGAAAGATCACTTCTCAATGAAAATTCAGGAAGTTAGATAGATATAATCCCAAAGTTCTTTTCAAAATTGCCAAAAGATTAACTATTCATATCTCCTCCACTGCTACCCTTCCTAATTCTCTCAATGCTGAATCTTTCTCAGTTCACTTCAATCTCAAAATTCAAAATCTTCATCTTTTCTTTTGCTTCAGTTCCCAATTGGTTTCAGAACCCTCCTCCTACTGTTTCTGTCAGTTGGAGCAATTTTGAACCCACCTCCTCCACAGAAGTTGATAATCTGATTTCAAACATGAATGACATTGTGTCCTCATTTTCTTTGTTCTACTTTTTTGTTCAAGGCCTCAAAGAATCTTTTATCCTCAACTTTTGCAAATCTCATTAACCTCCCTGTAAGAAAAAAGGCTTTATTCCATCTCCAATTTATAAAGCAATTGTCCACCCTCTGTTGAAGAAGAGCACCCTCGATTCTTCAGATCCTAGTAACTATTGTCTTATTTCTTCACTACCCTTTTTTGCTTGAATCTTCTGTTCTTTCTTTCACAACTTACTGATTTTCTTGAGAACCATGAGATCTTGGTCCCACATCAGTTTGGATTTTGACATAACCTTAGTTCAGAAATTCTACTTCTATCTCTTACAGATTTCCTACGTAGAGGAATCGATTCTGGTCACAAATTTCTTTTGGTTTCTTTAGATATTTCCTCCGCATTTGACACTCTCGATCACAACATCTTGTTGTATAGACTACAAGAATCTGGAATTACAGGAACTGTCCTCAGTTGGTTTAAATCCTACCTGAGCGATCGATCTCATGCCGTCAAATTCAGTAACAACCTGTCATTTTTTTCCGAGATCCAATTTTGAGTCTCTCAAGGATCAGCTTTATCTGCCTCTGTTTAATATCTATATTGCCCCTATCTGTAAAATCCTCGCTGCTTTAACTGACGGTTATAAAATCTATGCGGATGACATCCAGTTTGTTCTCCAAATTCGGCTCTCTTGGGATGAGAATCTTGAAATGATAAATATGTTTTTCTACTCTTCAGAAATGGCTACATCACAATAAGCTTTCACAAAATATGACCAAGACTGAATTTCTTGTGATCCACAGTCCTTTCTCAGCTTTTGATGAAAAACCCATTTTGATCAACAACACTTCCTTTATGATTCAAAAGAAGATCAAAAGTCTTGGAATCAGTTTAGATGAGACTTTATCATTTCGTGACCAGATCAAGCAAGTTATCAAACATGGCTTCTATAGATTGTGTTCTTTTTGACAATGATTTCCACACAGTTCTTCAGGCATCAATTTTTCCCATGATTGACTACTGCAACATTCTCTATCTTGGTCTTCCTTACATTTCTCTTCGTCCTTTACAGTTATTCCTTAATTCTGCTGTCCATCTACTCACCGGTCTAAAAAGATCTGAGCGTATTACATCTGTGCTTATTGAACTCCATTGGCTCGCAATATAAGAAAGAATCAAATTCAAAATTGCAATGCTAATTTTCAAGTCCCTAAATGCTGATTTTTCCCACTGGTCTAACTCTTTACTCAAATTTTATCAGCCCACATGAGCCCTAAGATCGCTCCAACTTTACCTTCTTTAAGTTCCATCTCCTAAGACAGCCAAACTGCATATTACCAGAGAATGTGCCTTTTCAGTGACGGACCGATATTCTATAATACACTTCCATTGGATTTGAGGCAATCAGAATCACTTAAGGATTTTAGAAAAGCAATAAAAACATTTTTATTTAAACAATGTTATTTCTGACGGTCAACAGTATGTTTTGTTTTCATTTATTTTGTTTTTACCTATTTTAATTTGTAATGTTAGTTTTTATTTATAACCGTGTTTTAGCATTGATTTATATTTGAGTCTGCTGCATTGTTTTTATTCGTTTGTGTATTGTTGTTTACATGATTATATTATGTATGTTTTATTGTTCATTGCTCAGGCTGGTACCGTGTTGAGCGATTAAGAAATACAATAAATGTAAATGTACCTCATTGAGAAAAGACTTTTCCGGGTCAGTGGTGGCGGCTGCTGCCGCTTATGCAGATAATGTTCTAGACCTCTTTTCACGTTTTTTTCCCCCAGTTTCTAAGGTTTTTAAGTGCCAGCGCAAAAGTGCTGGAAACTTAACTGCAACTCTGACCCAGGAGTTAAGTTTCTGGTGCTAAAAAAGGTTCGCTGGTCAAAAGCAGTCTCTCTGTATCAGTGATCAATGCTTAATGCCTCGTTTGCATGGAATTTCCATGCAAGGACGCTAAGCAGTACTCCCATTTAGAAAAACTCATTTTCTGCACACAAAACTCCTTGCTGCATCGGCAGTAAGTTTTGCGCACAGAAAATGCGCGTTCAAGTTGAGGCAGAAAGGTATGTTCAGCTGAACGGGCCTTTCTGCGTCAGCCTGAGAGAGAGATTCTTACGCTGCCTATTTGTTAGATTGATGCTATGACAAAACAGGAAAGAGCACAGCCCACTTGCTTTAAGTTTCTCTTTCTCGACTTTTCTACTTTTTTTTTTAACTTTTTCTTTGGCTCTGAGGTGTGGCTTCAGCATCACACAGCCTCTGCCTAAATTCCAGCAGAGAAGTGATTGAATACAGAATGGAGACTGCTCGAAATTGTGTAGTGGTGATTAGAGCCTGCACAAGTATACTTTTTTCCAGTGATCAGCTTTGGGAATTCTGTTATGGACTTTTTGCATTTTCTGAGCCCTTGCCAGCTTTTGGGATGGGTCTCCGATGTACAAAATTGCCACCGAGCATGAGCAGAGACTCAGAGGGTTAGTGGTGAAGTGGGGAGCTCAATCCAGGATCTCACAGTTTAGAGGAATGTTGAAGAGGAGAGCTTTGAATAGGTCCTCAAGGCCTAGTCATTTGAGGAGGTTTTCGGAATCGAGAGCTTTTGATAAGATTGGGGAGAGGTTTTTGCTACGTTGGACCAGTTCCTGACTGAGAGGAAGGACCCCCCCCCCTGGAAGGAAGAGGTGGATCCCTGTTTTTGCACCTTGTACCCAGTTAACAACAAGGCTGAAGACAGATTGGATTTTTTAGAATGTTGAGGAATGTTTTGGAAAAACCATCTTAACATTTGAGAAGCTAGAGGAAGGGTTTCATCACCCCTGGTATATGTTGGTCATGGAAGAAAACTTTTCTACCCTTATTGGGGAGGATGTTTTGGACCAGGACACAATTGAGTGAAGGAGGGTCATGAAAAAAAAAACCCTACTTCATTTTTATTTGTGTTTTTCTAATCATTTGTGCTTTTTGGAATCATTGCCTGGATATTATTTTTTAAGTTCAAATCATAAAAGGGTATACTTTAAACACCAATCTCAAACAAGTGTGCTCTTTTGTATTGATCAAGCCCCTCTTACTGTGAGCTTTGAGCATAGAGTGAGAGTGACTTTGTAGCCTGGTTACCCCACCACAGCGTCTAAGGCCCTGGAGACTCAGACCTCCTCCCCACCGAGAACCCTAGCCCCTGGGGCTATAAAATTTGGTGCTCGAGTGTGATTAGAGGTCCAGGAAAATAAGACAGCCCTGAGAGTTTGCGGTAGCCCCTGCATCCGGCCCCCTCCACTAGAAAGGTTGCACATCAGTTTCAGGTTAAAAATAGGGAGGATATCATGATCAATCCATACAAGTGCCAGCTGAGATAGGCTGGTTGAAAGAATGCCTGCCATTGATTAGTCCTGCTCCTTCCTTGTCTCTTCTATCCCATTTCTGTTCTGTCTGGCTTCAGTGACTTGTCTTGAGTAGAAAGAGAAAAAAAAAAACCCTGCAGTTTTGCTTGCCCCATAGACTTGAATGGCATCTGAAAACAATTGTAAATGAACATTTATTTTCAGGGGTACTGTCCATTCAATTAGTTTCAAACAAAATGGAAATGCCTCAATTAATTTTGAATTCCCCATTTGTTTCAAACAAATGCACATCCCTCTTTGGCTAAGCATGGCTGAGTATCCAGGTAAACTTACCCAGGTAACTTTCCACTCAATGATGATCACCTCTGTATATGGGAGAAAAGATTTAGTAAGTCAGAACCTATGGGGCAGATTTTAAAAGGCTTACGAGCGCAAATCCAGGTGGATTACGCGTGCCGGGCCTATAGACCCGGGACGCGTGTAAATCCCGGGGTTTGCAAAGAGGGGCGTGTGTGGGCGGGGTGCAGGTAGAGCCAGAGGCCTCCACATGGCTGCTGTGCTGGGGGATTGTGCGCCGGCAGTTGGCTGGTGCGTGCAAGTTACGTCTGCCTCTGGCAGGCGTAACTTGTGAGATAAAGGTACAGGGGTTTTTGGGTTTTTTTGGGCTGGGGGCGGGACAGGGAGGGGAAGGTGGGGAAGGGAACGGGGAAAGCCAGCTGGTCTCCTTAAGGGCTCGCCGCGCGCAAGGTGCACTAGTGTGCACCCCCTTGCGCACGCCGACCCCTGATTTTATAACCTGTGCGCGCATGTTATAAAATCGGGTGTAGATTTGTGTGCGAATCGCGCGTACCTTTTAAAATCTCCCCCTATATTAGTAAACTCCCTTGCTCAGGTTTGCTTCTGCTCTTTATCAGGTACTATATTATCAGTTTCACTACCATTTACAAGAACCTCATTATATCTCTATAAATATGCAGAGTCATCAGTACATTGTCACAAACATTTGCAATAGTGTGGCAGTAGCACACAGAATACATAAGATGTGATATCCACTGGAAAGACAGGTGAAAAGTCAAAAACTAGGGTTGTAGCCTCAAATTTAATTTATTTTTTTCCATTTTTGTTCTCCTGCCCCCCCCCCCCCCACGATAACATTTTGTTTAATGTTTCTGTTTCTTTGCAGAAATGAAATAAACATTTTTTTTTAAATTCTAAAAACTAAATAAAAATGAAATGGGGCTTCCACGGCCTCCCTGTGCTGCCTCACCCTCCCAAAAGAATCCTGGGGCCAGGAACTACTCCAACTCCATCTACAGGGGTCCAGGGGGGCAGGAGGAATGCCCACTTACCTCATGCCCTAAGGTCATCCGCATGGCAATGGTATCGGTCAGCCGTAAGACCAGCGCCATAGTGTAATCTCAAAATGGTGCCTTCTCAGGGCTGGTTCCCAGCCACCAGTACCCTTTGAGTGGATGGGAAAATTGGAGGTCCCAGTTGGTGGGACTTGAGTCAGCCCCAGAACGAGCCTGGGGAATACTCAGGAGTCCTCAGGGAAGCCTCCAGTCTTCCCCAGAGGACTGTTTTTCTTACTATTTTTTTTTTATATTTGCAAAATGGAACAGAAATAAACCAACAAAATTTCACTGGTTTTTCTTTCGTTTCATTTTGAAAACATCATGAAATGAAATAGGTATATGTATTCTTTGGAAACAATATTTCCTATCAAAAATTCAATTAAAAAAAAAAGCCCACCCTTTTATCACACTACCAGTTTTCAATATCCTCTGAAACAGGTCCATAAGAAATAGGGAAAACAGAATTATAAAAAGGGAAAGCACAAAATAGTTGATTCAGAAATCAACTGTATTATTTACGATAAACTTTACACCGGTGTTCTATATGAGAAACTATTCAAAAATTCATTTAGGACTTAGCAAGGAAGAAGAAATGGACTCATCCTGTACTCCGCACCCCACAATCCCCATCATCAAACAAATTCTCTCACTAGCCCTTCCTCTTCTTCTCTACTTTCCCCATGCTGTCCCCTCATGTTCTTCCTCCCCCTCATAACCTTCTGACTCCTTCACTCCCTATCTCCCCTGCAGCCCTCTCATTCTCTACTTCCTACTCTTTTTCACCCCACCCCAACCTGTGTAGCCCTCTCACTCTCCCCTGTTATACTTTCCTCTCCCACAACCTTTTGTTGTCTTCCCAGTGGATCCTGCTGCCTGCCAGTGCCCCATCAGGGTTGAAATAGCTTCTCTGGGCCTGGATTGGACCAAATATGCCTTTGCCTCCTCTGATTCCCCTATCTTATCAGTCATCAAAATCCATTCCTCTCAGGCCCATGGATTTTTAGAATGCTGCATATGAGTTTTGAAATGGTCTCATATCTTGCCCCAAATCATTACTAAATGAAAAATCTGTCCATTTCCTCTCTTGACTTTGTTCTTACTGGCATAATGTCTTCCTATCACATCAGGGATTATCATGGCCTTCAGAAACCACACGCACCTTTTGTTTCATCCCTTGTGCAGCAACATGTGGGACACCACTCCTTGACTGGCTCTTGGTCGCATATATGTGCTTTGCAGTTATTATTAGTCAGGTAGATGTGGGGATCACCATCTCTTCTGAGAGTAACCAGAAGGGAAGGTCTCTCATTATTAGGCTCTTCTGGGTACTTCCAAGTAATCTGGATTGGCCACTGTCACAGGATGCTGGACTCAATGGATCTTGTCTGACCCAGCATGACACTTCTTAAATTTTTATAATACACATAACAGTACAAGGCTTGTGGTGGTCATCACGATAGACCACCAAAAGAATTACCGAGCTCATATGCAAATTAGATCTTGGACTTTGTAATATAAGCTTTTTCATGTATTCTCTCTCAAAACAGTTCAGAAAAGAGGGATTTACTTGCTGAGTATAGATGAACGTGGCCTCCACGTTACAGTGCACACACAGGACATATTCATACAATTAGTTGTAATCGCAAGCTTTCAAAGTACTATTTAGCAGGTTAAAGCTACAGATATGCCATGACTAGGAAAAAAGGTGGCTCTCATGCAAGCTTGCGATGATATTAACTAAATATCCTTATTTCATAAGTTACCTAAACAGGAAGTTATATAGAGGGCAATTTTCAGAGCTTTATATCAGATTTCATCAGGGCATAGGAGAAGGTCCCCTTGGAGCTCCAGACAGTGAGTTCGGTTTCCTCTTGCAGCTTCAGCTCAAGGGATAGGGATGGCATCCCCTTGCACTTCGTCAACTATAAAACTCACATGTTTTCAGCATTGCATCAAACATTGCAGCCTACATCAACTATATGAGTTTATGCAGCAGCCGTGGCTCATTCTAGGATGAGGGGACCAAGACAGGGAGACTCTCTAGTGAAGTTTAACAATAGAAGGAGGAAATCTCAGCTGTGGCCAGAAGCTGTAATCATTTAGTCTAGAGGAAGCAACTTTTCTGCTCAATTTAAAAGGAGGTCCTTTTGTGGTAATACTATAGTAGCTTTAACTTTCCTCAGTTACTATCTTTTACCACCAGAGAGGTTTTTTTTCACACAAAGGGCCCAATTTACTAAGCTGTGATAACACTTGTGCACGTTCAGTGCTGATTTCAGCATTTAACGTGTGGTAAACATGCATTATCTCATTAGTTTGAAATAGTGTGTGCTGTTCACAAACAGTGCAGAATATCCCAACAACAAAGCAGGCACAATGCATGGAAGGTGATAAGTTATATTGTATACAAATGCATGCAAGCAGCTCCTTTCCATGCCAGTAGAATAGCTCAGTTCGCAAAAAAACGTTGTCTTGTGCTACTCTGGGAAAGTTAATTACAACTTAGGGGGCATAGCCAACTATTCTGTCCCCTCCCCCGAAAACATTGCCAGGCTAAGGGGCACCCATCAGAAAGGAGCCACAAATCCCTATAGCCTTTTCACCCCCTTGAAATATGTCTGGTGGCATGAAGGGGAAAGTCAAAGCCTCCTGAATCCAACCCCCCCCCCCCCCCCCCCAACTCACCTGACATAAATATTTTACACAATAAATGCAAAAATCCAGCATTTATACTACCACCAGAAAATGAAAATTTGTAATAATGACAAGGGTCTTTCATACATTGACAAACTGGCTCATTCATTTAACATGGAGCCTCATGTTTATGACTTCTAATCATTTGTTCCATAGTCATTACTGGCTATTTTTGATATATAACTGTACTTAAATTGAAAAGCCAGTGAATTCCCTCTCTACTTTACAAAGAAGCATGGGGGTTTTTGATTAAATCTGCTTCAGGAGTATTGCAAAAATGGTGGCTGTGGATGAATCGTGGTGGTGTCTTCTACAAACAAAAATACACAGTGGAATTTAAACAATCCACATGACTCTTATGCCGCCAATTAAAATAGCTGTAATAGCATTAATCACAATATACTGAAGCACTCAATTTCTGCATTCAAACCCATGAGTTTTACTTATTGCAATGTGTAGATCAATACTGTTCCTTAATATTAACAATATCTTCTCTACCCACCCAACATTAAGGGCTTGATCTGCTCTATTATTGCCCATTTTATATCTGTGAAAACATGTTGCTATGCCATAAGATGCTGCACCATGGGAGTTTGAAGTTTCTTGATACTATGGTGTTCAGTTAATCTCATTTTTGTTTAGTCCAAACTATAAATAGCAGAGGGCATAGACATTTTGATCACATATATTATATGCGTTGAACTACAATTAATATTAGTGTGAAATGTAAATTTCTGACCAGAAATGGGATACTCTGAAGGATTTCAGCTGTGTTGAACTGGTTGACATTTGTTTGTAGCTAGCTCATTAGTACTGTAGTAATACTGTGTGCCACCATGCAGAAGACCTGGGTTCAGTGTCTATGTCTAGCTTCTGCTTCTCAGGGACAGCCAGGACTAAGAATGCTGCCCAGGCCTCTGGAGGGATCAGGGGGAAGAGAATATCCATCTTTGCTCATCAGTGACACCTACTGGCTAGACTTAGGGTGCACACATACCAGGTTCCGGTCCAAGAACTTTTATTGTAGTGGCTGGGCTAGTTGAGGTGGTGGGATTTGTTATAAAATAAATACAGGAAAACCCTGGGTAATTGTGAATAAAGGCTCGTGGCACTATAGTCCAATCCAGACTTTTAAGCATTGACAAAATGGCTCATTCATTTAACATGGTGCCTCATGTCTGTGACATCTAATGATTTGTCTCATAGTTATTAATGTCCATTTTTAAAATATTTTTGAAAGGCTAATAAAATCCAAACTTCATATAACTGTACTTAACTTGCAAAGCCAGCTGGTCCTGATTTAAGGCATTAGAAAACTTCTGAATTGTGCAAACAACCCTTGTGTATGCTGGGAGTTTGATGTTGAAAATTTTTGTTCTGCTTTTTTTGTATACTGAGCAGCCTTATGAGAAGGAAGACTTGACTGAGGCTGCTGCAGTCACTGTTCACTTTTAAAATTTCCTCTATAGACTGGAGGACCTTTATGTTTCCTTTACATTTTCTTACTGTTTAAGAAAAGATTTAAGATTTTCCCTCCATTTGTCTACATCAGATTTGGGGGGGGGGGGGGAGAAAGCCCAATGTTTGTACGGATAGATATGACTTGCTTTGAATCTTGACTTTTCTTTTGTCCATGCTATAAGTTAGGAATGCAGCAGCACCTTTTTACCCCAGGTCTGGCACATCATCTCTATAGTATCTTCTGGGAAAGCTTTTAGACATTTTTAGTGCCCTTGGGAAACATAAGCGTAACCCAGCCTTTGGCAGAGATGTTATATATTTTTCTTAACACCTGACTCAGACTCTGTGTATTCCAGTAAAACTGCTTTTCTAAAGGAAATGGATTAATAGTTTTCTCGTGCCTTGCATACCGTAGCCCCTAAAGTGATTTTAGGCAATGCAGTTTGTTAGTGGTGAAAGGCCTGTTTTTGTTTTATAGACAAGGAAATAAGGCAACAGGCCAAGCTGCATGGGAGTTGCTCCTAATATGGCGCTGCCATGCTCCCAGCTCCATCCTAGCCATGGTGTAACTTAAGCCCTTGATAAGAATACTCCTCCAGGAAATTGTGCATTCTTGTTGGGGGTAGTAAAAGGAGGGCAATTAGGTGATTTGCTTCCCTTTCTCCTTCACTCAGGCTTCCTCTGCCACTAACCCTTGTTCAGGCAGGTGGGTGAAAGAGAAGAAAGTAGGAGTATTTATGATGCAGCTAAGGGTTGGTATCTGAACCAAGAGTGTTATAGAGGGGCTGATGCCAGCAGTGACCAAGAGCTCACAGCGTGGGCCTGCTATTCTAGGGGGTATGACCCTCCTTTGGATGGGCAGCGTGGGGTGGGTGGAACAGACACTGAGATTGTGCTATTATTAATCTGCTCAGTTGGTGTGGTGTTGGGTGACATTGGGAGGCAACGTGCTGAAGACTGGTTTGATAATCCAGTGGGAACACTGAGAGGAGAGTTTCACCTTGCTGGTTTCTGAAAAGAATCAGTAAGTACCGCTTGGGGAAATTTTTAAAACTTAAAAGTATTGGGGAAAAGTAAAACTATTGGGGTATATTATTTAGTGTGTTTGTGTGTCTGTATTGAATAGCTAGTCAGAGGGCAGGCAAAAACCAGGAGTTTTGTGTTTTGTATTACTTCAAACGTTTTTTTATTCAATTTGAAAATACAAACAATGAAACCCCAAGTACAGAACAGATAATTGAACAAAGCATCAAAAACATCAAAAAGGACGAAGTACCAACAAAGTGTCTAAGATAGCACTCTCTTTTTTGTCTCCTCCTCAATTTCCCGTGGGCTACTGATCCTCAAACCAATTCTGTCCTGTTGTAGTGGTGAGTCATTGCACCAACTTCATCTCGCAAAGTCTTTAATTGTTAAGTATTAAACTCCTGGGTCTGTGTGGTAAAGCTTGAATATATGGCTCCCATGTTTGCAGAAAACTCTGGTGCTGCTGTGGAGAGGAATGAGCCAACTCTTTGTCCGTCTGGAGCAGTCTATGAAAATGGTTCCGCCACATCCAGTAAGTGGTGGGATCAGAATTCCGCCATTGTAAAAGTATTACCTTTTTCCCCACACAAAGAGCCTTACGTAGAAATAACAGAGGCCCTTTTCCTTGGATCAGTAATGGTGTAATGTGACCAAACAACACTAGCTATAGGTTGTGCTTCATGGAGATATCCAGAAAATTGGATAGGTAATGAATAATACATTCCCAATAAACCTGGATCAGTGGACAACCCCAAAACATATGCAGCAAGGTACCAGTCTCCTTCCTGCATTTCCCCACAGAGGTCTGACGACAATAGATGGTAGTGGACTGCTATAGTAAGGGGAATATAGACATGCCACAAAAACTTAAATTGCATCTCTCGAAAATACATATTGGTGGATATCCCCGAGATATTACGGAAACCCATTTTAATGAGTTCTACAGTTACTATATTCACTGCCTCTTTGTTCCAACGTGCGGCGAATAAGGAAAAAACATTGTCATTTTTACATCTGGTCAATTTTTTATAATAATGGGCCAAGGAGGGACTCTGCTCTCTCTCTAAAGCGAAGAAATCCTCTAAAGTCAGGAAATTTTGTGGTTGCATGGAGGGAGCAGGCAATGAGGGTATGTAATGTTGTATTTGCAGGTAAGAGAATATATGTGACAAAGGTAAATTATACTGTGCAGACAGAGAGGGGAAAGATAACAAGTAACCACCTCCATCTAAAACATGGCCTAAATATATTATGCCCTTAGAAGTCCAAGTACAACATCCTGCAGTATGAGAGCCCAGGAGGAAATCTAAATTACCAATAATGGGGAAAAAGTATGCACACACTGACCGGGTAAGGAGAGTATTTTTGTAGCAAGCTTCCAGGCCCTCCGGATTGGAGAAATGAAAACATTTAAAAGGGGGGGGGGGGGGGGCAATGAAAGCTTCGCCCCCTCTGCCTGTAGGACAAAGCGTGGATCTAACATCCTTATTAAAGTTTTTTCAGCCTTGATATCAACATAAGACTATTCTCCCAAAAGCCATTCATGGCTATTCTTAAATTGCCAGCTAGGTTATATAATTTCGACTCCGGGACATTCAACCCTCCCTGGCCCCATCTCGCTTGAAGATAGCGAAACGGGATTCTTGATTTCTTACCTCGCCATAGAAAGGTCCTCAATGCCCTTTCCAGGCTCCTCAGATCCCTATGTTTGATCACGAAGGGCACATTTTGAAATAGATATAATCATTTGGGGAGTATAATCATTTTATATAAATTACCACGACCCATCAGTGACAGGGGGAGAGACCTCATGCCTCCAGGCAAGTCACTGAGGCAGTAAGTATAGGCTGCATATTCATGTCATAAAGCTTCTGAAGGTGAGAGAGAATATATATACCCAGATACTTTATCTTGGAATCAGCCCAAGCTAGTGGGAAGGGTTCCCCCCAATTGTCTCGTAGGGTTTCAGGGAAGGCCAAAGCCTCAGATTTCCCTTTATTGAGTTTGAGCTCCGAAAACCCCCCGAATTCCTGAAATAGCTGTAAAAGAGCTTGTAATGATTGTCGGGGGTTGGTCAAAAAGACTAAAATATCATCTGCAAATCAGCATATTTGAAAGTTTCTGTATGGAACCGTACCCCTTTGATCATTTGCGCATCCTGTACAGCTAAGAGGAGAGGTTCTAACTGCAGGAGGAACAACAACGGGGATAGGGGACAACCATATCTTGTACCCCAACAGACTAATAGTGGATCAGATTGGGAGTTATTAGCTACAATAATAGCCAAGGGGTCGTGATATAACAACTTAATCGCATTGTAGAAGACTTCCGTCATTCCTTTGGATTGCAAAATATTGAATAAATAATCCCACTCTACCCGATTGAACACTTTTTCAGCATCGAAGCTGACTGTTAAATAAGGTTCCCCCACCTGCTGACACAGAGCCATAGCCGCCAATACTTTCCTAATATTCATAAGGGCATATCGCTTCCTCATGAAACCCACTTGACATGGTTGAATTAGTGAGGGCATCAACACTGCTAGGTGATTCGCCAAAATCTTAGCCAGGATTTTTTGGTCGACATTTAGCAAAGAAATCGGGTGGTATGACTCCGGAAGCAGTGGGTCCTTCCCAGGTTTTGGTATCAAAGTAATATGCGCATTATTCATATGGGCAGGAAAGGACCCCCAAGTCTATTAAAGCGTTAAAAGTACACATTAGCGGAGCTGGAATAGAATCAACCAAGCACTTGTAAAACTTGGCTGTGTACCCATCTGGGCCAGGTGTCTTATATCATTTAGCCTGTTTTATGGTCGAGCGAACTTCATCCTCTGTGACTGGACCATTTAACCATGCCTGCTAGTCACGAGTTAATTGAGGGAGGTTTAGCCTGCACAAAACTGCTCGCAAACCTGCAAATTTGTAGACCCAGCATACAGGCGAGCATAAAAGGCTCAAAAGGTAGATAATATAGTGGGGGTATCTTGAGCTATTCTATACGGAGTTGTATAGATAGCCGATATCTGACGAGGAACTCTATTGGACCTAATCAAGTTCGCCATCATTTTACCTGATTTATTGCCAAATTGGAAAAGTTTAAATTGATAATAAAATATACTTCTCTTGGCCCGTTGATGCAGCAATGTATTAATAGTGCTTTGAAGGGTAAAATAATGGTCCTAGCCCTGGTGTGAGTATGTTGGAAAGCATGCCTGGCCAGTCGTAACTGGGTACTTAAGGAAAGCAATTGTTTATCAAGAAGTTTCTGCTGTCGGACAGTGTAAGATATAATTTCCCCCCTAAGAACTGCCTTTGCAGCGTACCAGAACAAGATTGGGTCAGTTAAGTGCAGGTATTAAACTGCAGGTATTCTTCCCATTTAGTGTGTAAATAGTCATGAAATATTATTAAACTGCAGGTATTCTTCCCATTCAGGCCTGGATTTATCAAAATGCAGTAAGTATCGCATGTGATAGCAAAAGGGGTGTGGTTTATGCAAATATTCATTTTATTGCAATTTGCGCTAATTACCTATGCGAAGAGCTACATTAGTGCAAATTGTGATAACATTATCAGACATTGCAATAGGAGCCAGACCTGTTGTATTTGAGAGAGAGAGAGAACCTGGCCATAATGTCATCTCCCTAGGTAGGTATTTGTATCCCTATAGTAGGCCACCTAGTGACTCGAGGTGAGGTTTAGGTATCAGTGTAGGGGGTTAGGGGCCCCTTTGCCATTCAATGTTAGACGTACAAACAGAACAGTGGTCTCTTGTGAACATGTGATGACCCTCGGAGTGAGGAAACTAGTTTCCTCACACCGCGAGCCGTGCAGAGGAGGCCACCGAATATAACGAAACCGAAACCAAAAGCCAAACAGAACAGAAAACAGAAAAAAAAGGCGAAGGAAGCTCCTGCTCAGAGCTCACCCGGTGAGTCAGCCGCGCCCCTCGAAAGGCATTAGGCCAATCAGAAGGCGCCAATAAGCCCTTTAAATCGCGGCGACTCCCGCCGGCAGCCCTTCTCTCTTCGTCGGACTCCGGCACCCGCTTACCTCCTCCTCCTCTGTCGGGGCTCTCGAGGCCCAATCGGGGTAAGAGCCCGCTCGTTCCCACCGCGAGCCGTGCAGAGGAGGCCACCGAATATAACGAAACCAAAAGCCAAACAGAACAGAAAACAGAAAAAAAAAGGCGAAGGAAGCTCCTGCTCAGAGCTCACCCGGTGAGTCAGCCGCGCCCCTCGAAAGGCATTAGGCCAATCAGAAGGCGCCAATAAGCCCTTTAAATCGCGGCGACTCCCGCCGGCAGCCCTTCTCTCTTCGTCGGACTCCGGCACCCGCTTACCTCCTCCTCCTCTGTCGGGGCTCTCGAGGCCCAATCGGGGTAAGAGCCCGCTCGTTCCCACCGCGAGCCGTGCAGAGGAGGCCACCGAATATAACGAAACCGAAACCAAAAGCCAAACAGAACAGAAAACAGAAAAAAAAAGGCGAAGGAAGCTCCTGCTCAGAGCTCACCCGGTGAGTCAGCCGCGCCCCTCGAAAGGCATTAGGCCAATCAGAAGGCGCCAATAAGCCCTTTAAATCGCGGCGTCGCACGCCGGGCGTCGCGCTCCCAAAGGGGCGCGACCTAAGGGGCCTGCCCCTTAGCGAGCCCCTTGGAGAGACACTGGAACCAGATCCAAGGCCCCTTTAGTAGTTACTTGCCACTACTTGGGCAGTTCACAGAAGCATTCATCAACTCGCAATCAATTTACAGCAGCATTCAACCAGCACGCAGTCAAACCAGCACGCAGTCAAACTACAGCAGCATTCAACCAGCACGCAGCCAAACTACAGCAGCATTCAACCAGCACGCAGCCAAACTACAGCAGCATTCAACCAGCACGCAGCTAAAATACAGCAGCATTCAATCAGCACGCAGTCAAACCAGCACGCAGTCAACCAGCACGCAGCCAAACTACAGCAGCATTCAACCAGCACGCAGCCAAACTACAGCAGCATTCAACCAGCACGCAGCCAAACTACAGCAGCATTCAACCAGCACGCAGCTAAAATACAGCAGCATTCAACCAGCACGCAGCTAAAATACAGCAGCATTCAACCAGCACGCAGCTAAAATACAGCAGCATTCAACCAGCACGCAGCCAAAATACAGCAGCATTCAACCAGCACGCAGCTAAAATACAGCAGCATTCAACCAGCACGCAGTAAAATACAGCAGCATTCAACCAGCACGCAGTCAAACCAGCACGCAGTCAAACCAGCACGCAGTCAACCAGCACGCAGCCAAACTGCAGCAGCATTCAACCAGCACGCAGCCAAACTGCAGCAGCATTCAACCAGCACGCAGCCAAACTGCAGCAGCATTCAACCAGCACGCAGCCAAACTACAGCAGCATTCAACCAGAACGCAGCTAAAATACAGCAGTATTCAACCAGCACGCAGTCAAACTACAGCAGCATTCAACCAGCACCAAACCAGCCCACTACAGCATTCATTCAACGCTCAACTGACCTTTAACAGCATTCATTCAGCACCCATCCAACCCACAGCAGCATTCATATTGCCATTCCTCTGGTATCTATAACAAGCCTTCATTCAACTGAAAATGCCCTACCGCCCACGCACCTACAAATCCCTTATACCAATCATGATTTCCCCTACCACACAGTTTCTAGGTCTCACCTTATTTACCATCTTCCTATTTAATGCACAATCACTGACCAACAAAACTTTAATACTTAACGACCTACTGCTGGACTCAACTCCGGATTTTTGCGCCATAACAGAAACATGGCTCAAACCCACTGACATCGCACTCATTAACTAACTTCCAACACAGATCTACGACTTCTTCTCTATCCCAAGACAAAAAAAAAGAGGAGGGGGTATCTTTCTAGCTGCCAAAAAATCCTTGAGGTTCACACCCTATCCTATCAACACAAATACCAAATTAGAATTAGGATTGTTCAAATCAGAAGATCTCCAAATCCTTCTAGTTTACGCCCCTCCAGGCCTGCTAGAGTCAGACACCTCTCCCATTCTAGAAACTATAACTTTACACCTTAACCTTGACTCCCCAGCTATAATCTTGGGCGACTTCAACTTACATGTTGACAAAGTTCCCCTTTCAACGAACTGCGAAGCCTTCCTCACCGCAATGTCTGCAATGGGTTTCAAACAACAAATCAACAAACCCACTCACAAAGGAGGACACACACTCGACCTCTTCTTTACAAATGCTGGCATATCCCAAACAAATCAACCTGACTGTCAACAAGTCCCATGGTCAGACCACTCCTTAATCACCACCAGTTTTTCCCTACCACAACCAGATTTTAAGCCTGACTCAAGACCCGCTTTCCTCTAGAGAAAAACATGTAACTCTGAACTCCTCAGCAAAGTTATAGCCCCAGAACTACCATCCATCGATGTTTCTACACCTAATTCCGCTATCCAATCATGGTCCAAAATAACAAAAGAAGTAGCAAACACACTTTGCCCACTGACCACCAAAAAACCGTCTTCAAAGGCATCCAAAAGACAACCCTGGTTCAATGATGAACTGCGAAATCTCAAAAAACTACTTCGGCAGAAAGAAAGAAAATGGCGTAAAGCCCCCTCTCCGGCCTCACTGTCAGACTACAAACGCACGCTCCACCAATACAAAATCAGTACACAGAAAACAAAAAGAGACTACTATGCCCGTCAGGTTCATCACATCATCAATGGATTCGAAAGCTCTATTCGCCTTCGTTTCCAATCTCACTAAACCCATCACTCCTGATATACCACCCGAACTTTCTCAGACCAAAGCAGACGAACTGGCTCTTCATTTCAGCAAAAAAATCTCTGAACTCCTTAATCAATTGCCATTAACCACTAGCTCTCAAGATAACACATATATTCTCCCTAACAAAGATATCCAACTTAACGCATTCGAACCCATCACTGTCACAGAGATACAATCGGTGCTGAAGAAAATGAAACCTTCATCACACCCGTTTGATCAAATTCCCTCCAAAATGCTACTTCTCATTCCTGATATTATATCAAAATCACTTGCTGAAATTATAAACTGTTCACTATCCCAGGGTATCTACCCAGATGAGCTAAAACAGCTTCAATCAAACCCCTCCTAAAAAAATCAAATCTAAATCCAAATGATCCCAACAACTTCCGCCCTATTTCCAACCTTCCATTCATAGCCAAAATAATGGAGAAATTGGTGAACACTCAACTTTCCAACTACTTGGAAGACCACGGAATTCTGTCTCCAAACCAATATGGCTTTCGAAAAGCTGCAAGCACAGAAACACTACTTCTTTCACTCTCAGACTTCCTCCTCTCCGGAATCGATAAAGGCAAAGCATTTTTACTAATCCTCCTTGACTTCTCGGCGGCCTTTGATACCGTCAACCATTACCTCCTGCTAAAACAACTGGCAAATATTGGAGTGACAGCTACTTCACTAACATGGTTCAAAACCTTCCTGGAAAACAGAGGTTACAGGGTCAAAATACATAATACAGAATCCCAATATCACCCCTCCACCAGAGGGGTGCCACAAGGTTCTTCCCTGTCACCCACTCTATTTAATATATACCTTCTACCACTTTGTCAATTACTCACAAAATTAAACCTGAAACACTTCCTCTTCGCTGACGACGTACAGATTGTGATCCCTTTAAAAGAATCAATCTCGATAACAATGGAATACTGGGACAATTGCTTACTAGAAATCAAACACCTCCTCAACAGCCTAAACCTAGTCCTCAATGCGTCGAAAACGGAATATCTCCTTATAGCACCTGAAAACAACAATACACTTTCAAAGCCTCCAACACTCCTACAAACCACCCATGTAAGAGATCTAGGAGCCTTCTTAGATAATCATCTTAGCCTCAAACCATTCATTAACAGAACTACCAAAGACTGCTTCCACAAATTACATATCCTGAAAAGAATAAAGCCACTTTTCCATGCGCATGACTTTAGATCAATCCTGCAAGCAATAATCTTCTCCAAACTAGATTATTGCAATTCTCTTCTACTAGGCCTCCCAGCTTCCTACACCAAGCCTCTACAAATGGTACAGAACACAGCAGCCAGAATCCTCACAAACTCCAGGAAAATCGACCACATCTCCCCCATCCTCAAAGACCTTCATTGGTTACCGATCCACTTCAGAATTATGTATAAAACCATCATGATTATCTACAAGAACATCCATCAACACATTCAACTGGACCTACAAATCCCTTTTAAAAAACACACATCAGACAGACCCATCAGGGAACACTACAAAGAATCACTACAGGTTCCACATGCCAAAACCTACCATCATAAATCCTACAGCTCAAGAGCTCTCTCATCAGCAGGTCCAATCCTTTGGAACTCTATCCCACCGGACTTAAGACAAGAACCATGCGCTCCAACTTTTAGGAAAAGACTAAAAACTTGGCTTTTTAAAAAAGCTTTCCCAGATCTGGATTAAATTCCCCACTCATCATCAGCATAAACACAAAAGTTAGGAACTGTAAAAAAAAAAAAAAAAAAAATCCCACTAACTTCACACGCAGTCACAGCAACATTTTATTATACGTCACAACAATATCTTATCTAATCATTTTGCTACACATCTACATTTTATAATATTATACATATTTATTAATTGATACAGCTGGTTAAAATGCTTATAGTCGTTCTACAATTCTTCCCCTTTCATATCCAAGTTATTTTTCCATGTTTTTTGTAACTTTCTCACATCCAAAATATTGTTATAATATTTGTCAAGTTTCATACTATGGGCCTTATTTTCCAATATCGCATTGGTAACGCATTAGGGGGCGTTACCAATGCAAATGAGGCTTCTTTCGTGCAGTGGGGAAACATCGTGTGCGGCGATGTTTTCGCCATTCGCGAAAACATTAGCGCCGCACGCGATGTTTTCCCACTGCACAATGATTCTTTCACGGTTTTATCGCGGTGCACGATATTTGGCACTTTTTGGGGAGAGCGAGAGAGAGAGAGAGAGAGAGAGAGAGAGAGAGAGAGAGAGAGAGAGAGAGAGAGAGAGAGAGAGAGAGAGAGAGAGAGAGAGAGAGAGAGAGAGCGAGCCTTACTATAGTGCCTATGTTCTACATAGGTATTTGAATCCCTATGGGAGGGCTACCTACTAACTCGGGGTGGGGATTAGGTATGAGTGTCGGGGGTTGGGGGCCACTTTTGCATTCCACATGAGACCTACTGACAGAACAGTGGTCTCTAGTGCAGATTTGCTGGCCGTCGGAGTGAGGACGCTCACTCCAAGCGGAGATTTGGCCAACATTTTCTCCACCTAGCATGTTGTTGCCCAGGTAGAGTGTCCATCAAGCTAGGTGGAGAGAACGTTGCCCAAACCACTTCTTGGTGTGAGCGTCCTCACTCCGACGGCCAGCAAATCTGCACTAGAGACCACTGTTCTGTCAGTAGGTCTCATGTGGAATGCAAAAGTGGCCCCCAACCCCCGACACTCATACCTAATCCCCACCCCGAGTTAGTAGGTAGCCCTCCCATAGGGATTCAAATACCTATGTAGGGCATAGGCACTATAGTAAGGCTCTCTCTCTCTCTCTCTCTCTCAAAACAGGCTGTCCGGAACTACCGTGGATGGCGATAATCCTTTTCTGGCCCGTAGCGCAGTCCATAACGCGAAGTTGGAGTTGTAGTTAAAATCCGCGATAGCAGCCGCGCTACCACTGCGGTTGTTTCGCCGCACACGATACACAGGTTCCCGCTTTACATATGCTCCGCCCCAACTCCGCCCCCTGAATACCAAATGACTAATTTGCATTCGCGAATCGCGTTAACAGCTGTTAACGCGATTCGCGAATTTATCGCACGCGGTAAAGTGCTTTGAAAATGAGGCCCTATATTTGTTCTTGTATTGGGAAATGTTCTTTACTTTGTTACTCTCTGCCTTTACTCACATTGTTAATTGTAAACCGGGTTGATGTGATTCCTATCATGAAACTCGGTATAATAAAAATAACAAATAAAAAATAAACACATTTTCGCATGCAGTAAGGGCCTATCGCATGCGTTAACGGGGCTTTTCGCATGCGCTAAGCCCTTAACGCATGCAAAAAAGCCTTACCGCATTTTGATAAATGACCCCCTCAGTGCGTAAATAGTCATGAAAGTGAGGATCCTCAGTCAAATAGTAGGAATACCACCAGATATGACATTTTGGAGATGGGGATGTCCAATTCACCTCAATCCAGATGGGGGCATGATCTGAAATAATCACATCCTCAATATCAGCAATGCAAACCTTAGAGAAAAGACATGCACTAACTAATATATAATCAATTCTGGACTGAGTTAAATGATCTCATGAGATGTGTATAAAATCCTTAGCTGTAGGGTGTAGGATATGCCAGGCATCTACCAGTTGTAGTGAGTTCTCTAGAAAATGAATGCCCTTCCCCAAAGCACTATCTCTATTGTGGATGCTCGTCCTATCTAGTCGAAGGTCCCGGATACCATTAAAGTCCCTTCCAATAATTATATCAGAATCCATGTAGGGAGCAAGTTGACCATAAAGGCTTTGAAAAAAGTCTAGATGTGGGTTATTAGGAGCATATATATTGCAAAGAATTACCGGAATCTGATGTAGCTCAGCAACCAAAATTACATAACGCCCTTGTGGGTCTTTTATTTCTATGTGAATCTGGAGTTGTATTCACTTATGGACCAATATGGCAACATCGGCTGATCGAGTAGTTACAGAGGGAACGTGAACTGCCCCCACCCAAGTCCACCTCAATTTTTGATGTTCTAAGTCAGTAAGATGGGTTTCTTGCAAAAAGGCTATGTCGGTAGACTGTTTCTTTAGTACCGACAAGATCTTAGAACGTTTAATGGGGAATTGATACCACACACATTCCAAGAGAGCACTCATAATCCTTTATTTAGTCATCAAGTTCTAACCCTAGGCATCTCAAAGAGCCAAATGAAAGTAACAAGTATCGCTGTATGGGGGCCCTCCCAGCCAAGGTCCCCACTCCAGATTCACAACAGTTGAGGTTCCATGTCAAAGAAAAAGTCCAACACTACATTGCCTCAAAAGTATGCCCTAGGAGACTGGCCCTATCAACATCCCGGTCCCCATCCCCTCCCCAAAATACCCCACTATTACCAAAATCGAACGCATCCCCAAGGGGTTTATGGAGATCACTGCAGAGCAATTCGGCCCCACCCGCATCGCCGACAAATAGCTTATTACAATAAACAACTTTCAGAGAAATATCATTGCATGGCAGGACAGAGAAAAAAAACCAGAAGGAGCTTTTATGAATGAAAGCCCATAAAAAAGAGCTAAATAAAGGCAGAGAGCGCTAGTGTACTCCCAATGTGGTCCTGCCAAAACATGGTTTCCTTGGTAATTGTAAGAAAAATGTCCAGAGCTACTGAAGGAAGGCTTGGGAAGATATTCAGAATGGAAAAAAAACTGGCTGATTCGTCCAGAAACGGTTTGGCTCTCTCAGTTAATGGCTTCCAAAAACCGAAAATATTAAAAGTATACAAACAAAGAGAAACTATGGGCTGAGACCGGTGTGAGAGAAAACTATCCTCCATTTTGAAACTAGAATCAAGCTGGGCTCCCACAAAAACATATGCCAGAAATCCCCGGGCCTGCCTGCCCCAATCACAAAACGCCAGCAGAGGACGGATGCATGGCCCCGTTCAGAGAGAGATCCTTGAGCTGCCTCAGGGACGCGAACCCTTTGGGGGTGCTCACCCGAAGCCGTGCCGGATACACCAAGGCTGCTTTCTCTCCCAGGTAGTACAGTTTCGTACAAAACTGCGCCATTGCTCGGCGCTGCTGCGTCACGCTCGTGGAAAAGTCCTGGAAAGTGAGGACCTTTTGGTTCTCATAGGCCAACATTTTGCCTGAACGAAGCGCTGCCGGAATTCCAGCCTTGTCTGCATAATTCAGTATTTTGGCTATCACTACTCGGGGCCGGAAGTCCGTTCCTCGTTTTTGTGCCCAGGCGATGGGCACACTCAATGCGCAACGGACCGAGGGTCTCTAGGCCATCCCCAGTGATCGAGTCAGCCACGATTCCAGGAACCCCGCCAGTTCTCTCTCCCCAATAGTTTTGGGCAGGCTCACAAAACAAAGATTGGATCAGCGGGATCTGTTTTCCAGATCCTCGAGCCGTTCTGACTGTTTAGCCAGGGAAGTTTTAAGGGAGGCAGTATCCTGCAACATGGCATGGTGGCCATCTTGTAAGTCAGAGACATACTGTTCCATGTCTGCAAAACGAGTTTCAAAGGAGGATATGAAAGCTCCGTTAATTTAGAGGAGATGAGGAGCAGCTCGGGTCAAATAGTTTCCTTTATGGCCGCCTTTGTCAGCGAGCGCCGCCGTCTGCATAGGTTCGGGGGCCTTCTCTTCTTCGTCAGGATGTTGGTCTGCTGTCCTGGCTTTATCCCTGTCTTTATCCTTATTTTTATGCAGTCGAGATGCCATCTCAGCTCAAAGGGGGAGCAGATAAAATCCAGAATCAGTACCAGAGGTAAAAGAAATGTCTCAGCGCCTCAGTTTTAGCGGATGAGGCAAGATGCGAAACGGGGGGCTCTGAGAAGGGAGGAGTGCATCTGCTCCCTTCACTGCATCACGTGATCTCTCTTGTGTTTTGTATAGGACAGAACAGACGTTTGTGTATTTGGATGTTTTTATGGAGTCAATAAGTGGAGACTTGAGGAAATAGGGCAGGTTGTAAGGAGTCACTGGGAATATCAAAACTGTCTTAAAATTAGATAAGATGGTTCAGATGGTATTTTTTTCTAGCTAACCCACCAAGTAATTTAAAGCATGTTTCTTGGGACAGCCAGAAGCAATGCCAAATATTCAAATGTTATAATGAAGATACTAAAGAGATGGAGAGGACGATTTGAAAAAGGAATTTACCTGGATAACTAAGGATAAACCCTGGTAATTGCTGGGGCTGAATATTTCTTTCCTTTCAGCAGCTAAAACTAGCTGCCAAGTTTCACAGAGTGGCAAGATTTCACCATGAGAAAAAAAGGAGCATTCCTGGGGGGGGGGGGAGTTAGGTTTATTTTACATTTGCTTTTCAACAAAAAGCCTTAAACTTCTCAGCCATAATTTATATTGCATGAGCTATAATTTATGGGTTGGGTTTTTTTTTGTTTGTTTTTTTTATTTGTTTCCTCCCCCAAACCTAGGGTGAAAAATCATTTTAAATATAAATTTATAAAATATATGTATTTATTTTATAATTCATTTGATTTTCACATCCTCATACATGTTTTCCTGCCTAGATCCTGTCTGCAGTTTAAGCAGGTGTAAAATCCGTGAGGTACTTTTGAACTTGCAGACCTTGCAGAAGCAAATTTTCAAACAAACTACCCATGTGGTTTCCTTTTATAAATTAGTCTAATGGGCAAGTGGAAAGAGTTGCTAAGTGGAGCACTTACTCTTTGTAATGCACACATATACGTACATTCGGCTGAATTTTAAAATGGCCACACACGCAAATATCGTCACTTAGGCATTTGGCTGGTCCCTGTGTGCGCTGCACGCATTTTCAAAAGGGCTCGGCCACGCACATAAGTGACGATATGCACATAATTGCCGGGCCTTGAAAAGGGGGTGGGCCAGGGGTGTGGTCTAGCCATTAGCCGCTGCCACGGGGATGCGTGCGCCGACAGTCGGCCAGCGTGCACAAACTACTTCTGCTCCAGGGGAGCAGTAAGTAGTAAAATAAAAAAATAATTAAAAAAAAAAAAAAGTAAGTTTCTGGGATGGGTTTAAGGGGTAGGGAGGGGGGTTTAGGCCGCTCGTAATCTACTAAAACGCTCCCAGCGCGCAATGCCCGCACATGCATGTGCAGTCCATGGATTTTATAATATGCACGCGTCCATGTGCGCACCCTGGGAACCACATGGATGCATGTGCGTGCGCCAGGAACCGCATGCACATGGACATATGTGTGCACCTTTTAAAATCTACCCCATTATAATTATATATAAAAGCTGTTCAAAATTTAATATTATAATACATAAGATCAAATGCTATAGTAATAATGATCACAAGGTTAATAGGTAATAAGTAACTAAAGAAATAAGAAAGTGTATGCAGAGAGTATATAATATTTACGGTTTAGTTCTATATCTGCACATTTCCCTTGGATCTGTCTCAGGATCTAGCGTGTGACAGGTAGTCGTCTTTGGGAATTTAGTGCCGGGGTAAGATATTTGGTTAAACTCAAACTGCCATCTATACCGAATTATTGGTCTCTTAGCCTTGGCTTATATATGATTGTGATTCCTATGTTCTAACCAAGAGGGCCTCTTCCCCACCTCTCACCCATAAATCAGCCATACTGTTCAGAACTGCCATGTTGCCTTTTCCAATCATTCCAATCATAGGATGTACACTTTGATTCCAGATGTTTAATATCTGGTAACTCTCGCAGGACTAGAATTACACATTACATTTATGCAGACGATATTCAACTAATTCTACCTATAGAGAAGGCACATTAGAGAAAACACTAAACCTGGCTAACATGTACCTAGACATTATAAGACAACTACTAAACCAAATGGAACTTGTGATTAATATTGATAAAACAGAATTTCTACACTTAGAACGGAAAAATACCGAAATCAGCCAAACGCCAATAACCCTCAATAACAACCAGACAATTGAACTAGCTGAAAAAGTACAAAACCTTGGAATAATAATGTACCCTGAAATCAATCTAAAACAGCACATATCACTGAAAGTAAAGGAAGGCTATGCTAAACTCATGGTACTCAGAAAACTAAAACCACTACTAACACTAACTAATTTCTGAACGGTTCTACAGGTACTACTTTTCTCCAGCACAGACTACTGTAATGCCCTTCTACTAGGGCTCCCAAACACAACATTAAGACCACTTCAAATACTTCAAAACACAGCAGCTAGAATACTAACCGGAAAAAGGAGGAGGAACCATATAACTGAAACCCTGGCGGAACTACATTGGTTACCTATCGAACACAGAATTAAATACAAAACCCTATGTACCATACATAAATTAATACATGATGAGAAATTGGATTGGCTAAATACAGCATTAAGAGGACATGTCCCACACAGAAACCTTCGATCTGCAAATAAAGCACTCTTAACCATTCCTTCAGTAAAAACGGCAAGACTAACCCAAGTGAGAGAAAGGGCCTTATCACTAGCAGGCCCCATACCTTGGAACACAATGCCTCTAGAGATCAGATTGCAAAGAGATTTCAAAACATTTAAGAAAAGTTTAAAAACATGGCTTTTCAAACAAGCATTTTATAAAGAGAAGGGAGAATAGAAAATATTTAGAAACAGGCAGAAGAACGCCAGCACACAGTACTTAGGAGTGTACAGTAGAGTGGTCCACGAACTCTACATCACTATAAACATAATTGTAACACTTTGAATAGTGAATTTTACCCGTGAACGGTACCTTACTGGTACAATTGGTCATGACCTACTCCACTAAACAATTGATTGTCTTTAATGATATATTGTAACCGAACCTTTAGCGGCACCTGTTAGAATATACTAATGTACACCCTCACCTACATTAATTTATGTGCCTACATGTAAACCGTTGCGATGGTATATGACTTAGCGACGGTATAGAAAAGATTTTAAATAAATAAATAAACTCAACAGTTTTAATTTCACTACTTCTCTTTCCTGCATATACGCCTTGTCCTATTTCTTATCCCAAGTACACGTAAACTCAGTAATACAATATTCCTTAGGACTCTGCAAGACCAACGATAAACATTTAACGAAGTGGTGCAACTCTCCATAAAAACTTGAGGTCCTAATCAGACCCTAAAACCATATATCGAGAGTCTTCACATTTGTTCTCCATTACATTAATACAATTAGCTTGAAAGTTTCATATACTTGGATTTGTTAATTCTTAGAAATATATATGTCAAATTGCTTATCACATTTTGCTTTACATAGGCAATCATATTTCTGTATTTCTGTCTAATCTGCCCATCCACACCAACTATTCAGCCCAACTACACACCAACTACCATGCATTCAGAGATCTCCTGTATTTATTCCATGCTTTCTTGACTTCAGATGTTGTCCTCATCTCTATCACCTCCATGTGGAGACTGTTCCATGCATTTACCATCCTCTCTGTAAAGAAATATTTCTTTAGATTACTCCTGAGTCCACTCCCTTTTATCCATGACCCTTATTCTAGAGCCCCCTTTCCTTTGAAAGAGGCTTGCCTCTTGTCCATAGAAAACTTGGAGGTATTTAAATGTCTCAATATCTCACCTATTCCACCTTTCCTCTGGGGTGTACATGTTTAGATATGTAAGTCTTTTCAAATAGGCTTTAGAATTAAGACCATGAATTATTATAGCAGCCATCCTCTGGACCGATTCCAACCAGTTTATGTACTTTTGAAGATGCCGTCTCCAGAACTGTACACATTATTCCAAATGAGGTCTCACCGTGGTCCTGTACAGGAGCAATATTGTCACCTTTTTCTGCTGACCATTCCTTTCCCTATGCTACCAAACATCTTTCTGGTTTTTTTTTTGCCATTGCCTAATCCACCGGTTTGGCCACCTTAAGATCATCAGATACGATCACACTCAGATCCTGCTGTTTCACGCTTAGAATTTCACTCCTCTACTGTACCTTTTCCTTGGGTTTTTGCAATCTAAATGCATAACTGCATTTTTAGCATTAAATCTTAACTGCCAGACCCAATATCATTCTTCAAGCTTTGCTTGATCCCTCCTCAGGTTTTCCATACCTGCTGTCAATTCTGTTCTAGATTTTGATACCATCATTAAAAGGTCACACCTTTCCTGATAATCCTTCCACAGTGTTGCCCACGAAAATGATGAAAAGAACTGCTTCAGGGGCCGATCCCTGCAGCACATCACTAATAATGCCCCACTCCTTGGAGTGAACCATTTACCACTACCCTTTTTTGACTCCCATTCTATCAGATTCTAATCTAGTCAGTCACTTTTGGTGCCCTTGGTATAGAACCTAATTTATTTCTAAATAGATCATGTGGAATTGTGTATCAAAGCCTTTACTGAAATCCAAGTACACTACATCTAGTAATCTCCTATAATCCAACTTTCTGGTCACCCAATCAAAGAAATTGATCAGATTTATCTGACAAGACCTCTCTCTGGTAAAAAAAAAAAAAAAATGCTGCCTTGGATGCTGGATTGGATTCCAGAAACTGTATTGTCCTCTGTTTTAGCAGCAGTTCCATTAATTTGCTTACCACAAAGGTCAAACTAACAGGCCTGAAGTTCCCAGCCTCCTCCTTACTTCCATTTTGTGAATAGGAACCACATCCACCTGTCTCCAGTACTCCAGCACTTCTCCTGACTCTAAAGAAGCATTGAAAAGATCAGCCAGTGGAGCTGCCAGAACTTCTCTATGTTCCTTTACTATCCCATTTGGCTCCATCATTTTATCTACTTTGGGATAGATATTAAAACCTAGCTGAAAAGGCTTATCTGGCTAATTTACAAGGGATATTCCACAGCATGGCTATGCTGCTGCCCATTCCCTTAAAAGTCAGGTTGAATTGAGCAGGTCTAATTTATCCGGTTAACTGAACTGGATAAGTAAGAATATAGCTGCACTTATTCGGCTAAGTTAACCGGATAAGTAGCTCCTCTCTAATCTATCCACATCCTGCCTACCTTATATCTGGCTAACTACTTATCTGACTAAGTGATGATCGCTGATCACAGCTGGTTATTCAGCCACCACCAGTTAATTGTATAAGTCGTTACTTAGCTGGTTAAGTAGTGCTGAATATCGGCCTCCCCAAGTTTAGTTAGCCCATCATGAACACACTTTTCTGAAAATTGATTGAGGTTTACCTCACTTTCAGTCTTATTTGTGTTCGTTTTATATAGTCCTGCTCCTGGCCCTTTCAAAGTGAACATCAAACAGAAATATTTGTTAAGCAATTTCAATTTTCCCTCATCAGTCTATATATATTACTGACCTTCATCTCTGAGGCTCACAATGTTATTTTTTTCTTCAATTTGCATCTTTGCATTCTTGACTATTTTCCTAGCTTCTCTTATCTTTCCAAATATTGTCACCTATTTTCCTCTTTTTATGATCTCTTGTAGATTTTGAATGCTAATCTTTTCTTCTATACCTTTTCAGCTATTTCTTTAGAAAACCATAGCAATCTTTTTCCTTTTTCATTTATTAACTTATAGTGGTTCTTAGAATATCTCCTTTTAGTTTTTCCAGCTGCTTTTCTAATTCCCTAGATTTTCCCATCCAGCTAATGATTCCTAGAAACAGAGAAACATGATGGCAGAAAAAAACCATATGGCCCATGCAGTCTGCCCATCCATCCAATTAATTTAGCATTATAATTCTCAGCACTTTCTTAGAGATCACATGTATTTATCCCATGCTTTCTTCAATTCAGATACTGTTTTTGTCTCCACCATTTCCACTGGAAGGTTGTTTCATTCATTCACCACCCTCTTTGTAAAGAAATATTTCCAAAGATCACTCCTGAGTCTACCCCTTTTTAACTTCACCTCATAACCCCTTGTTCTAGAGCCTCCTTTCCATTGAAAAAGGCTCACCTCCAGTGCATGGAAATCTTTGGGATATTTGAATGTTTCTATCATATCTTCCCTATTTCACCATTCCTCTAGGGTATGTATACTTGTTTAAATCTTTAAGTCTATGCTCATATGCTTTAGAATGAAGACCACACTGACTGTTTTATTAGCCACCTTCTGGACTGGCTCCAGCCTGTTTATATCCTCTTGAAGGTGCGGTCTCCAGAATTGTACACAGTATTCCAAGTGAGGTCTCATCAGGAACCTATTCAAGGTCAATATCACCTCCTCTTTTCTGCTAACCATTCCTCTCCCTATGCAGCCCATCTTCTTTATGGATTTTACTTTATTTATTTATTTATTTATTTATTTTTGGTTTTTATATACCGATCTTCCTACATTAGATGCAAATCAAACCGGTTTACATAGAACAAGAAGAAACTTGCTAAAAGGCATTACATAAAACAATGAACAATTATGCAACATTAAATAACATTGTCAAGAGAGTCAACTAATTATACAAAATTGAATTAAATGGTAATCAAAGTGAACATTTGATGTCCTTGTGTTGAACTTAGATAGGTTGAGAGTAACTGTTTATCCACCTTAAGATCATCAGTTACAATTACCCCCTTCCTTTGTGCTTAGAAAAATTTTTACCTGCAATATTATACTTTTCTTTTTTTTTTTTTGCATTCTAAATGCATTACTCCTCATTTTACAGCATTAAATCTTAGCTGCCAGACCTTAAACCATTCCTCGAGCTTCATTAGATCCCTCCTCATGTTTTCCACTCCTTACGGGTTGTCCCCCCTGTTACAGATTTTGTTCTCATCTGCAAAAAGACAAACCTTTCCCAACAACCTTACTATTATGATGCTCACAAAAATGTTGACAAGAACCGGTCCAAGGATCAATCCCTGAGGTACACTGCTAATAACAACACCTTCCTCGGAGAAAACTCCTTTTACCACTACTCTTTGTCGCCGCCTCCTCAGCCAGTTTCTAATCCAGTCAGTCATTTTAGGATCCATTCAGAGGGCACACAATTTGTCTTCTGCGTGGAACCATGTGAAAGGCCTTGCTGAAATCCAAGTACACTACATTTAGTGCTCTCCCTTCATCTAACTCACCCAATCAAAGAAATTGATCAGATTCATCTGACAAGGTTTACCTCTGGTAAAACCATGTTGCCTCAGATCTTGTAATCCATTGGATTCCAAAAATTGCACTGTCCTGTATTTTAGCAGTGATTCCATTAGTTTGTTCACCACAGAGGTCAAACTAACCAGCCTGTAGTTCCCAGCCGCCTCCTTCCGTCCACTTTTATGAATAGGAACCACATCCTTACTTTTCCAGTCTTCTGAAACAACTCCAGACTCTGAAGAAGCATTGAAAAGGTCAGCCAGCAGAGCTGCCAGGACATCCCCTTAGTAACATCTGATGTATCCCATTCGGCCCCATTGCCTTATCTACTTTGTTTAGTTATCTCCTCACAAACACACTGTTCTGAAAATTGATTGAGGTTTAGCTCACTCTTCTGATCTTATTTGTGTTTGTTTTATGTAGTCCTGCTCAGGCCCTTCCACAGTAAACACCGAACAGAAATATTTGTTATGCAGTTTTGCTTTTTCCTCATCAGCCTCTACATATTCCTCCCCTTCACCTCTGAGTCTCACAAAGCCACTTTTGCACTTCCTTTTATCACTAACATTTTATTTATTTATTTATTTATTTATTTTTATATACAGCGGCACGTTCGGAACATCACCTCGGTTTACATGTAACAGTAATGCAGCAACAGGCTTTACAAGTAACACATAAGGGAAATAATCTAGCAACAGGCATAATATCTTAAAAAAGAAAAAAAGCTTTGTTCCCCCGTTTTACCATATTTGCTATTTTTTCTTCTATTTGAATTTTTGCATTCCTGACGACTTTCCCAGCTTCTATTAATTTTTTACAAATATTGTCGCATTTCTTCTTCTTTCTGCGACCTCTTGTAGTTTGACCGCTAACCTTTTCACCCTTACCTTTTCAGCTACTTTTTTTGAAAACCATAATGGGCTCTTTTTCCTCTTTCCTTTATTTACATTCCTAACAAAAAGATTAGTTGCCCTTATGATAACTCCTTGAGGTGCTCCCCCATTTTATCAAAGTTAGTTTTGCAGAAGTCTGTTACTCTTGCCTTTCAATGGACCTTCATCTCCTGTGCTCTAATACTGAACCACACCTTTTAGTGATAACTGGATCCTAGATGATTGTCTGTTATGACATCAGAAAAACTGTCCCCAATCCACTCTAGTAATCCAGTTTGGCAGAATGACCTGATCATTTATTTGTTAACTTAAGTTTGCATAACCTTGAAACTTAGAGGCTTTTTCTTGTGTTCTGCCACCACAGTCAGAAAACACTTTGGCAACACTGCTGCACAGTTTGACATCCGTGTCTACTGTGGCAATCATGCAATAGTTTTATTAATTTGGCTGTCGGTGATTTTTTTATTTTTTAGGTGGTTCTGTAGCTGCTAAGAAGTTCTTCTATGATTTCAGGTGGCAATGTATTTTATTTTATCAACTTTATTCATTCTTTTGTCTTCAGAATATTTTATGCTTATGATTCATTTCATCTTAATTACCTGTTTTTGTTTTGTCTTATATTGTATTTTATTGCTCTTTTTGTCTGGCATATTTTCGCCTTGAATTTTATTTGGAAAGGCAGATGATAAAGTGGTCTTGTTCTGCACATCTAATATATTCAACCTTCTTAGTATGATGCAAATAAAGTAATTATCACTGAAAAATATGATGGGGATGAAAAGTCCATTGTTCTGCTCTTTAAAGGGGCAGTTTTCAAATTGTGCATTTTGGGTCAAAGTCTGCAGGTACTTTTTTGCCCACAGACTTTGCCCCGATTTTTGAAAGTGATAATACATACCTTTGCTTTGAAAATTGTCTTGGGTTCAAAATACCTGCAGACATTTGCACTTACTTTTTCTGCATGTATTTTTCAAATAGCAAATAATGTGTATAGATTTGAAAAAGCAATCTATTGGCATTAGCTATACTGAGAGAGGGCAATTTTCAGACAGTTAATTTACACCCACTAATTACTATTTGCATATGTAAATGATTTAAGTTGGCCTACTGCATTCTTACATTTAAAACTTTGTATAGTAAAGTCTGCTATTGCTAACACTAAAGTAACAGCACAGACACAATTAATCAGACCCTCTCATTTTTATTTCTGCTATGCAAAAAGCAAGCAAACATTGTTTTATATTACCCAGAGGATTTAAAGATGCACAATAAAACTATAACCCCCTCCAGCTGCATTAGCCAGAAAAAGAGGGGAATCACGATAAAACTCCACTTCCCCACAATACTCTGTTCAAATGGGTTTTTATAAAATGGGGGGAGGGGAGGGAGAAATACATTTGTAAGAGCCCACATAAGAAAATTGGTAAAAATGTGCAGTATTTACATCTATTTTCAAAGCAAACTCACACATATATGCGTAACCACTCATACACAATTATACCTACTAAAATGTACAGAGTTATTTTTTGGAAATTCGTGCACATACTTTTGAAAATCCTAAAAATATTCACCTAATCCAAACCCCTCCCCAACTCTATCCCTGGGACTGCCTCCACTCAGTCTGGGTTGACTTGCGTGTCTACAGGATATATCAGGGCCAGCGTAACATCTTTTTAGTTGGAGGGGGCCAAGCCAACCAAGATATACCTCTTCCCTCTATTCACCTTCCCTTGAACTATCTTACTCTCTCCCCACCTTCCCCTCCCTCCGACCAATCTCTCGCTTCATCTCCTGATCCCTATCTCCACCCCCACCCCCACCGCCCTACCCCCTCTCTTTCTCTTGCCTCTGTCCTCTTTCTCTCACTCCTCCCATGCTGAGCAGTGGTGCTTCAGGCCACATTGTTCTCCTCTGCAGCCTGGTCCAACTGCCTCTTTGAACTGTGGCTATTCTAGTCAGGATGAATGAGGGCGATATTGGAAGCTGAATGATACCCTTTTAGCAGATGAGTCTTTTTGCACTCAGTTACAGAGGGACATTCTGGATTTTATAGCCTTTAATGTCTTAGATGGTATAAATCTCTCCCTCCTTTGGGACAGTTTAAAAGCAGTCCTTAGGGGTAGGTTGATCTCCAGAGCTGCTTTTGTTAAAAAGCAAAAATTGGAGAAGAAAAGACCTTTAATATCTGAGCTTTCCTGGTTAGAATCAAGACATAAGCAGACTCTATCTGAGGAGGTATATAGACAAATACTGCAAACAAAGGAATAAGATACAAGCTCTGGAGATTGATCAGATAATTTTTCAGATGCAAAAGGCCCAGAAGAAACGTTTTGAGTGGGGGAATAAAGCCAACTGCATAATAGCTCACCAGTTAAAGACGAGGGTGTCCCAGCAATCAGTTGCCAAGATTAAATCTGACACGGGGGGAGATGCTTACTTTGCCTCAAGAGATTCACCAAGATTTACCCTTTTTTATGGTAATTTATATAAGGCTGACCCTTCTATTGCTGAGGATCAGATAGATAATTACTTATGGGAGATAGATCTCTCCTTATTATTAAAGGATAAAAGCCGATTTTTTGACACAGAAACCTCAGCTTGTGAGACCCTGAAGGTGATAAAGGATCTTAAGGTGAGCAAAGCCTCTGGCCTTGATGGCTTCACAGCCCTATTTTACAAAAAAATCTCCTCAGCCCTATTTTATTGAAATGGTATAATTCGCTATGATTAGGTACCAAGTTATTCCCGGGTTCAAATATTCTGGAATAACAATCATTGCTAAACCCGGGAGAAATCCAACTGTGTGCAGATCTTACCACCTGATTTCGCCGCTCAATGTTGATCTCAAAATCTTGGCAAACCGACTGAACAGGATAATGGCCCGAGTAGTACACCCTAATCAATCAGGCTTTATTCCAGATCATATGGCAGCTGACATTGTGCACAAGATTTTAGATCTCATTTGGTGGGCGAAGCAGAAACCCTGATGGTGTTACTTTTGGTGGATGCCGATAAGGACTTTTACTTGGTACACTGACCTTTCTTATTTAAAGTTCTAGAGAAAATTAACTTTGAGTCACTTTTCTTAAATTGGCTACAGCAGTTATTTCTGGACCCGAAGGCTGCGTGAAAGTCACAGCTCTTATTCGGCGTTTTTCCTGATTCAACATGAGACGAGGCAGGGATGCCCTTTATCTCCTTTGCTGTTCACCTTGTTTTTAGAACCGTAAGCAATCTCTATCCATCAGTCGAGGGTAATTTCAGAGGTTTGGGTTGGGGATCGAGAGTTTAAATTGTCACTCTTTGCTGACAATGTCCTTTTCACACTTACTAACCCGATTGGTTCTTTGGAAGGGGTGATTACAGCAGTGGGGGTTTCAAAGGGGTCTTAGGTTTCAAATTAAATATTGAAAAATCCAAAATTTTGAATATTTCAGTAGCAAAGGAACAGCTCCCATGCTTGAAAAAAGTTTTCTTTTAGATGGGCTGATAAGAACATTAAGTACCTGGGTGTACAAATTAGCAACTTTCTTGAGGAATTACTTGAGTTGAATTTCTCACCACTCCTCTCATCCATTTTTCAGGATTTAAATACCTGGGCCGGGTATACCTTGTCATGGCTTGGGAGAATTGCCTCCATCAAGATGAACGTACTTCCTCATTTGGGCTATCTCTTTCAATCTCTCCCCATTCATATACCCACAACTATGTTAAAGAGATGGCAAAGACAAATTTTTACTTTTATTTGGAAATGAAAGCCCCCTCACTCTAATGTATGGTAAAGTTTTGTCATAAACAACAGTAAGGGTTGGGAGTACCCAATATTTTCTTGTATTTTGTGGCTCTGCAGCTCTGGGCCATTTTAGACTGGCATGAGACAAAGGAGGGGAAACAATGGTTATGGTTAGAGAGGGCTATGGGGGGTGGCATTCCTTCAGAGGTTCTAGTCTGGCAGTCTCGTTCTATGTGACCACCATTGCAATGCCTGCCCCTAACCACCTGCACTACCTTGAGGATATGGAGGCAATGGAAGCTCAAGCTAGTGGGACCTAGTAGTTATTTTTTTAACTCTAACATTAATTATAATATACACTTTCCTGTGAGACAGTCTCTAGCTTCTTTTATGCAGTGGGTGTCTAAGGGCTGACTCGATTTAATTCCTTTTGGGGGAATCAGGGATTTGTAACTTTCCAAGAGCTCCAAGATAAATTTGACATAGGGTCTAGAGAGACTTTTCGGTATCTACAGATCAAACATTTTTTTGTCTCGAAAAAGATGGGGAGAGACTTGGCATTAGGAAAAACCCAATTTGAGCATTGGAGCAACCAGAGTGACTCTTTGAAAAGTGTTTGGGTAATTGCCAGGTTCTTGTGGCCTGGTTTGGCCTCTGTTGGAAACAGGATGCTGGGCTTGATGGACCCTTGGTCTGACCCAGCATGGCAATTTCTTATGTTCTTATATCGTCCTTATGCTGCCAAATAACCGCTGCCTGCCTGATTTGGCCCTGGATATCCCTCAGCAATTCTATAGGAAGGGCCTGGATTTGATTGGGCCATGGCCCGTGTAACCCATCCCCATTCCATTGCCTATGGGATATATCTGCATAAGTTTACCGGCATATTGTGATGTCAATTTTATGAAAAGCCGTTATCATGAGTAGAGCATTTTTACCTGTAGAAATGCCTTTGAATATTACCCTAGGGGCATGCACCTTTCTAACTATGTTTATTTTCTTAGCTTTTTAAATTTAGAAACTTCATTGGAATGCCTACCATAGGCTTTCCATATTCATTATTTGCAGCTGTAATTAGATACATACAAGGCTTTAAGAAGTCAAAGCATAGCAGCTAGTTCCTCTGTGACTGATAAAAGGTGCTTTTTGTGGATGTAATTGATTAATTTTTATGCAAAAATAATTACATTTTCTTTTCAAGACAACAAAAGTACTTATGTTTACAGTTAGTGTTTTATTTCTTTGGCAGATCATCAATGGAGTGGTTCTTCTGATTTTGCTGAGTGCCCTCTCTGATTCTGACCAGTATCACTTACCAAGCACTGAATTGGGCAGTGACTTTGACTTTATGGACGATGCCAGTAAGTGGAGAAGCACAATTTCTGTCCCTGTCAGGTTTTTTTTTCTAATTTCAATTATATTGTACTATATTTATTGAATCAAATTTCTGAGGATTTTGTCCAAGAATAAATAACAGATCATGCAGTGGGTGTAATCTGTCTTAAACCTGATTGGGGAAATCCATGTGGCTTTTATGTACACCCTGTTTGCTCTAATGTGTACTACAGTGTATCTGGTCCTTAGGTTGCAACGTCCACATTCTAGACTAAACATATTGATAAAAATAGATCACCAACCCCTAGAGTTATCAAAATGCTATAAAATATAGAGAAAATAGTGCCCATGATTAAAAAAAAAAAAAAAAAAAAAAAGGGGGTGGGGGCATGTTTAGGAAAATTATCCTGCTTCCAGATCGCATAGGCAATCTGTTTATACTACTGTAAAGGGAGTGGGGGGGGGGGTTACTTTTAACTCTGTGTGGGGTTGGGGGAAGGGAGGTGGTTTTACATATACAGAGGTACGAACAGCAAAGTTGGTATCACTGAAGATTTTCTGTCGTTTGAATCGATGAAAGGTACAAGAGGAGTTGATTTATACACTGCACTCTCTGCATAGTTTCAGACAAGCTAGGTAGAGTCGCATCAAGTCAGGTAGAGACTGCATTGTATAAATCAGCTCCTCCTGTACTTTTCATCAATTCAAAGAGCAGAAAATCTTCAGTGATGTCAACTTTGGGGTTCATGCCTCTGACTGTGCATGTAAACTTCTCTCCCCGCCCCCCCCCCCCCCAAACCAACTCCACATCGAGTTAAAAGGACCTCCTCTTACCATGGTATAAATAGAACGTGACATATTGATTTCTATGCAGAGGTGCTCTCTCTCTCATAAAAACACACAGAAAATTTCTAGTCTGCATACATCCAATAGTTCAAAGGGGATTACAGTGAAACAGACAAATTCTTAAACACATAATTATACATACATGTTAAAAATACAATGTACAGTACATAAGTAATCAAAGAAGAAAAATAGTCACAGACACACACTTGTTCTTTCGGAATGTTAAGGATAGCTCTAGATATGGAATGCAATGATGCAATACATTTTCTCTGGTCAATCAGATACAACTTTTCTCACAGGACAAGCAGGATGGTTGTCCTCACAAATGGGTGACATCGAGGATGGAGCCCACCACGGAAAACTTCTGTCAAAGTTTAAACAGAACTTTGACTGGCCCCTACTGGGCATGCCCAGCAAGGCACTGACCCTGCAGCCAGCAGGGGTCTCCCTTCAGTCTTCTTTTTTCCGCGCAGCAGTTGCCACGCGGTGAAAGGAGCTCTCTAACCACATTCCTGACAGGAATTTGGAAGTTAATTTCCTAAGAAAATTTGCCCCTCAGGGGTCTCCCTTCGACAAATTTTTAGTCATCTTACGGAACCCGGTAAGTTTTTTGCCTTTTTCCATCGACTACCGTCGAATTTGGCCCTTGAGGCCTGTTGGCACTTACCGATCCCCAGCCTAAATTTTGGCTTCAGGCCATGGCAACGGGGTTCCGCCGTTGTCCGGATTGTACCCGGACTATGTCCATCACAGACCCCCACAGGGTTTGTGTGATGTGTTTGGGTAGTGAGCATGATGTCCTGACTTGCACCAAATGTGCCTTAATGACACCCAAGGGTCGCAAAGCCAGGATGGAGAAGATGGGGCTCCTCTTCCATGCACCCACCCCAACGCCATCGATAGCATCGACGTCATCGGAACCGGCACCGTCGAAGTTGTACCATCATCGTCAACCCTCCGGTGACCGCCCGCCATCGATCGCTTCTCGGCCGTCGACTCCCGTCCCTTCCCCGGATGGGCGAGGGGATCGGAAGGAAAAGCACCGCTATCGACGGCACAAATCTCGGCCTGTCGAGGATCCACAGCCATCGACCTCTGCTCAAGCCGAGCCACCGACAAAGAAGCCGCGAACACACCGGACACCCTCCACGTCTCGTTCGCAGGCATCGAGGAAACCCTCACCCTCCCGGGGTGCGGGGGCCGTGATCCCACCGGTTACGGTGGTCCCTCCGGCCCTGCCTCAGCCTCCCTCTCCCGTCGAGCCGGGTATGGTTACCCCTGGTCTCCGGGCAGAACTGGACCGGCTGGTCCAGGAGGCCATCGAGAAAGCGATGAAGAAATTGCAACCTCCATCGGCACCGTCTCCGGCACCGGTTCCAGTGCCGCCCCCGGCACCGACACCGGCACCGGCTTCGCCACCGAGGAGGGAACCGACCACCGAGCCGTTTATACAAGCGCTAGCACCGCTACTGAGCCGCATGGAGGCGCTCATGACGGCCCTTCCATCGGTGATTCCAGTGCCATCGACAACACCACCGTCTCCGACTGGATTTTCATCGGCAGGAGAAACACCGTTCCGGATTCCCCCTTCCGGGGTGGTTCCATCGGTGCCTTCTGGTATATCTCCACCGATATATCCTTCGGTTCCATCCATTCCACGCCAGGCACCGATTCCATCGACAGCACCGAAGCCATCGATGCCATTTCTGGTTCCACCTACGGCACCGATTCCACCTCGGTTTCCATCGATGCCTTTAGAGCCTCAGCCAGGTCCATCAGGGTTACAAACCCCACTTGATCCCTACGATACCTGGGGTGATGATGATGATACATCTTCTGACACGGATTTGCCTTCGCCTCCATCTCCTACAGAGAGTAGAAAAAGATCTCCTCCTGAGGATCTATCTTTCATTAACTTTGTGAAAGAGATGTCAGAAGTTGTACCTTTTCAACTACAATCTGAAGCTGACGACAGACACCAGATGATGGAACTCCTTCAATTTCTGGATGCTCCAAAAATCATCGCTTCCATCCCTATACACCAGGTGTTTTTGGATCTGCTCAAGAAAAACTGGGAATCTCCTTCATCAGTGTCCCCAGTTAACAAAAAAGCTGACTCCACCTACCTTGTCCAGTCAGCACCAGGTTTCCAAAAACCTCAACTGGATCATCGCTCTGTTGTGGTTGAGTCCGCGCAGAAGAAGGCCAAGCGTCTTAAGCCACACTCTTCTACCCCACCTACCAGGGACAACAAGTTCCTAGATAGTGTTGGACGGAAAGTCTATCATGGAGCTATGTTGATTTCACGCATAGCTTCATATCAACTTTATATGACTCAGTACAACAGAGCCATCCTTAAGCAGATGCAAGACTATGCTGACACGTTACCAGACCAATACCAACCGCAGCTTCAAGCCCTTCTTCACAAGGGATTTGAGGCAGGGAAGCACGAGATTCGGACTGCCTACGACATATTCGATGCTTCCACAAAAGTTTCAGCCACAGCCATCTCAGCCAGACGTTGGGCTTGGTTAAAATCATCCAACCTTCGCCCAGAGGTTCAGGATCGTCTTGCTGATTTACCCTGCTTAGGCGATAATTTGTTTGGAGAGCAAATTCAGCAGATTGTGGCGGAGTTGAAAGACCACCATGAGACGTTGAAACAACTCTCATCTGTCCCACCTGAGCTGACCTCCAAGCAACCGCAAAAGAAAGACTCTAAGAAGTCATTCTTTCGACCACGCCGTTATTACCCTCCATCGGCCAGGCCTCGTCCAGCTCGATCCTCTACTAGGCCTCAGCCGCGTCAGCCTAGGAAACAAAGGCCTACTGTAGCCCCTCCTCCTGGGCCTGCGGCTGGCCTTTGACTCCCCTGTAGGGAACACATGCCAAACCCCTCTTCCGGACATCCCTGTAGGAGGTCGACTGTACCATTTTCTACAACCTTGGTTGCAGATCACCTCAGATCAGTGGGTGCTAACAATTATCGCACAGGGTTACCGCCTCAACTTCATAACTCTTCCGGCAGACTCCCCGCCTCTTCAAGCGTGGAGTCTATCCACCCATTTGGCTCAGTTACAACAGGAAGTATCCCTTCTTCTGCAATCAAATGCTATAGAACCTGTTCCTCCCTCTCAACGAGGCAAGGGATTCTATTCCAGATACTTCCTAATGCCAAAGAAATCGGGGGGACTACGTCCCATTTTGGACCTTTGAGCCCTCAACAAATACCTTCAAAAAGAGAAGTTCAAAATGGTAACCCTAGGCGCGCTGCTCCCTCTGCTACAAAGAGGGGATTGGCTGTGCTCTCTCGACCTCAAGGACGCTTATACCCACATTGCGATCACACAATCCCATCGCAAATATCTGCGGTTTCTAGTTGGCCACGACCATTATCAATACCGTGTCCTCCCTTTCGGTCTAGCTTCTGCCCCACGAGTCTTTACCAAATGTCTCGTAGTGGTAGCAGCATTCCTCAGGAAGGAAGGTGTCCACGTCTACCCATACCTGGACGATTGGCTAATCAGGGCCTCCACCCAACAGATAGCTCAATCCTCCCTAAAATTGACAATTCAAACACTCCTTTCCTTAGGGTTTCTCGTCAATTACGAGAAATCTTGCTTAGTCCCGTCTCAAACCTTATCCTTCATTGGGGCAGACTTGGACACCTTACAGGCAAAGGCTTACCTTCCTCTTCAGAGGGTCCACACCCTGATGTCCCTGGCTCGCCAGCTCCAGTCTCAGAACACTGCCACGGCTCGCCAGTTCCTCATTCTCCTAGGGCACATGGCATCCTCGGTTCAAGTCACTCCCATGACCCGCCTAGCCATGAGAGTAACACAATGGACTCTACGACACCAATGGATTCAAGCTTTTCAGCCTCTGTCCTCCATAGTCACAGTCACACAAGCGCTGCGCCTATCCTTAACCTGGTGGACGACTCAGGTCAACCTCCTTCAGGGCTTACCCTTTCTTCCACCGGATCCGCAAGTAATCCTAACCACCGACGCTTCTCACATCGGTTGGGGAGCCCATGTGGACGACTTTCAAACCCAAGGGTTATGGTCCAAAGAGGAAGCCGAACACCAGATCAATTTCCTGGAACTTCGAGCAATCCGCTATGCGCTCCGCACTTTCAAAGATCATCTCTTTCATCAGATAATCTTAATCCAGACGGACAACCAAGTGGCCATGTGGTACATAAACAAGCAGGGAGGCACAGGCTCCTTCCTTCTGTGTCAGGAAGCTGCGCAGATCTGGGCGGAAGCCCTCTCCCACTCCATGTACCTCAGGGCCACTTACCTGCCGGGAGTAGACAATGTATTGGCAGACCAGCTGAGCCGTGTCTTCCAACCACACGAGTGGTCACTCGATCCTCTGGTAGCGACCTCTCTGTTTCACAAGTGGGGTTCTCCCCACATAGACCTCTTTGCGTCCCCTCAGAACCACAAAGTGGACGATTACTGCTCTCTCATTCGGAGCCAGCACTCTCGGCCGAGGGATGCATTCTCCCTCAAGTGGACAACCGGTCTGCTCTATGCATTCCCTCCACTTCCTCTTGTGTCAAAGACTCTCGTGAAGCTACGCCAGGACGGGGGAACCATGATCCTGATAGCACCTTACTGGCCACGCCAAGTATGGTTTCCAATACTCCAGGATCTCTCCATCCGCAGGCACATTCCTCTGGGAAAGGACCCGCATCTGCTCACTCAAAACGACGGATGCCTCCTCCATCCCAACCTCCAAGCCTTGTCCCTGACGGCATGGATGTTGAAAGGTTAGTCCTTCAGCCTTTCAACCTTTCAGATTCCGTTTCTCGGGTCCTGATAGCTTCACGAAAGCCTTCCACAAGAAAGTCTTACTCATACAAATGGAAAAGGGTACACATCATGGTGCACTTCTCAGTCCCTTGATCCCCTTTCCTGTCCAATCTCCAAATTCTTGGACTATTTATGGCATCTCTCTGAATCAGGTCTTAAAACCTCTTCTATCAGAATGCATGTCAGTGCGGTAGCCGCCTTCCATAAAGGTGTACAGGGTGTCCCTATTTCAGTACAACCCCTAGTAACACGTTTTCTTAAAGGCTTGCTCCATCTGAAGCCACCCTTACGTCCTCCGGCCCCATCTTGGGACCTTAACCTGGTTCTTGGTCGTCTAATGAAACCTCCTTTCGAACCTCTGCACTCCTGTGAGTTAAAGTATCTCACATGGAAAGTGTTATTCCTTTTGGCTATCACTTCAGCTCGCAGGGTTAGTGAATTGCAGGCCCTAGTTACCTATCCGCCTTACACTAAGCTCCTGCAGGACCGGGCGGTACTCCGCCCTCACCCTAAATTTTTACCTAAGGTAGTTTCTGAGTTTCATATTAATCAATCCATCATACTACCTATCTTTTTTCCCAGGCCCCACTCCAACTCCGGGGAACAGACTCTGCATACCCTAGACTGCAAACGAGCTCTAGCTTTTTATCTAGACCGTACAGTTGCTCACAGGAAGAGCACTCAATTATTTGTCTCTTTCCATCCTAACAAGTTAGGACATCCTGTGGGTAAGCAGGCTCTTTCCTCCTGGTTGGCGGACTGCATTTCTTTTTGCTATCAGCAAGCTGGCATTCCTTTTCAAGACCATGTGAAAGCACACTCTGTGAGGGCCATGGCGACGTCAGTGGCACACCTTCGATCGGTGCCGCTTCCTGACATCTGCAGGGCTGCAACCTGGAGTTCTCTCCATACCTTTGCAGCCCACTATTGTTTGGACAAAGCTGGAAGACAGGACTCCATCTTCGGCCAATCTGTCTTGCGTAACCTTTTTCCAACGTGACGTACCAACACCCTTCCACCTTCCCGGTAGGGTGCGGATGCCCTTTACCAAATTCCACCCCAGTTGTAGTGCCTGTTGCACGTCATTGGGTGCATTTGGTGCAAGTCAGGACATCCTCAGCTCGGTACTCACCCATTTGTGAGGACAACCATCCTGCTTGTCCTGTGAGAAAGCAAATGTTGCTTACCTGATGTAACAGGTGTTCTCACAGGACAGCAGGATGTTAGTCCTCACGAAACCCGCCCGCCACCCCGCGGTGTTGGGTTTGTTTTGTTTTTCCTTTTTAGGCACTGCCTGTAGCTTTGAAAATCAGACTGAAGGGAGACCCCTGCTGGCTGCAGGGTCAGTGCCTTGCTGGGCATGCCCAGTAGGGGCCAGTCAAAGTTCTGTTTAAACTTTGACAGAAGTTTTCCGTGGTGGGCTCCATCCTCGATGTCACCCATTTGTGAGGACTAACATCCTGCTGTCCTGTGAGAACACCTGTTACATCAGGTAAGCAACATTTGCTATACCATATCTTCCTGAAATTTCATTTACTTAAGTGCTTCCAGGAGGTTTCTTCAGTTGTTGCTAAAATAATGCATTTTATGTGATGACTATTGAGTCCACACTATATGGTAGGATAAGTGTATAGGAAAAGAGGACTGTAAGTCCTGAAAAAGACTGAAGATGATGATTTTCAAAGCTTCTGAAAGCTTCTAGATTGTCATTTGGACTGCAGTGGAAAATTAAACGACGATGGCTGTTTGGAAAACTGATGTTTCTGACATTGCATCTATTGATATGCTCACTATTTCGCTGAGACCTGAGCTTGTTCAATATAATGAGGTTTGGGCTCCTTACCAGGCATACTAGGACTGTATCTCCACAGTGGATTGAAGATTCTTTGCAAAATGACAGGAACTAAGTGGAGATTTATGATTTGGGACTGTGCAGATCTATGTTGTTGTATTTTTTTCTGCTTACTGTTACTGTAAGACTCTGATATGTATTTGCAAGTCATATCTGCTAGTTTTCTTTCTTTGAATGGGCATAAGGAATAGCTTGACTAGGAGAATAGGACTGGCAATGAATATCTGATGATATGGTTCTAGCTTTAGTTTGAGAGAAAGGGTAACATGGGGAGGATTTACCTGAGAGTAGAATCTGGGAGTGTGGTTTTATGCATTGCTGGTTTTAGTGGTGGAGTTTGGTGGTTATATGCTTGGGGTTATATCTTGAATTTTATATTGTATATGAAAGGGGATCGCATGATTCTTATACTATAAGGGGTATTTTGTTTTATTATAATCCAATCTGGGTTCGCTGATGAAAAAGCAAATGATCAAATGTAATACACAATTTATTCATTCCATTTTATACCTCTCCAGCTATATGAGCTCAGGGCAGTGTACAGTTAATAAACCAAGGATACAATGTTTTGGACACATACACATATCGAAGTAATGAATATAGTTAAACTAATTTCCTAGCTGAACAATAGCTATATCTATAAAATGCAATAAATAACTCAAAAACATCTAGAATAGCAGTCTGCTTCTTATGCCAATAACTCTATAATTAAATGGAATACATATAATGGTGTCATCTGCTGCATCCATATTTGGGGCCTAATCTCAGTTTCATCTTTTTCCCTATACAAGCTGCATTATCTCTTGATGTTGTGTCTGATGTAATAAATGATTTAAAAACAAAATTGTTCTGTTAAGGTATATACTGTAAGAACTTAATTTTTCAAAACTATGTGAATAAAAATGTTTAACATTGGTTGGTCTGGCATCGGGTGTGATGATGTCCAATATTTCACCCCGGCAGAAAATGTTGGGCATTGGATGGAGGGGAAGATACCGCACCGTATTCAATCGGCGGATAGCCAAGGCCATTCGGCCCTTGGGTGGATCTCATCTGAGGCAGGTGTGCGTTGAAGTGCATTGTGCAGAATTGTATGCTCTGGATGATTGCATTTGTCAATATGGGAAATGTCTAGTTTCTGAGGGCTGGGCAGAGGGTATGTGCTGGTTTAATGCAGGAGCCGGAGCCGTTAGGTATTGGGGGAACCCGTCCCTATGTGAGCGGAGGGTACTTCCTAGACCACGCATGACAGGATCTCTGTGGTGGCGGCGACAGACTCCTGGAAAGACTATGGTAATGCTAGAGGCTGTGAAACAAAGCAGCGAGGTGCTGGTAAGAAAGAGAAGTGGCCTTGGGGCCACCACTTGGTGCTTGGCCACGGATGAAGAAGATTAGGACCAGGATTGGGCTTTGATGACTCGACAGCCAGGTACGTTTGTGAAGGGATCTGGCATGGCCTGCTGCGTGGCGGCCTTGTTAGACCCCTTTGGTGACAGCACTCCGCTTCTGGTAGGGGGCTCAAGGTGAGCGAGAATACCTACTTCCGCTTCCACTTGGGCAGAATGAAATGGAGATCTCGGCAGCTGCCAAGTGGTTGAGATAGGGAGTGTCTGGCCCGGATGGGCGGGGGCAGGATTGAATCACAGGTATCCGGGCTGCCAGGTTAAGGAAAGAATTGCTGCCTTCCCCTCTGAGATCTGTGTCCAAGTCCTGCATTCTCTCTGACTGAAACAAGTCAGGTGGTTCAGCTCGGGCCTAATGACCCCCATGTCCATGTCCATGTTCCAAAGCCATGCATGCCATGTCACAGACTGGAAGCATGCTGTCATAAGAAACAATAGACTAGGTTGTTCTTGATTTAAAAATTGAAACACTGTGTGCTGGGTAAATTGCATTTTATGCATATGTGCTCTTTATTTGTTAACCTGGAACCTAGAACGTGCTAGACAGAAATAAACAGATAGGCTTTACTGTTGTAATGGAATTTACTTTCAAATGTTTTGTCCAGAATTATAAGTGTATTCTGGCTGTGCTCCTCTTTTTGTTTTCTTTTACTCTCTCCTCCTTCTGTCAGATACTTTTGACTGTTGACCACGCCATCAGTCTAAGCATCCTCTAGCTTTCTCATTTTCTCTCGCCTTGCCCCTCTTCTATAGAACAAGCTACCTTCTGACACTCAGGATTCACCTGGCGAAACCTTCAAACCTAAAATCCATTTTTTTTCCAGGTGACTTTCAAATTAGTTCACTTTATTGGTCATGTGCCTCCTTGCTGTGCACTGCTGCTCATTTTGCAGACTGTTACAAGGGCATCAAATACAAATTCAGAAATACATAAATAAAACAATTAGAGTGCCACAATAAAAATGTGCATGTACAGAGGGCATATGGTAAGAAGAGGTAGTCAGCAGAGGAAGCGGACATACAGAGGACAGCATTTGAGGTAGACATAGACAGTGCAAGAAATGGGTGAGGCAATCTTTATTCCCCACTGAAAGATGCCCATTGTCCAAGTCATTAGCAGGGCATTTTCCAGATCTTGTCCCAAAGCTAGCCAAACACACACACACACACAACAAGAGTCATGCGGATGGTTTTCGTTTCCATTTCTTAAAGTCCTTCAGCTTTCATGAGTTATTGAAATGAGAAGGATTTCGACTCTTTTTCCTACTCTGATTCTCTCCAGCTGTAATATAAGATCTTTATTCCAGAACTTCCAGAATGGGTCTGGAGTTTGCTTTGCTTTTACACTGGAATAGAGAATTGAATTTAACCATTACAGTGATCCCTTTCATCAGTTCTAGGAGTTGAAAACTTTTTTAATATTTTTTTTTTGTTTGTTTTTCTTCCAGATATGTGCATTGCTACCGCAGTTTCCCTTCTGATGATTTTGATCTGTGGAATGGCTACATATGGCGCATACAAGGTAAAGTACACCTTATTATATGAACTGCTACTTCTTCGCCCCAAATTATTTTACCTTGGATAATCCCTACAAGGACTGAAATATAGGAGCCTCCAAAACCTGTGCTAATATGCCACAAATTGGCCCATGTGCAAAACTTTAGCGCGTATCTTATAAAATCCGGCGTACTTTTGTTGGCGCCAGTTGCACCAACAAAAGTACACGCGCGCGTACTGTTTTAAGATCTACCTCAGTCTGATAACTTTGTCTGGTGAACTTTAGGACTACACTGTGGCCAGCTAAATTGTCTGGCTAACTCTGACTATTAAGAGTTATTTGGTTAACTTATCCAGCTATCTTAATCCTGTCCCAGTATGCCCCTATGTTATTCACTAAACTTTAGCCAGATAAGTGCCCAAAATATTCAAAAGTCAGCATTTAGCCAGATAACTTGCAAATTATCTGACTAAATGTCTTTAAATATGTCTTTAAATATGTGCCATCATGGGGTACCCACTAATGGGTTTTTCTGGACGTAACTCTCCATATATCCCAAATATTGTAATCATTTGTTCTGTTTTTCAGTATTAAATTTCATGCAATAACATAAAAATCAAAATCTAGCCATTTTTAAAATATGGTAAAAAAACAACTTTTTCAAAATTACAAAAAATGCAGTTCCTATGCAGAAACATATTGGAACTAGCTTGTATAATAGTCTAAGACTGACAAAAGGCTGGGTTTTGTCATTCTGTCTGCATTAGCATCCAAGATATGAATGTTTCGATATATAGTACCTAAAGTGGACTGAGAATGCTGAAAAAGATTTTGAACAAGTACATCAGATAAGCAAAAAACTACTTCCCCCTGAAGTTTAAAAAATGCTGTCAGGACCCCAAGGAAACTACTATAAAGGCCCTTATCCATGTGAAGATCCAGCAGTGTACGGAATAGTGATAGACTTCATTCATGAGTATAAATCACTATGAGGATATTTAGGAGTCCATTTTCAGCCACTGTGTGGAACGGCTAGTTAGCTGGAAAAACACATCTGGCTAACTAGCAGGGAATATTCAGCGGCAAAGTTGCACCACTGAATACACTTGGCTATCTTATAATTAGCTGGTTATGTCTAAACAGCTAACTTTAGGACAGCCCTATGGCCTGATTAGTTAGCCGTACAGGTTAAGCAGCTAACTCTAAATATGAAGTTAGCCAAATAATTTAAGCGAGTAACTCTGCTCCACCTGGAAATGCCTCTCGCGCACCCCCCAGAACGCCCCCGACTTGTGCAAATAAATTCTAGCTGCATAACAAATTGTGCGGCTGGAATTTAGCCACATACATAGAAACATATATAGAAACATAGAAACATAGAAATGATGGCAGAAGAAGACCAAATGGCCCATCTAGTCTGCCCAGCAAGCTTCACACATATTTTCTCTCATACTTATCTGTTTCTCTTAGCTCTTGGCTCTATTTCCCTTCCACCCCCACCTTTAATGTAGAGAGCAGTGATGGAGTTGCATCCAAGTGAAATATCTAGCTTGATTCGTTAGGGGTAGTAGCCACCGCAATAAGCAAGCTGCACCCATGCTTATTTGTTTTACCCAGACTATGTTATTAGCCCTTATTGGTTGTTTTTCTTCTCCCCTGCCGTTGAAGCAGGGAGCTATGCTGGATATGCGTGACGTATAAGTATTCTCCCATGCTGTTGAAGCAGAGAGCCATGCTGGATGTGCATCGAAAGTGAAGTATCAGGCACATTTGGTTTGGGGTAGTAACCGCCGTAACAAGCCAGCTACTCCCCGCTTTGTGAGTGCGAACCCTCTTTTCTTCTCCCCTGCCGTTGAAGCAGAGAGCTCTGCTGGATGTGTGAAGTATCAGTTTTTCTTCTCCCCTGCCGTTGAATCAGAGAACTTTGCTGTATATGCATTGAAAGTGAAGTATCAGGCTTATTTGATTTGGGGTAGTAACCGCCGTAACAAGCCAGCTACTCCCCTCTTTGTGAGTGTGAATCCTTTTTTCCACATTTCCTCTTGCTGTTGAAGCTTAGAGCGATGTTGGAGTCACCGTAAGCCTGTGTATGTTTATTTAATAAGGGTATTGACTCCAGGCAGTAGCCATCATTCTGGCGAGTCACCCACTCTTCATTGGCAGCCTCTTGACTTTATGGATCCACAGTGTTTATCCCACGCCCCTTTGAAGTCCTTCACAGTTCTGGTCTTCACCACATCCTCCGGAATCCTCCGGAAGAGCATTCCAGGCAGTATCACATGGTAACCATTTAGACAAATAACTTTTCAGTTATAAGTCTGAATGGCTTTTGAATATCGACCTCTTAAAAAGGAAATGCATGCTAGTCAGTTTCAGTGTTCAGTCCATAAAGAAAAACAGAAATCCAATCAGTGTTAACCTGTTCAGTAGCAATAAATATTAAGATCTTTAACAATATTGACCAATCTGAGCTTCTGAACACAAAGATCTAATACAATTACAATATTCCATTAAGACAATCAGTTTCCTTTTTGTTATACTGAAAAAAATCAAATGACAAGGGGAAAAACTGCATAAACAAAACACAAATTGCAGTTAGTTGTAGTTGTAAAATGAATCTTGATCTCATAGCTTAGTATTGTATAGGGGTGTGAATCGTGTGATCGATCGTCTTAACGATCGATTTTGGCTGGGGGGGAGGGAAATCTGATTGTCGTGGGGTTTTGTTTTTTTTTTTAATCGTTAAAAATCGTAAATCGGGGGAGGGCGGGAAAACCGGCACACCAAAAAAACCCTAAAACCCACCCCGAACCTTTAAAACAAATCCCCCAAGTCGCCTGTATGACATAGTGAGGACAAAGGTAGCGCCGGCGCCATTTTGAAGATTGGCAATACGGCCCGCGTGCAGGAGGTCGCTCCCAGACCCCCGCTGGACTTTTGGCAAGTCTTGTGGGGGTCAGGAGGCCCCCCCAAGCTGGCCAAAAGTCCCTGGGGGTCCAGCGGGGGTCCAGGGGCGATCTGCATGCATGACGTCGGGAGCCAGGAACCAAAATGGCGCCGGCGCTACCTTTTCCCTGTCACAATATATCAATATATTTATAAATGATCTGGAAAGAAATACGACGAGTGAGATAATCAAATTTGCAGATGACACAAAATTGTTCAGAGTAGTTAAATCACAAGCAGATTGTGATAAACTGCAGGAAGACCTTGTGAGACTGGAAAATTGGGCATCCAAATGGCAGATGAAATTTAATGTGGATAAGTGCAAGGTGATGCATATAGGGAAAAATAACCCATGCTATAATTACACGATGTTGGGTTCCATATTAGGTGCTACAACCCAAGAAAGAGATCTAGGTGTCATAGTGGATAACACATTGAAATCGTCGGTTCAGTGTGCTGCGGCAGTCAAAAAAGCAAACAGAATGTTGGGAATTATTAGAAAAGGAATGATGAATAAAACGGAAAATGTCATAATGCCTCTGTATCGCTCCATGGTGAGACCGCACCTTGAATACTGTGTACAATTCTGGTCGCCGCATCTCAAAAAAGATATAATTGAGATGGAGAAGGTACAGAGAAGGGCTACCAAAATGATAAGGGGAATGGAACAACTCCCCTATGAGGAAAGACAAAAGAGGTTAGGACTTTTCAGCTTGGAGAAGAGACGACTGAGGGGGGATATGATAGAGGTGTTTAAAATCATGAGAGGTCTAGAACGGGTAGATGTGAATCGGTTATTTACTCTTTCGGATAGTAGAAAGACTAGGGGACACTCCATGAAGTTAGCATGGGGCACATTTAAAACTAATCGGAGAAAGTTCTTTTTTACTCAACGCACAATTAAACTCTGGAATTTGTTGCCAGAGAATGTGGTTCATGCAGTTAGTATAGCTGTGTTTAAAAAAGGATTGGATAAGTTCTTGGAGGAGAAGTCCATTACCTGCTATTAAGTTCACTTAGAGAATAGCCACTGCCATTAGCAATGGTTACAATGGAATAGACTTAGTTTTTGGGTACTTGCCAGGTTCTTATGGCCTGGATTGGCCACTGTTGGAAACAGGATGCTGGGCTTGATGGACCCTTGGTCTGACCCAGTATGGCATTTTCTTATGTTCTTATGTTCTTACATGATAAGGGCAAAGGGCCACCGGCGCCATTTCTCTTAACGCAGTCGTGGCCAGAGAGAGGGAGATCGTGCCGGGACCCCCCCACTGGACCCCAGGTAATTTAAAACATTTTGGGGGGGTTCGGGAGGGTGGGGGTTTGTTTTAAAGGTTCGGGGTGGGTGTTAGGGTTTTTTTGGTGTGCCGGTTTTCCCGCGCCCTATTTAACGATACAATACAAATGCCCCTGACGATAAATCGGGGGCATTTGTATTGTATTGTGCACTCTAACGATTTTGGACTATTTTAAAATTATCTGACTATTATTTTAATCGTTCAAAAACGATTCACATCCCTAGTATTGTAACACAATGCTTAGTCTCAAGTGTTTTTATACATGCTGAAGTGGATCCATATCTCAACTGTCCTTGAATCAGCAATCTATTGGGCATAGAAGATCTCACTGGAAAAATGGCAGAAGGAACTAATGCATCTTTTAATTTCTAGCAACAAATATAGGAGAAGAACTAAAATGGAATGCAATTTATAGTGGAGGTTAAAAATACGATAAATGTTGGCTGTTGGAACAGAATGATGCAACAAATATAGCATCCTTTTGACAGTATTATCATTCTTCTTTTGTGATTATAGCATGAGTTCCCAATAGGGTCATTAATTTCTAAACAGCTGCGCAGGCCAACTTGCACCAAAAGACGTGGTCATTTTATAACTAACATGCATATGTGCACGCATGGTGTAAAATAGGCTGTACGCATGCAAATCTGCGAACAATTTTATAGGAGCATATGCGTGTGCTCGCAAATGCCACCTCTGCTGCGTAAGTGGGAGGATTTTAAGAGAGGTGCTCCGATGCAATTACCAGTTTCCCCAGTTCATTCTCAGTTTGCCCAGGTAAAGGGTAGGACTTTCTAACCCCCCCCCCCCCTAGTTAAATAGTTTCCCTTTTACCCTGTTAGCCCCAACCCTTAAAACCTCTCTAATTAGCCTAGGGTTTTTTATTTTGTTTGTTTTATGGCTTACACGCTATAAATAGCAGAAGAAAAGGTATGCGGTTTGGGGACCCCAGCATGCGCTGGTGAGTGTAAATACTTACTCGCTGGTTTCATTCATAAATCCAGGAATGCCCATGCTCTGCCCAGACCTTGCCACCACCCTGCCCCCTTTTTCAGGAAAAGCATTTTGTGCACGTACCAGGAGATGCGCGCACGTGGGGTGCGCAGGCCCGACCTCTGCCTGAATCTCTCAGCTTTGGCATGCATAATGCTTTTAAAATTCACTTTTTGGAAAACAAGACCTGTTTAATAAATGCTTTGTAAACATATGTCATAGGATATCCTCTCTATAAAAACTTACAGCTTGATACAGTAAAGTTCAGTTGAAGATTTCTCGTCTGTAACGAGCTTGCTGCGCACAATTCGGACGCGTAAGGCAAACCAGCGATACAGTCTCCAGTTTTGTGCGTCCGTAGCGCTTCTTAAAACAGACGCGTAACCCTTCCTGCACCCGGCATGTAAATGAACGAATTAGCTGTATAATGAAGGAGGTCGCACAGGCGCGCATTCATTCATTCACTGCCGGTGGGGGCTGCCGGAGAGGCAGCCCCCACCGGCAGTGAATGAATTCATTCATCCAGGCGGAGGAGCCGGCTGCTTTCGCCACCGGCTCCTCCGCCTGGATGAATGAATGCGCGCCTGTGCGACCCCTGCGATTCGGCGCTCAAGGCAGTCACATGCCGTGACGTCACGCCTTGAGCGCCGAATCACAGGGGTCGCACAGGCGCGCATTCATTCACTGCCGGTGGGGGCTGCCTCCTCAGCCCCCACTGGCAGTGAATGAATGCGCGCCTGTGCGAACGCGGCCTAGATTTAACACGCGACCACCCGCCGCCCACCGGCCGTCTCGAACTAACGCGTGTCCCCCCGCCGCCGCTGCCGCTGCCGCCTGGAACAGGCGCCCACCCGCCCGCGGCCTAGATTTAACACGCGACCACCCGGCTCCCGCCGCCGCCGGCCGCCTGGACCCACGCGGCCGTCTGAAACTAACGCGCGTCCACCCGCCCCCCCCCCCCCCCCCCGGAACAGGCGCCCATCCGCCCGCGGCCTAGATTTAACACGCGACCACCGGCCCCCCGGATCCCGCCGGCCGCCTGGACCCACACGGCCCTCCGACAGGTATTTAAAAATTTTGATTTTTACACTTCCTGGTGCCTGTCATTTCAAATGTCATTTGAAATGACAGGTACCAGCGCACCCAGGTTACTGTATAGGCGCTGTATTAAGCGCCTATACAGTAAAATGGGTTACGCGGGCATAACCCTTCCCTACCGCTTTAAAGCCGCGGCATGCATTTGCATGCGATTAGAGGAGAGTATCGGGGAGTTAGTGAAGAGAACTGTGCGTGCGGGGAGGAAGGGTGTGCCTGACACTACCTCACTGTTTCTACCTCGACTTTACTGTATCGACCTGTTAATGAGCTCATGTCCAAAACATAAAATGTCTAAATATTTATTTATTATCAGATTTATATTCCTCTCTAGGAATATTAAATAGTGAACTGTAAGTTAGTTTCACAAATTTTCAGCCATTGAAAAACTTTTATTTGGATGATATTACCAGACCATTGGAGTAATATATTGTCAATACGTTTCCATAATTGGATGTATCTTTCTACAAACATTGTGACAGCCAAAGCTCTTCAGGTTGTGATTATAAATATCCAGGGCACCTGAAAAACCTGTTTGTCTGATTGTTAATTGTTACCCACAAATATTTTCTGAGAAGATTGCTTTCTTTAAATAATACTGGTACTCTGATTATTTCTTGGTATTTTAATAACTTATTTTTGCTTCTTTTTCATTGATTTAACTTGTGTATTTTAACTCACCAGTAATATTGCTTACCTTCTGTTACTCATGTTCTCTTGCTCTCTCTCTTGTTCTGCAGGAACATGCAGCCTGGATTGTCCCTTTCTTTTGTTACCAAATCTTTGACTTTGCTCTTAACACTTTGGTCTCAATCAGCGTGCTTGTTTATCCAAACACGATTCAGGACTACCTGCGACAGCTGGTAAATATTGGAAGTTAAAACTATTTGTTGTGTTCGGGGGAAAGAAACACTAGAAATGTATAAAAATACGAGCAAAGGCTCCTGATGGTTGCATGTGAAAGTGCATGGCACTGTAGCTCACCATAGAGGCTGGTTCTGATGGAGCTGGAGGTCCAATGGAGCATGAAAACAGCTGGGACAGAAACAGTTTAAAAAAAAAAAAAAAAAAAAAAAAAGGGGTGAAAAGACCAGGTCAGTCTAATGGCTCATTTGAAGTGCTGAGTGCTGCCATGCAGGAAATCTGAATTTGATTCCTGCACCCGGTATCTGCTGCTCAGGCTGGGGTTCTCAACCTTTTTCCCATCGTGACACACCTGACAGACATCGCTCACATGTGTGACACACTGCTCATTACAATACATGGTGGAATTTTTTTTAAAAAGACACCGTATTATTATATAAATTGTAATCCTCTCATACCAGAACAGCACCAACTTCCAGCACTCACAGTAAACACCTTATCTAAGAAAAGTCAGCACTGAAAATATTACATCAGGCCTTAAAACTCCAGTACTCCTACTATTAGGAAAATGGAACAAGCCAGGCTGCTATAGAGCCCTTCACAGAAACTATATGCCAGCAGAAAACCTCACCTCGGTCACATGTACAGCCCCTTATCTTACAAAGAATTAAGAGATTATAAAGCATAAGGAAACCGCAGCAAGCCAGAGACTCTGTATGCAGCAACAAAGAAAAAAGAGAAACATCACCAGTGTCATGAAACATATCAAGAAATATAAAATCAATTGCAGTAAAACCATAATAATAAAAAGAACAGATTATTACAAAACAGTTGATGAATGGAATACCCAATAATTAAAAACATATATAAAAATTTTATAGACACCAAAAAAATATTTCAAAACAGACACAAAACCCAATAATTAAAAATAAGGACAAAAAAATGCTCTGCTCTTCATACCTGGGAACATTGGATTTGCAGGTGCCCTGAAATTGTTGTGAATTAGCAGGAGGGGAGAGGGATGTTTGCTAGCAACTTTCTCCTCTCTCTCACTTACATATGCTCTCAGTCACACACACATACACATGCTGTCTCTTCCACAATCCACATATAGGTTCTCAATCACACAATCACATGCTCACTTTCACACGAACATGTTCTCAATCACACACTTAAACACATGCGCCCTCTCATATATACAGGCTCTGTCACACACTTACATGCTGTTTCTCACACACACACACACACACACACACACACACACACACACACACACACACACACGCACACACTCACTCTCTCTCTCCCCCACCCACTGAAGAGCAATTAGTGGCAGCAGTAGCCTCCTCTTCTTACAATTCTCATGGCCTAAGGAGTTCCATCGGCTGGGGGGGCTGACGTTACTATGGGCCACGCTGCTCTTCTCCTTTGGGCCGATGCCGCAATTACTTGTACCTTAGCGTGGTTTCTTCTTCCCACGTGCGCGGCCGCTGCACACCACTTCTGCTTCTGGGCTGCGGGGCAGGGAAGAAGAGAGCATGCTGCTAGTGCCACTGACTCCAACTGTCCTCTGCCCGGGCTATCAACATTTCAAGCCCGGGCAGAGGAAGAGCTTACATCTTTCTGGGGCAGGGAGAGCAGCTAGGCCAGCAGGGGACTGGGAAGTGTGGCAACTGGGGTGTTGCGACACATCGGTTGAGAACCGCTGCTCTAGAGCAGGGTTAATAAACTCCAGTCTTCGAGTGCCAGGTTTTCAGGATATGTACAACGAATATGCATGAGATAGATTTGCATACAAATCTATCTCATGCATAATCATTTTGGATATCCTGAAAACCTGGCCTGTTGTGGCACTGAAGGACTGGAGTTCGCCATCCCTACTCTAGAGGCAACATTTACAGCCTCTGGTTAGCTGGAAGTCCCAGCCATGGTACGCTGGTAACCCATACTGGGTTCCAGAGCTCTGTGGCCCCTGGCCTAGAGCTGTTGTGTTCACAAAAAAAAGGAAACTCCAAAGGCAATAGATGTTATTCACTTAAAACTCTATAACTTCATTGTAGTTGGAGCTAATATATAATTTCAAATAGTAACTTGTCTGATTACGTATCACTTTTCTCCTGAAGAAGCCTCACCACGAAACAGACTGTTGAATTTAGATCTTCCTTGACTATTAACAAATCAAGCTTAGATCTTTGTTCAATGCAGTACTATCAACAATTGGCATATTTTACTTGCATAAAAAAACAAAAACTAAAAATAGCATACGCGCAAATAATGTGGTCTGCGCGGTCCGTTTTTTAGAACATGCTGTCAGGCTTGCTGATGCGTAATCAGACAAGTTAGTTTTTGAAATTATATATTAGCTCCTACTACAATGAAGTTACAGAGTTTTAAGTGATTAAGACCTATTGCCTTTGGAGTTTCCTTTTTTTGTGAATATATTTAAGGTAGAGATTCCTAGCTCTTTATTTAGTCAATTCTGCTAGGGCTGTTGTGGCAATTTCTGGACTGGAAGGGTGGGGGGGGGGGGGGAAGGTTATAAACTAGGGAAAAATCCCAGATAGTGGTGAATAAAGTCTTATTGTGCTCGAGCCCAGTAGAGACCATTCTGATTCAGCTGGAAATCCAAAGGAGCAGGAGTACATTGCTGAGTCAGAAAAAACCCCTCCCCCCCCCACCCCCCGCAAAAAAAAAAAAAAAAAATCTGTGAAATATTTTGCAACTATTTTGGTGATAATTTTTTGAGAAAAAGTAGTAAAATGATCCCCAACCTCAGTCAGTCTCTTTGGATTCTTGTAGTTAGGAGATCAATATTCAGACTGTTTTGTCCAGCCAAGTTCAGGACTTAGCCAGACAAACCTCAGGTTTTAAACTTCCCACTGCTCTGATATATCTGCCTTATTGTTTAGCTGGGTAAATTGGAATCATTCCAGGGCAGAGTTAAGTCAGCTGCATAACTTAAGCCGCCCTCTCCGATATTCAGATTTATCCAGATAAGTTATCCAGCTCAGTGTGGTCATGTTGTCGAGCAATCCTAAAGTTAGCCGGATATGTTTATCCGGCTAACTAGGGTTTTATCTGGCTATATTCGGTAGAGCTCTGATGAATATCCATGACAATTTATCCTGCTAACTTCAGCTGGATAAATTGCCTGCTTCCTGTACTACTGAATATTGACCTATTTGAATTTAAAGAGAACACTGAGAAACTTCTTAGGCGTAGAGATGTGCATTCGTTTTTCCCAATTTAGACAATTTCAACGAAATTGTCTAATTCGGCATGGTTCGGGGGGGACGACAAAAAACAAACAGAATTTTTCCAAAATTTCAGAAAAATTTATAGTTCGTGTTAATGCACGCGCACATAGCGCGCACTAACATGAAAATCGGGACCCCCGGAAAAAAACCAAACAAACCACGAACAAAGGAAAAAATGAAATTTCCTGCAGGGTGCCGAAAACAAAGCCTGAACCAATCGAAAGAAACAATGCACATCTCTACTTAGGAGCAGTTTAGTAAAAGAATGGGAGTTAGGTGTTGTAGAGGAAAAGGGAGTCTTGTATGCGTGGAGAGTGGAGGGCCTAGAGAAGAATGGTACTTTGGTGGAAGGAGAAGCTTTTTCAGTTGTAGGCCCTTCATTGTGGAACAGTTTACTAGAGGAGTTGCATAGGATGAGTGACTACAGGGCATTTCATAAGAAAATGGAAACACAGGTATTTCAGCGGCCTTTAAGTTGAGGTTATTGCTATTTTTGTTGTTTGTTGTACATTTGTTTTAATTGACATTTAATTGAAAGTTGTTTTGTGTATCTTTTGGGTTGTTTGGTTTTAGGTTTGTTATTTTGATTTTATATGTTACATGTTTGTTTAATTATGAATGCATTGTATGGAATCTGCTTAGAATTACTGTGCTGATATAATCAATTTAAAATATATAGATAAATTCAGTTCACTGTGCAGTAGAGTAGACTGCAGTACAACAGGCCAGTTTGGCTTGTTTTGTTTTCTGCTCATTTAAGCTCACGTGCACAAGTGAAATCACATTTATAGGGGTTTTTTTTAAAGTACCTTCACTGTAAGGTGAATTTTAAAAGAGATGCATTTGCCAAAAATGCAGATGCGCATGCATCTAGCATATGGATGTGTCTGACCTATTTTATAAACCTCACGCATATGCGCACAAGTACTGATGCACAAATATCTTCCATAGAGTAAAAAAGGGGCAGAATGGTGGTGGGTCATGGGGATTCTGGGGTAGGCCCAAGAGATATGCGCTTATAAAGTGAAACAAATGCAGCGCTCATCCGGTTTATTTCTGCACAAATTCTTCAGATGTAAGTCTGAATAAAACTATTTATAGCCACATATGAACTGCTTGAGGGGTCTGGATAAACTGGGGGGGAGTGCAGGCTAAAGAGCCAGGAGGGCCTTGATGACCTAGATATAGACTGGGCAAACTGGTCATTTCCTTCACGCATGCATGTTATAAAATGTTCTCACTTGTGCGTGGAAATATCAACAATTCCCAACTGTTCGAGTAAATGCTTAAAATTAGGAGCGCACGTACATGCACTATGCATATTTTTTAACATCCGCACACTTGTGCACAGGATATAAGACTTCAGCGAATGTGGCTGTAAGCCCATATAGACATACATGGGTGCACGCAGGCTCGTTCCCTCTGTTTAGATATCTGCAAAGACCTCACAAACACATATGAGAGGGAAGAGGAAGAGATGATAAAGATTATTATATTAGCCTCACCTAGGTGGTGGGAAAATTAATGGAGACTCTGCTGAAGGAAAGGATAGTGACCTATCTACAGCAAGGAGGATTGCTGGACCCCAGGCAGCATGGATTCACCAGGGGAGAAGGTCCTGTCTGACAAATCTGATTGATTTTTTTTGATTGGGTAACTAAAGATTTGGATCAAGTAAGAGCACTCAATGTGATCTACTTGGATTTCAGCAAAGCTTTTGATACGGACCTGTATAGGAGGCTTGTGAATAAAATGAGAAGCTTGGGAGTGAGCGCAAAGATGATAGTGGATTACAAACTGTTTGGATAGAAGACAGCGTGTGATGGTAAATGGAACCTACTCTGAAGAGAGAGCGGTATTAAGTGGAGTGCCGCAAGTATTGGTTTTGGGGACCGGTGTTACGAAGGACGAAATCCGGAAGTGGATCCTTAGGCCGACTGACCCGAGGGGGCAGTCGGGAGGCAGAACTCCCACTGGGCAGATGGAGCTTCACCCGGAAACCCGTGACTCCTCCAGAGGAGCTGTGGGAGCCCGGGTCGCTAGGACTTAGGAGTCTTCGCCCTGGAAGCCCGAGGTCCCCCCGGGAGGAGCCCGTAGGGACCCGGACCGCTGGGACTTAGGCGAGGACGGAGAAGCCCAGGAGTGGAATACGAACCGGAGTCTAGGCAGGCTGCGGACAAGCAGGAATCGGAGTCACGGACCGGGGTCAAGGCAGGCTGAAGACAAGCAGGAATCGGAGTCACGGACCGGAGTCAAGGCAGGCTGAAGACAAGCAGGAATCGGAGTCACGGACCGGGGTCAAGGCAGGCTGAAGACAAGCAGGAATCGGAGTCACGGACCGGAGTCAAGGCAGGCTGAAGACAAGCAGGAATCGGAATCACAAAACCGGAATCAAGGCAGGCTGAAGACAAGCAGGAATCCAGGAACCAGGCAGGAATCAAGCAGACAGGCAGGCAATCAGCGGGGAACAGGAACGACGGCAACTAGCTCTTCAAAGAAGGAACCTCGTTGCAAGGCACTTGGGTGAGGAAAGAGCCCGGTTTAAATCCCCCGGTCGGCGTCTGACGTCACGGGGGGCGTGTCAGCACATCCGGGTGCTGACAGCACAAAACGCTGCCCTTCGCACGCGCGCGTTCCCTCGCCGAGGGGAGGAGTCTCCGGCGACGTCTCCCTCGTGGAGACGCCGCAGCCAAGCCGCGTGGAGGGCCCCGAACCCGGCGGTTCGCAGCGCGGGTGAGAGAGGTAAGCTCCCGGTCACTAGTCTAGTGACCGGGATCGTAACAGTACCCCCCCTCTTACGCCCCCTCCGAAGAGGACCGGCCTTCCCGGGATTGTCCAAATGAAACTGTGTCAACAATGACTTATCCAAAATATTACGGGCAGGTTCCCAGGAGTCCTCCTCTGGACCGCAACCCTCCCAGGACAGTAGATACTCCCATCGACGGTTAGCGAAGCGCACATCCCGAACTTCATGAACTTGGTACACAGGTTCCCCAGGAGAGGAAGCAGAAACATCATCTGGAGTAGGCCGATGAAAACGTGAGTATACTACTGGTTTCAGGAGGGAGACATGAAACACATTGTGAATAGGGATGTGAATCGTTTTAGGACGATTAAAATTATCGTCCGATAATTTTAATATCGTCTTAAACCGTTATGGAACACAATACAATACAGATTCTAACGATTTATCGTTATAAATCGTTAGAATCGTGAGCCGGCACACTAAAACCCCCCTAAAACCCACCCCCGACCCTTTAAATTAAATCCCCCACCCTCCCGAACCCCCCCCCCAATAACTTAAATAACCTGCGGGTCCAGCGGCGGTCCGGAACGGCAGCGGTCCGGAACGGGCTCCTGCTCCTGAATCTTGTCGTCTTCAGCCGGCGCCATTTTCCAAAATGGCGCCGAAAAATGGCGGCGGCCATAGACGAAAAAGATTGGACGGCAGGAGGTCCTTCCGGACCCCCGCTGGACTTTTGGCAAGTCTCGTGGGGGTCAGGAGGCCCCCCACAAGCTGGCCAAAAGTTCCTGGAGGTCCAGCGGGGGTCAGGGAGCGATTTCCCACCGCGAATCGTTTTCGTACGGAAAATGGCGCCGGCAGGAGATCGACTGCAGGAGGTCGTTCAGCGAGGGTTCCGGCGCCTCGCTGAACGACCTCCTGCAGTCGATCTCCTGCCGGCGCCATTTTCCGTACGAAAACGATTCGCGGCGGGAAATCGCTCCCTGACCCCCGCTGGACCTCCAGGAACTTTTGGCCAGCTTGTGGGGGGCCTCCTGACCCCCCCACGAGACTTGCCAAAAGTCCAGCGGGGGTCCGGAAGGACCTCCTGCCGTCCAATCTTTTTCGTCTATGGCCGCCGCCATTTTTCGGCGCCATTTTGGAAAATGGCGCCGGCTGAAGACGACAAGATTCAGGAGCAGGAGCCCGTTCCGGACCGCTGCCGTTCCGGACCGCCGCTGGACCCGCAGGTTATTTAAGTTATTTGGGGGGGGGTTCGGGAGGGTGGGGGATTTAATTTAAAGGGTCGGGGGTGGGTTTTAGGGGGTTTTAATGTGCCGGTTTTTCGATTTTTCGATTTTTTACGATTTTTAACGATTTTTCACGATATTTTACCCCCCCAAACGGCAACAATACGATTCCCTCCCCCTCCCAGCCGAAATCGATCGTTAAGACGATCGAGGACACGATTCACATCCCTAATTGTGAACTCTCAGACGAGACGGGAGGCGTAACCTGTATGATACCATGCCAATTCGTTCTGCCACGGAGAAAGGACCACAGTACCTGGGTTTTAACTTGTGACTGTGGCCTGGGAAGCGCAGGTTCTTGGTGCTCAGCCAAACCTTAGTACCAGGGACCAATTCTGGCGCAGATCGCCGATGACGATCTGCCACTGTACGAGTTCTCTGAGCTGCCATCGATAGTCGCTGCTGAAGGACTTTCCAGAGTCGATGGAGCTGGGAAGCTATAGACTGAACCGCTGGTGAGGGAACCTCCAAGGGAAGCGGTATTGGAGGCTGAAGATGTCTTCCAAAGACGACTTGGAACGGAGTATGACCCGTAACGGAGTGTTGGTGATTGTTGTACGCAAATTCAGCCCAAGGCAATAGAGAGACCCAATTATCCCTCTTTTCGGTGATGAAGCTGCGAAGAAACAATTTGAGTGACCGGTTCATACGCTCCGTTTGCCCATTACTTTGGGGGTGGAAAGCGGTAGATAGATTTAGTTGCACTCCAAACTTCTTGCAGATAGCACGCCAATAGCGCGCCGTGAACTGTGAACCACGATCCGACACGATACTCTGTGGAAGACCATGTGCTCGGAAGATGTGCAGAATAAAGAGACGTGCCAACTCCGGGGCCGATGGAAGTTTGGGCAGCGGTACCAGATGGACCATCTTGGAGAACCGGTCCACCGTGACCCAGATCACCGTATGTCCCTCCGACGGAGGCAGATCCACCACGAAATCCGTGGCGATGTGGGTCCAGGGTTCGGCAGGAATAGGCAGAGGCTGCAGCAGACCCCAAGGACGTCCAACCAGCGGCTTTTGTCTGGCACAAACGGGGCACGAAGCCACATATTCGTGTACGTCCTGTCGTACTCGGGGCCACCAGTAGTACCGATTCAAAAGTGTCAAAGTTCTCCCTTGACCGGCATGACCTCCCGAAAGGGAGTCGTGGGCCCATTCCAGCACCCTCCTCCTATCTTGGCGAGGAACAATTACTTTGTCGGTTGAGGAAATACCGGTGCCTGCAAGGGAAACTTTAGCTGGGTCGATGATATACTGTGGAGGATCATCTTCCTCCTCAAGGATGGAGTTCCGAGACAATGCATCAGCACAAACGTTCTTAGTAGCCGGACGGTACTTAAGGATGAAATTAAATCGGCTGAAAAATAGAGACCAACGAGCCTGCCTTGGGTTAAGGCGTTGGGCTTGTGATAAGAATTCCAAATTCTTATGATCGGTATACACCGTGACCTGATGTTGGGCTCCCTCCAGCCATTGCCTCCATTCTTCGAAAGCCAGCTTAATGGCCAGGAGCTCCTTATCGCCGATCCCGTAGTTGTTCTCGGCAGGTGTAAACTTCTTAGAGAAAAAGGAGCAAGGTAGCAATTGACCAGATGCAGAATGCTGAGACAAAACTGCTCCTACCGCCACACTGGAAGCATCTACCTCCACTACGAAAGGGCGTAACGGGTCCGGATGACGGAGGCAAGTCTCTTGCAGAAACGCATCTTTCAAATCTTGGAAAGCTTTGCAAGCCCCCGGAGTCCAGTGTTGTGTGTCTGCTCCTTTTTTAGTCAGAGCGGTCAGAGGTGCCACTAATCGTGAATATCCGGGTATGAAGTGCCTGTAAAAGTTTGCAAAACCTAAAAAACGTTGTAATGCCTTTAGGCCCACAGGTTGAGGCCACTTCTTGATGGCAGAGACTTTTTCGGGGTCCATGCTGAATCCGGTGGCGGATACAATATACCCAAGGAAGGGCAACGAGTCCCGCTCAAAGATACATTTCTCCAATTTGGCGTAGAGCTGATGCTCTCGGAGGATTTGGAGTACTTGTCGGACTTGACTACGATGCGAATCCAAATCTCGTGAAAAGATAAGAACGTCATCCAAGTATACAATAACGCAGGAGTTGAGCAACTCCCTGAGTACCTCATTCATGAGGTGCTGGAATACTGCTGGTGCATTGCATAGACCAAAGGGCATAACCAGATACTCGTAGTGTCCGTCCCGGGTATTGAAAGCGGTTTTCCACTCGTCGCCGGGACGGATGCGCACCAGGTTATAGGCCCCCCTTAAGTCCAGCTTAGTAAACACCCGAGCCCCCTGAAGCTTGTCCAGTAGCTCGGGAATCAGTGGCAACGGATACCGGTCCTTCTTGGTGATAGCATTTAAGCCCCGGTAATCAATGCAAGGGCGTAAGGAACCATCCTTCTTAGCGACAAAGAAGAATCCGGCCCCGGCAGGTGATTTGGATGGACAGATGAATCCTTTGGCGAGATTCTCCTTAATATAATCGGACATAGCTCTTGTTTCGGGCAGAGAGAGGGGGTACACCCTACCTCGTGGCGGAGTCGTATCAGGGAGCAGCTCAATAGAGCAATCGAAAGGACGATGGTGAGGTAATAATTCCGCCTTGTCCTTGGAAAACACATCAGAGAAGTCGTTGTACTGGTCAGGAAGTTTCAACCCAGCATGAGCCAAGGGGATAGGCGGAACCACCGTGGCCTTGATGCAATGCTGTAGGCAATGAGAACTCCACTGTGCGATCTGTAGGTCGTCCCAGCGAATCACGGGTGAGTGAAGTTGTAACCAGGGCAGACCCAAAACTATGGGATATACAGACTTCTCCAATACCAGGAAAGAGATCTCTTCTTCATGTAACAGACCAGTGCGAAGGAAGATCGGAGTGGTGACAAGAGAGATACTGCCCGGTAAAGGTGTTCCTTGAATAGAGGTAATGCAGAGAGGTGGGTCACGGGGAACTGTGTCCAAGTGAAGCTTTTGTACCAGCTCTCGAGTGATAAAGTTACCCCCAGCCCCGGAGTCAATCAAGGCCTGAGTAGAAAAAGTGTCCTCTGAGAACCTCAGAGTTACAGGCACTGTACATTGAGGAGCAGCGTTGAAACAGCCCAGGAGGTACTCCTCCTTCCTTCCTAGGCGTGGGCGTTTCCCGGCCGTTCCTTACACTGGGAAAGGAAATGCCCCTTACCACCGCAGTAAAGACACAACCCCAGTGTCCGCCGGCGGCGTTTCTCTTCTTCAGTTAGGGAAGTGCGTCCTAACTGCATAGGTTCTTCAGCAGAAGCCTCGGCCGAGGCGACCGTCGACCTGGGCATCGGAGTGAGCGGTCTCGAGAATGCCGGAGCTAGCGGGGACAGGCGTCTCAGAGGGCGTACTTCCCGAGCTCTCTGTTGCAAACGTAGGTCGATACGTCCAGCTAGCTCTATAAGTGAGTCTAATCCTTCGGGAAGGTCCCGGGCGGCTAGTACGTCCTTGATCCGACCAGCCAATCCTTCAAGGAAAATTCCCCGAAGAGCATCGTCATGCCAACCCACCTCAAGAGCGAGGGTGCGGAACTCCAAGGCATACTCGGCCAGAGTACGGCCCCCTTGCCGGAGTTGCAATAATTCCGATGTGGCAGAGATCTGACGGGCTGGCTCGTCGAAGGCTGCACGAAACCCAGCCACAAAGAGATCCAAATTGGTGAGAGTAGGATCACTTTTCTCCCACATCGGTGAAGCCCAGTGCAGAGCCTTCCCATCCAGTAGGGAAAAAATATAAGCGACCTTGACAGAATCCGTAGGGAATTGATTCGGAAGCAAGGCAAATCGCACGAAACACTGATTCAAAAACCCGCGACACCCCTTGGCGTCTCCAGCGTAGCGTGAAGGAGCAGGCAGCTGTGTAGGCGTCTGGAGCGTAACTACCGGCGTAGGTGCGACCACAGGAACTGGTGCCGGAGGTTCTGCGTCCATACGGGTAGCCATTCGCTCCACCGTGGCTACCAGGGAATCCAGAACCTGTTGTTGTTGTACCAGGCGCTGAGCCAGGCCCGGAATGGCCTGGAGACCAGCGAGATCCGCCGGATCCATGGCCTTGCAAACTGTTACGAAGGACGAAATCCGGAAGTGGATCCTTAGGCCGACTGACCCGAGGGGGCAGTCGGGAGGCAGAACTCCCACTGGGCAGATGGAGCTTCACCCGGAAACCCGTGACTCCTCCAGAGGAGCTGTGGGAGCCCGGGTCGCTAGGACTTAGGAGTCTTCGCCCTGGAAGCCCGAGGTCCCCCCGGGAGGAGCCCGTAGGGACCCGGACCGCTGGGACTTAGGCGAGGACGGAGAAGCCCAGGAGTGGAATACGAACCGGAGTCTAGGCAGGCTGCGGACAAGCAGGAATCGGAGTCACGGACCGGGGTCAAGGCAGGCTGAAGACAAGCAGGAATCGGAGTCACGGACCGGAGTCAAGGCAGGCTGAAGACAAGCAGGAATCGGAGTCACGGACCGGGGTCAAGGCAGGCTGAAGACAAGCAGGAATCGGAGTCACGGACCAGAGTCAAGGCAGGCTGAAGACAAGCAGGAATCGGAATCACAAACCGGAATCAAGGCAGGCTGAAGACAAGCAGGAATCCAGGAACCAGGCAGGAATCAAGCAGACAGGCAGGCAATCAGCGGGGAACAGGAATGACGGCAACTAGCTCTTCAAAGAAGGAACCTCGTTGCAAGGCACTTGGGTGAGGAAAGAGCCCGGTTTAAATCCCCCGGTCGGCGTCTGACGTCACGGGGGGCGTGTCAGCACATCCGGGTGCTGACAGCACAAAACGCTGCCCTTCGCGCGCGCGCGTTCCCTCGCCGAGGGGAGGAGTCTCCGGCGACGTCTCCCTCGTGGAGACGCCGCAGCCAAGCCGCGTGGAGGGCCCCGAACCCGGCGGTTCGCAGCGTGGGTGAGAGAGGTAAGCTCCCGGTCACTAGTCTAGTGACCGGGATCGTAACAACCGGTCCTGTTCAACATCTTTGTGGGCGACATTGTGGAGGGGATAGAAGGTAATGTTTGTTTTTTTGCGGATGATACTAAGATCTGCAACAGAATGGACATGCCGGAAGGAGTAGAGAGAATGAAAAATGATTTAAAGAAGCTTGAACAGTGGTCGAAGATATGGCAGCTGGGATTCAATGCCAAGAAGTGCAGAGTTCTGCATCTGGTGTGTGGTAATCCAAAAGAGCTGTAAGTGATGATGGGGGGGGGGGGAGGCAGCTGTTGTGCATGGAGCAAGAGGAGGGACCTTGGGGTGATAGTATCTAGCGATCTGAAGTCGATGAAGCAATATGACAAGGCGATAGCTAAAGCCAGAAGAATGCTAGGCTGCATAGAGAGAGGAAAAACCAGTAAGAAAAAGGAGGTGATAATTCCCTTGTACAGGGCCTTGGTGAGGCCTCACATGGAGTACTGTATTCATTTCTGGAGACTGTATCTCAAAAGGGACAGAGACAGGATGGAGGTGGTCCAGAGAAGGGTGACAAAAATGGTGGGGGCGGGGTCTCCATCAAATTACTTATGAGGTTGAAGGACCTAATATATGTACACCCTGGAGGAGAGGAGGTGCAGGGGGAGATATGATGCAGACCTTCAGATACCTGAAATGATTCACCTGAAATGATTCACATTTGACAAATCTTCTCCATTGGAAAGAAATCAGGGGTCATGAAATGAAACTCCAGGGAGGAAGACTCAGAACCAACATCAGGAAATATTTCTTCACAGAGAGGGTGGCGGATGCCTGGAATGCCCTTCCGGAGGAGATGGTGAAGACAAAAACGGTGAAAGATTTCAAAGGGGCATGGGATAAACACTGTGGATCCCTAAAGGCTACAGGATGGAAATAAGGAAAAGAGCACATGGGAGTAACTTGCTGGTGTGGTGGTACTACCCTTAACCAACAAGCCTTCATACTGTTGATACAACTCATTATTGCTCTCTGCTTTAACGGCAGGGGGAAAAGAGGAAAAGGAGAATCAATTTCGGACAGCAACCAACAACAACATGAATTTTACAGTCTGAAAAAAAACAAACAAGCACGGGGTAACTCTGATGCGGCTGTTACTACCCTTAACCAATAAGCCTTCTACTTGTGATGTAACTCTAACATTCCTCTCTGCTTCAGTGGCGAGAGATAAAGGGGAATTGGTCTCAGACAGAAACCAGCAAGGGCCCTGACTTTAACGGTTTGGGAAAATAAATATGGGGGGTAACTGCAAGGCAGATGCCATCCCTTAATAATACCTTTATGGGGGAGACCTGTATGGCACAGCTGGTGCTACCATAAGCTTGCTGGGCAGACTGGATGGACCATTTGGTCCTTTTCTGCCATCATTTCTATGTTTATTTGTATGTTTCTAATTTTCTATATATGCTGGCACATGGGGTGGCATTACTCTGAGCGCAAGTGCAGCTGCTTATTTGTATATTTTAGATTATTTGAATAATCAATTGATTATTTTAATTATTGCTATTATTCATAAGATTATTTGGATTATTTAATAATCAATATTGTTTTAGTTGGAAATGTATTTACATAATGGATGAATTGTAAATGTTTATTTTATATGTAACCCTTGGGTGGGAAATCTCAGTTAGTGGATTCAAGGGCTAACATCTCAATTCAGGTATTAATTTCTCATTTCTCAAATTCTGTGAGACTCCAGGACTCCATCCAGGGGTGGGAGGATATTAACTTCTAGGCCCTTTTTGTGTTGCTTAGCTCTTAACTGTCCTATTAGTCCCTTGTAAACAGCATAGAATAATCTCACAGAGGTAGTGGAGGAGTAATCTACAAGGTTAGATCAGTGGGGAGGGAACCAGGGTTCAAATCCTGCTGTTGCCCTTTGTGACCTTGGACAAGTCACTTTTCTCTCCATTGCTTTACATATGAGCATAAAGGCAAATTTTAAAAGCCCTATCTTCGCCAAAGCAGGAGATATGTACACAAGATGGGCTGGCACACGCCAAGAGGATTTTATAAACTGCCCATGCATGCGCACATTTCCTGCTATGCGCAGAAGTCAAACATTTTGAAAAAGGGGCGGGGCATGGGCATGTCGGAGGAAGACCAAGAGATGTGCATGTAAATACTTAGGCGCACATGGCGCACTGAGGTCCCCTGTCACGTAACTTTACTACTGCTATGGATGGCGCGTAGGTAATAAAATAAAAAATCTAGGCTAGTCAGTGGGGTTTTAAGAGTCGGGACTAACATGGGAAAAGGGAGACCATTAAACTTAGTGGGGTTGCGACTTCTGCGTTTGTTTGTTTGTTTGTTTATTTATTTATTTATTTAAAAACTTTTCTATACCGTCGTTAAGTTAAATAACCATCACAACGGTTTACAGAAAGGTACGATAATGAAAAATGGGTGGTATAGCTAACAAATTAATCATGTGCCATCGTACTACGGTAACAATTTAAAATAATAAACTAATTGTGTAAGTTAAGTCTGTTTGTTAGGAACATATTAGGCGGTTTGTTTTGAACATTAATTTGCTTTGTAGGTTACAAGTAATAACTTCTAGCTGGGTGCGTCCTTATCCATCAACTGTTTTTCTCCTCCTCCTTATCTTTATAAAAAACTAGTTTAAAAAGCCAGGTTTTCAGATTAGTTTTGAATATTTTCAAATTTCTCTGCAGCCTTATTTCAAGTGGCATGGTGTTCCATAGTACGGGACCAGCCAGTGACAGTGCTCTTTCCCTTACTTGCGTGAGACGAGCTGATTTGACCGAGGAGATAGTTAGTAGAGCCTTATTTGCAGATCTCAGGTTTCTTTGCGTGACATGTATGCGTAGTGCAGTGTTAAACCAGTCCGCTTTTTCATCGTGGATTAGTTTGTGGATTATACATAGTGCCTTATATTGTATTCTTTGTTCAATTAGAAGCCAATGAAGTTCAGCAAGTGTTCCTGTTATGTGGTCACTTTTTTTTTTGCCAGTCAATATTCTAGCAGCGGAATTTTGCAATACTTGCAGGGGCCGAATCGTAGATTGAGGTAGCCCTAATAGTAGTGAGTTACAATAATCTGTGCTAGCGAATATCATTGCCTGTAGAACTGTGCGAAAATTGTTAGTGTTAGTAAAGGTTTTAGTCTTCTCGGTATCATTAGTTTTGCGTATCCTTCTTTTATTTTCTGTGATATGTGTTTCATGTTTAGCTCAGGATTATTTTGTACCATTTTAAGATTAGGCTGTACATTTGCTGAGTTTTTCATTGTACTGCTTCAAGCTTTTGCTGTGTTGGCATCCAGTACATTTTTTTCTCTTTTGGTGGTAGTTCTGCCGTTTTGAGTCAGCAATTTGATATGCATCTATTTAAAGTTTTCTCCTGACTTGAACCATGCCGTGTGCAGCCCTTAGAGACACTGAGGCTACATTTAGTACTGCAAAGCACTTATAGGTTTTTACCTCTTAAATGGAAGAGGCCCCTGAGAAAAACAGTAGGGTAAAACACATAATTGAGAGTTAACTGCCTAAATAATATTTCCTTCTTTTCACTTTAATATGTGTTTCTGAATGTTCCTTTGTCTCAGCGTTCCTCTTACCAAAGGATAAAAGGAAAATATGCCATTGCTAAGAGATGGACCATGATGACGTGTTTCTTTGAATGTTATGACCTGTAAATCTGCCAGCAAAGGTTCAGTTGTATCTCCAAGTGGTGGTGCCCCACTTACTGCCAGGGTCACAATGACAACCACTCATGGGAAGAGTTCAGTAATAATCATCCCAGTCTGATAAAACTCAATTTGTGCGTGAGGGGGGAGGGCACACATTCAGCTGCTGATGTTTTCTGCTGGTGATGGATCTCCTGTTTACACTGCAGGAACACACATTCATCACCGGGTTTGTACTGTTGGCTCGGGGTTGTGGGCCTGAAGAAGCAGGAGGGTTTGATATGCCAGTCAAAATGTGAGCTGTTATTTAGAATCAAAGGAAATATGCAAGATGGAAATTAAAAAAAAAAAAAAAGTCCCTCAGGATTTCACATTTTAGATCAAATCCAGTAGCAGCACAGGGCAGGGAACAATAAAAGTGAAAAATATGCAATAAACTGATTGCATATGGCTTTCTTTTTCCATAAAAGCCCATAATTTTTCAGTAGTCTGAAACTGCAGCCACAGCAAACAAAGCTCTGAGGATCATATTTTTGCTTCTTTTGCCTTTTTTCCACCTGGCAGAGAAATGACATCCAGCCTGGAGGTCACGCTGTAGTGAATAGTATGCGCTCCCATGATGATGGACCACCTATAACCTTCCATGGCACCAGGCCTTAAGCTACTGTGCTGGCAGTGTTTAGTCTGCAGTTGTTAAACACATTCCTGTGGAGGGAAACTGCTGCTGCATTAGAGAAAGCATATTATTAAATGAGCCATGATTAAACTTTTGGCTAACTAGTGAGGACTGTAAAAACAAAAAAAAACAAAAAACGATATACTTGTATCTGTAGTTAATGCATTGTTTGCTGTGCATCATTGAAAGTGTATTCAGGATTCCATTTCCATCATTGGATATGTAGCTTTCAGAATAACATTTCTCATAATGCAAGCACCACTGCAGCTGCTATTGGATTCATGAAATCTGGTCATAAAGCTAAGATGGTGTTTTAAGAGATCTGTATTGCCACTTGCCGGGGTCAGGGCAGTAAGCCTTGCTCTAGAGAGATTTGGGGTGACAAATATTGAAAGGGATGGCAGTAAAAATATAGTATCTCAACAACATTAAGCCATTTACTGGTGTATTTATGACTTGTAAAATGATGCATAAGCCATATGGTTAGGACAGTTAAAGAAGTGAGTCAGCCAAGGTATACCAAGAATGCTAATGACTAATAAGGTTATTGGCATGCTGGGCACCTGGTTAGCATATACAGGCATGTTCAAATTTTAAGTAGCCACATGTGCGCTAAACAGTGCCCAGTTTCCCCTACATTAGGGGCTTTCTACATTGTGCATTTATTATCGTGCTTTAAATACATAGGCCCCAGAGATAGATGATGGGCAGTAAGAAGAAAGTACTTGGAGTTTTTTTTTTCTCGTTTTTCTTCTAGCTAAATTGGAAGCAGTGCTAGGATCCTGGTGCCTTTTGCCTTCATGAATTATATCTGATAATGACTATTTGAGATTGCTGTGAGGCTATATTTTGTTTTGGAAAATGGGTGGCTGTGTGGTTAGGATAAGAATGTATGAAGATTTCATGGAAGTTTTGTTTTTGGAAGGGAGTCTTTTGTGGTTGTTTTTATTGATTGTATGCTATGTTGAACCTGGCTTTGGGCACCTTTGGTGGTAAAGTAGGTAATAAATAAATATTGAGGTTGATATTCAAAAACAATTTAGATGAATAACTGAAAGGTTATCCATCTAAATGGCTATCTGGCTATATTCAAAGCTGTATGTGGCTAAATTCTAGCTGCATAAGTCAGGGGCGTTCCAGGGGTGGGCAGGAGCCGTTTCGGGGCGGAGCAGAGTTAGCTGCTTAACTTATGCGGCTAATTCTGGTTGTGCCGTAGGGCGGACCTAAAGTTGGCAGGATATACTTATTTAGCTAACTTTAAGATAGCCGGGAATATTCAGCGGTACGGCCACGCCACTGAATATCCTTGTTAGTTAGCCGGATGGCTATATCTGGCTAACTTAACTAGCCGCTCCACGGCTGAATATCTGGCCCCATCATTAATGATATTATTATTTGTTCACATCTATCCATGTATTTTTCCCTGTTTTAATAGACACTCCCTCCCTCTGTTCCAAGTCTGGTCATTGCAGCAAGAGTTCTGAGGACAGGAATCGGGTACCAGGAGTCTTTCTGGAACTGTGTATCATAGGATGTAAATTTGGTCACCAAGTGTCATCCTTAACAGTGACATGACTAACAGCCTCCCGCTCTCCTGTCTGGCTGTATACATTGCTTCTGCAGCATCTCTAGCCCCAGCTGATCCGTGGTGCAGAAGACCCGATCCCAGAATTGACATGAGGATCTACTGCATGAAAGTGCACAGCATTTGCCACTGCTTTCAACGTTCTTCTAATTGCTAGGATCTAACTAGCAATTAGAAGAAAACTGAACTGGGCAGATCTTTGGTCTTCTTTCACCTAAATCAGCTGCATAGCTGTAAACCTGTGTGGATCCCTGAACCAGGTGCTAATGTTGTCCCCTAGTTAGAGAATGGATTTCTGTTTTTAATTATGCAGTTCAGAAATGCAGATATGGAATAAGCTTGAAGAAAAACGTGTTCTATGTTAAAGTAAAACAGCAAGAGGGAACGTAAACAAAGCTACTCCCTCCATTGGATGGGTAGGCCCTCCTGGCTTCTGTTGTGGCCAACGCATCTGGTAACCTGTAATTCTGATCTTGTCCCAGCATGGGTGGGGCTCAATGAAGTTTCATGGTCACTTTGGGCGACTGCTCCATTGCCGAGTCCTGTAGCACCAGAACTTTCATCACCAGGGACTTGAACAAGTGCGCCTTACCATTGCTACCGCAAGTGACCATGGAAATGATGGTGGCTCCAGGGCCTACATCCTGACCTTCCCTTTGCATTTAACCACAGTCAAAGGCAAATTAGGTAACTCGAAAACCGCACCGTTCCATGAAGGTTTAGAGCACTGCTGACTGGTTGCGGCCAGCTTGGATCTCAGTTTTACAACGTGTTAATGCTGTTCCTTTGTTTGACGTGTCACGCTGCTGGACAGCTACTTTGCCACCTCTTCATTAACACTTTGGAATTCGCTACCATATGGCATGAAAGGAGCTGAGACTTTGAGATGATTTAAGACACTCCTAAAGATTTAGGGGATTTTAAGCATTAATTACACTCAATCATTTTGTTTGTGCAATGGTTTGCTTTTCGTGCAAAACTATGAAAAAGTATTTCAATAAAACTAAAAAAAAAAAAAAATTGTGAGCTGTGTGAAATCACTGGCCTCTGTTCTACAGGGCAGACATGACGCAAAAGGCCAGATGTAGAAATGTATTTCTTCCATTTTGTGTCTATGGGAGAATGCTTAGTGCACCTGGTCCTAAATTTATGCTAGGCGGAAGGTTCTGGCAGAGCCTGACTGAGAATGCTAGAGTAATTTTGCATAGTGCTGGACACAGAACAGAAATTTCTCAGATAAAACTATGATAAAAGAAAAAAAGAGGTACAGATGTAAGCCTGATATTTCCATGGACTCGATTACGGTATATTCACAATCCTTGAAGTCTGTGTGTGTCATCTGTGCTGGCTGTGGGGAAAAAAAAAGAGTTCATTTTATTTTCACATGTGGGTTTTCTTTCCTTTCTGGATTGTGTTTTTTTTTTTTTTTCTTTTGGTTGGCCCAGTTTGTTCCTGCATGACCTAAAAATGTTTGTTTCTTGCAGCAAGACTTAAAGGGGAGCCCACATTTGAGCAACAACACCTGCTGCTGAACGGAGTCAGTTGACCAGCAGATGTTGCTGGTCTTTAATGTGACGGGCTCTGTAGCAGCAGGGTTTTCCCCCCTCCTGCAAATGAGCAAAGGCCTGCAGGGCTGAAGCTCTGGAGCTTTGCCATTTTAGCAAGGAGAAGACTGCTGATCTGTTATGCAGTCCATCTGGGAGCATGCCCTGCAGTCCTGCAAATGGCTGAGGAAGTCTCGGCTTCACAGAGGCATTGGTCTCCTGAGTCATCTTGGCATGCTCAAATTAATTGCTTCGATTGTTTTCTGTTTATTGCTAGGCTAGTTAAGCCGTTTGTTTTTTAAAGCTTGGAAAGTGAAGCAGTAAATCGATATAGTTTATCAGAATTTTGGCTCTGGAGGTTGCTGATTAATTGGCGATCACAAACACATGTTTTTGACTTGGGAAGAGAAGATTGTTGTACGAGGCGTGTGATCATGAATTGCATGAGAGACCTCATATTTCTACTTAAAATCGGGTGCTCAGTACTTTGTCATAACTGAATAAAAGCATTGAGGAATGCCATGCCGATGGCGTACAGACACGAGAGGGTTTTTTGGGGGGTTTTTTTGCAGTTCTTCATGCTGTTGTGATGCAGTTTCCTAAACCTGCTACACCAGTTTACAAGCCTAGTCCTGCAGCATTTTGTCTCACAAAATGAAGTAGTTTTCTGACCACTAAAATTTATTCACTAGAGGCCAGCAAAAGATCATTTTTCTGAAACCTTTAACATTTTCATTAGGGAAAAAGAGAATCTGTACCTTTTCAAAGTATTATAAACGCTTTAATTCACTATAAAAAGTTATCACGAGATGTGAGTGAGGAAATGGTGCCAGGCAAAATGTGTTAATCCTCTGCGGCAGATGTTTGGCACTGGTAAAATGCATTAGATCTAATGACAGGAGTTCAGGCTCGGTCAGGCTTGTAAAATACTATAGTTTAAACAAAGTTTTCTTTATGTTGCCATGTTTATCATTGTATTAAGCTCTGCCAGAGTACAAGTATGAGCTCCTCTGTATGCAGCTGTTCTCTCGAACGTTCACTGTTGATGTATATAGAGGTATACTGATGTATTCTGAAATATTCTTAGGTGCTGGCTACATTAAAAAAAAAAATACATAATTGCTATAAGGAATTGAAAACATGAATAGGATCCACCAGCAGTCACAACTTCCTATTTTTCTATGTCCCAATGAGACTGTAAGCTCCACAGTGCAGGAACCATCACTTATGCATATCTGTACAGTGCTGGGTACATCTAGTAGCACTACAGAAATGATACGTAGTAGTAAGATCATGGAATACAGTTGCATCGAAAAGAAGTATGTTATGGGGTTTCTGTGGTATTGGCAACCAAGGAGCAAAAACTTTGAGGTCAATATTCAGTAGCACGGTATGCTGAGGAAAGGTTTGCAAACTCCAATGACCTGAACCCCGAAATCTGTTGCCATTAAGTTTATACATCCTCATAGCAGGTCTAAAGTTATCCGGGTTCATGTACCTAGATAGTTTTAGCCTTAACTGGCTATATTCAATATAGAGCTGGTTAAGTGCAGGAATAACATTTTAAAATAAAGAAATCCTGACACTCCTGTAGGTCTGATCTCCCACCTTCCCTCCACCCACTTCACTAAAGGATTAAAACTGTTGTTGGAACATTGCACCTATATTCCCTCCTCATCCTCCAGCTCCCTAAAAGATGTAAAATGTTGCAGGCCTGTCGACCTGGGGAGGTTCCCCAATGCCCTCCTGCCCCCCCCCCCCCCATCCCCACATTCAAAAAATATATGTAGACTCCTGCCCCGCTGTCCCCCACATCTCTGTACCAATACAAACCCTCCGGTCCCACTCGACAGCTCCCAAAAGACCCAGGGATTGTACCGCCGGGAGTGCGGTACAATCGTAACACTTTCAGCGGTGCTTTGAGAGCAGTCTGTGTATTAACTGATGCAAGGCTGGATGCCTCTGAGAGGGTGCTGGGTGGGGTGAGGGAAAGGGCCAGGATCCTGAACATATTTCTTGAATTCAGGAACGGGGAGGGGGATTAAGTGTGTCCTCAAGCTGATAGGCTTGCAACTATTTCTGTCGGGGGGGGGGGGGTTAGATTCTTTTTCTTTTTTGGAGGGGGACCCTGACTTAATATCACTATGATATTAAGTCGGAGGGTGTACAAAATAGCAGTGCCGTCTGAATTTAAAGCCTGCCATTGGGCAGGCCTTACTTTCTGTATTTCGGGTGACTAACTAATAGGCTCATCAACATGCATTTGCATATGATGAGTTCTATTAATTTCGGGGGGGTTGGCTGCACATTTTAAACATGCTATTATTACCCCTTATACTGCCAAATGCACCGTTCTGTATCGGCCTGACTTTTATTAAAGCTTCCAGCTGTGAGCTGTCAGGGACTCGTACCTGGTCCCCTCACCCACCTGCAGCCCTTATAATAGAGAAGAGCCCACACAAAGCAACTCTTTAGAGTCTGAGTGAAATCACCTAAAGCAAAGTCAGAACTGTCAGTTCTCTCAGCTGCTTTCCATCCAGTCATAAATAATATTAAGTACAATATGTAGGGTAGATAAACTAAAGAGACCCTTTAGAAACAAATACCCAGATGTCTTCTAATTTACAGAGCTCATAGAGCAACAAAGAAGAGTGTTTTGTGGTGTTTGAAAGACTTCACCCCCTCTAATTATACCAGCTATAGAGGTGAAAAGCTAAGACCAATAAAAGATAGGAAAAGGCTTCAGATAATTAGGTAATTATCCACATATGCCTTACATTCCTTGTACCCAATATTTTGCATGTTGACCAAGTCTACAAACACATATATAAGAAAATAATGTGTATACAACTTCATAATAAATGTACACTTATGCAGGATCTACACTAAATAATGCTATCTATTTTATAAATTTGTGTATTTTATGTGCATAAAACCTTCCCCCTTAAACACATGATTACATCACCTTGCTGTGTGACTGCAAGTATATAAGAGTAGGGGTCATAGTCTGGAGGAAAGGGACCTTTGTTTAGGAAACCTAATTTCCAGCCATAAGAGGTAGACCACCTTGTCAAGGGGGTCATGAAGGTCTAGAATATCATTTATGGGAAGAAGTCCATGAAAGTAGGATACTACAGAAAGGAGCAGATCTGGGAGAAAATCCACCATAAACTGAATGCTGTCTTCCACACCAACAGAAGTGTGCAAGACATTACATGCAAGGAGAGAGAAAAACACGCCAGAATGAGGTAAGCAGGGCCCACCAGGCAGATAACCTTCATCCAAGCAGAACGGATAGTCCTGAGCACCTTATCAGAGGCTGCAGTAAGACAAGTTGCTGAGCAGCATGCTTCACACTCTCAAGGGAGACAAGATGAGCAATGTCATTTTAAGAAAGGCATGTAAAGTTATTGCACATAGTGTCTAGTATAGTTTCTAACTATACATATTTACAGTTAGTCTGTGGTCTAAAAGGCAGATAGAGCCTGAGCAATACCTTGCTGTCAAGATTGTAAGTTTATAAAACAAGTGCATTTCGGCAGTATTGACACTCTAGGGATTGCTAGACTAGAAGGTTGTGCAGTAGTTGGGGGCAGTCGGGAGGGGCCCTTGTAGCTGTACTCCATGCCTGAAAAGAAGGTCCAGTGGGTGAAAAGAGGAACGGGCAGATAGTCGTAGTGACAGTTTATATACTTTACCTTCTTGCAGGAGTTGAAACACAATATGACTGTTATGGACCTGGATTTAATGGGTTGAGAAGGCCTAGGTGATATGCAGTAGTATTACTACCCAGTCTAGAAGCACAGAATGAGTCAGAAGAGGGGAAGTTTGCAGAGTCTGTAGCGGCCCGAGAGGAGCATGAAAAGGATGTAGCAAGAGATGAGGAGCACACCCAAGAGTTGTTGCAGGTCGAGACCTTACCTCCACTTATATTGAACCACCTATTCCTGATGTCTTGGGACAAGATGTTAATAAGGGGGAAGCCAGACATAGGGAAGAGGCCAGCTTTTCTCCGAGAGCTGATGAGGTATTTTGCACTCTAGCCAAGAGCCACATGCAGCTCTAAAACAATAGAGTGGCAGACTTGCTTGTAGGCATAAGGCAGCTCAGACAGGACCTCAAGTGGCACAGGAAGAGCTGCAAAATGTAAGACAGGAGACGCAGGGTCTTGGTCAGACATCTCTCTGGAGGAAGATGTTTCAGTGAATACCACTATACCAGCCGCTGCCAGCATAGAATACTTCCTGGCAGCTTCAGGGCCCCCGAAAACTGCTTCTCCCTGGATTTGCACCACCATCACAGTGCTATGTTCCTCCATGATCCTAAAGTTCACCAGCATGGTAGGACGCAACCACTATGTGTCCAAAACTACCTTAGAAGCCATGTTGCCTTTCTCTGGCTCCAATACCTTCATGGATGCTACCTCCAAACCCTTCTGATGACTCAGATGGACACATCCCCCTTTGCTGACAAAGGGATGGCCTCATCTTGTACACCATCTGAAGAAGAGAGGCACACCAGTGTAGCCAGGCCTTCATCTTCAGGCCCCCCTAAAAATCTGCTTTCAGGAGTCCCTGTGGCTTCCAGATCCCTCCTGTAGCTATCATCCATTGCCACTTCTTTTTGTATCTGTGGACTCCAAAGGCATTGTCAGTAGTGACCACATTACCTCTGTGTAAAAGCACCAATCATGGCAGTCTAAGGGAGAAGAGCCACCCCCAAAAAGGAGAGGAAACAAGCATTTTGTTATTCATAAACATTGCCTGTCTGTTGTAAATAAATACACCTTTACCATTAAAAATTTCTTTGCATCAGAGTGTTCCTTTCCTCTACAGCCAGCTGGTGAGCCTAGCGATGTATCTTTTGCAAGTCCATGTCAATTAATTTGTATGCTGCTCCTCCTCTTCATCATTGGGAACTCTCCAGATTTGACCTGGAGACTCTGGAATTTCAATGGAATTGCCAGGTCTCTGAGCCAACATAGGAAAATTCTGGGTCAACAGCAAAGATGGCCTGTGTAGGCCCCAGAAAGGAAGTCATCACCAGGAGAAGGTAGAAGGAGAAGCATCTGCATGCAGCTGAAAGGGGAGGAGGAGCCCTTTGATAAAGGTCATAAGTAGCAGCAATATTAGCATTGGTCATGTGTCCATTGGCCAGGGAGGTCTGTAGAAGGAGAAGGGAGAAGTGTCTACCTGGAAGAAAAAGCAGTAGATGCATCTGTCTGCAAGCCAGCAGAAAGAGGAGTCTAGTTGATGCATGGGCTAAAGGAGGAGGCAGCTATCGTTGGTGGGTTTGGGGCTGAGAGAGAGCATGAGTGGGCATGTGTATATGAGTGTGTGTGTGAGAGAGAGAGAGAGAGAGCATGTGTATATGCATGTGTGTGAGCATGTGTGAATGAGGAAAAATTGGGATGTGAGTAAGAGACTATGTCTATAAAATATCAGTGTAGGTCAGCATGTGTGTGTGGGAGATTGTGAGGGTGAACATGTTAGTGTGTGTGTTTGAGGAAGAAGAAAGTTAAGCCGAATTTTAAAACCCCTGCATGCTTAAAATTTGGAGGGTTATGTGTGTGGCCGGGCCCTGTGCGTGCCATGCGCATTTTCAAAAGGGCCCGGCCACACATGTAACCTCTGATACAAGCACAAGTGCCAGGCCAGCTACAAGGGGTGGGCCGGGACAGCGCATGTCAGCAGTCGGCCGGTGCGCAGAGTTAACTTCTGCTCCCAAGAGGCAGTAAGTATTAAAACAAAAAAATTGGGGCTAGATAGGATAAGTATAGGGGTCGGGAAAGAGAGGGGAAGAGGGAGGAAGGATAGGGTTAGGGAAGTTCCCTCCCAGTCTGCTTCTTAATTGAAGTGGACTGGGTGGGAACTGGGTAAAAGGCCAATCACTTTGCTGTGCGTAATTGAAAAATGCCCCCCCTTGCGCGAGCGCAAGGGGGATCTGTCCGCATATGCACACACTGATTATAAAATCGGGCGCACGTGTGCGCGCGGATATCATATTTTATAACATGCATGGCAACGCTCGCATGTTATAAAATCAGCACGTCCATGTGTGCGCGCCAGGATCCACATTCATGAACGTTTTAAAATCGACCCCTTAGTGTTCCTGCACACCCTTTTCCCCTGATAATCTATGACATTCTCAGGGTGATTAAAAATCAAAAGTTCCCAGGTATGATCATTTGGCCCTGTAAAGATTAGCTTCTTGCCTCTCTGGAGGAGGCAGACCTTGGCTTTTGGCCAGATTATGAAGTATGCAACAGGCTACAAAGATATCATAGAACTTTGTTGGGTTATGGAGAAGACATCCTCCTGATCTCTCCAGGCAGTGGAAATGTGTTTTGAGTAGATCAAAGTTTCTCTCAGTGACTGCCTTGGTCTGCTAATGGACCCTGTTTAGGAGACATCTGCTGCAGTCTGTGAGTATTCCAGTGGAGTCATGAGCCAAGTGGATATCCTCTCTCAACTGTAAAGGGGAAGGCAGAGAAGAGCAAAGTCAGATATTCCAAACTGGTAGGCAGAGAGGCTTTTTCCTTTAGAAACTGCAGCGGCCCTCCTGGACCAAATCAGTAAGACCACCTAGAGTCAGAGAGAGAGAAAAGGGCAGTGACAGCAGCATACCTACCTCAGATGCCCAACCCCAGTGATGAAATCTTCCTGGAAGTGATCATGAATTCCTGACGGAGAGAGGATGTAGGCATTGTAATAGGATCCTGGAACCCTGGCATTATGTCCATGATGATCCCCTTGGCATTGCAGACCATCTGCATATTGAGGGAGTCGAAGCCCTGGCAAATGCGGAATATGGCCTCATTGTTTGTAGGTGCACTCATAGAGTTATGAGTGATTGCAATCAACAGCCCCCAAAACAGATGAAAAATATGCAATTTGCTAGAAATCAGTCATAATTTGCAGTTGTTGCTGTCTGTCCAAGGGAAGTATATATACTGATGTGTTAATTTGAGAAATGCAGGCTGAAACTGATCAATACATATTGTGGTGGGAGACTGACTTATTCCAGCTATGACTCTTAAAGGAGACTGGAAGGTGCCAGTAGCCAAAAAGGCCAGGGATGTAGTGACTTTGAGGTGTGGAAAGGTGCAGGTCCTGCTCTAACTGCTAGCATAGGCATAGTATGATTTCCTTGTTGAACCTGAACTTGCGCAAGACTAGCTCCTTGGACAGATTCAGAAACTGCCCTAGTCGTGTATAATCTCTTTAAGGGATGCGTTCTCCTCAAACACAATGTCCCAAGAATCCATTAGTTTGTAATACTCATGTTGAATGTTTCTTCACCACCACTCACACAGTTCCAATCAGCCCCAGTGACAGTCAGATGCCCCCCAGTTAACCTCAGTGACACTCACATGCTCCCCCCCCCCCACAGTTAGCCACATTCAGTCCAAATGACACCCCCCCCCCCCCCGTTCAGCCCCAGTGATACATGGCCCCCTCACCCCACCTTAGAAATGCAGTGTTATCCAGTGAATGGTTCCCCCCAAAGAATGGAAACAAACCTTGGATGAAACAGACAAATAAAAAGTAACAAGAGATGCTAAACAAATTTATGAGCAAGGATAACAAGTTCCTGGTCAGCCTCCTACACCCCCTCTGCCTCAGCTCCTAGCAAGCTGCCCTTTCCATTCACCACGAGAAGTCAGCATGCAAAACACCAAGTCACAAAAGGCAGGTGTAAAAACATTCTCACATACGTTTGTTATAAAATATAGCAAACTACACGCGGACATCCAAACCCCTGACATGCTTCAAACATGCCCACTTTGCGCACACTTTCCAGCATATGTGCATACTTAGCCTGTTTTGAAAATCGCATATGCTCCTGTGCTGCAATTACCAGTCTCTCATCCATAGGTTTGAATTAATCTATCCTCAGCCCTTGCTGTGTCAAATCTTGATCCACGTGGAGTTGCTGAAGTAGCTCTCTGTACTTCCTACTGTACTTATGCTTCTGCTAATTATCCTTCTTTGCTGGTTTTATTCTTTAAAGAGTTCTTTTTTTCTCTTGCATATTCACTCAAAAGTTGGGATTTGTATTGTTTTTATAAGATTTAAATAGTAATTTTCTGATGTGTGCAATGAGCTGAGATATTAAGATTAGAAAGATTTGTAAGTGTTAACAGTAATAAGCTTTTCTTTCTCTTTTCAGCCTGCTAATTTCCCCTACAAGGAAGAGATTACATCTATGAATCCTACATGTCTAGTTGTAATTATTCTCATTTTTATAAGCATCATCTTGGCTTTTAAGGTATGTCCTGCACATGTTTACTTTTATCCTGGGGACCCCTGGCCAGCTGGGTTTTCAATATATTTGCAGGGAATGTACAGGAAATAGATTCACTTGAACTTCTTCTGTTGTTATTATTTGGATTTGATATATGTGTGTTAGGTGTTTTTATGAATGTATGGAATCCGCATTGGATACAATGTATGGAAGTTGTGGAATACAAGTTTGTTAATAAATAAGTAAATAAATATCGCTTGTGAACGCATCCAAGCAGTTTTACAATACTATAAAAATCTACATAATCAAAAAATATAACAATTACGAAACAAAGAGCAAAGAAAAGATAAGCACAAAATAAAATATCAGCCCTCGTCCTCCCCTCATTGACAAAGGTGTTCCTACAGGACATCTAAAAATAAATGCCAGAACAGAATATCAGACATTCTAAATTTACCCCCACAGGGCAGGCCATGGTCACTGTCTACATGCACAGAGATAAAGGTTGACTTACTATGTGCACTATGCTGAAAAGCCATGTCTTCATAATTTTTCTGAACTTACGATAACTACACTCCAAACAGATATTAAAAGGTAAAGCATTTCTTAAATATGGGGCTTGATAGCTGAAGAAGGTCTGTAGGGTTAGCTGACGTCTGATAGCAGAAGGTGGAAAGATCAACAACAATGCTCATACTCTCCCAAAACAATATGGATGCAAAATTAATTTTTGCATATTTGTTGTTGATATAATTTCCTCCCAGAGCTTGACCCTAGGAGAGTGTGAGGCACAGGATAAATATGCCTGAGTGGGTACCACCCCCCCCCCCTTCTCAGAGGTTTAAAAGCAGGGTGGGGTCCCCCTAGATGGGAAGGGTGGGGGGGGGGGGTTGAAGGCCAGTAGAGCAACCTTCACATTGCTGACTTGTGCCTTAAACACTGCACCTTTAAGGGACTGGGATGCTTTTCTTTCTTTTTTTTTTTTTTTACCTGTTTTGTTGAGGATGGTTCTTCTTTAAGAGCCATCAGTCATGGAAGAACAAGGCTCTGCTGGACCCAAAGTGCATTTCTAGCTGGCAGCTGGAGGGGTTGTCAGGTGGAGCTGGAGCAGGCTGTTAATGAGCTGCAAACCCAGAAGTTTTAGCGGGGATGTGGCACCATAAAGAACAGCCCCTCAGAAGGAGTGGAGAGAAGCAGCAGAATTGGGCCAGCCAGCAAACCCAGAAGGTAGTGGCAGGAGCATAGTTGACAGCTCCTGCCATATCAGTAATGCCCCCCCTGCCTCACTGACTCTTCAGATATTAAATTAATGTGAGGCCCTCTAAAGCTCAGGGCCCAGGGTAATTGCCCCAGTTCTGCCATACCCCCAACCCTGTCCCCAAGGATAGCTCTATTTCCCCCATATTAATTTTCACTGGGATATTTATTTATTTATTTATTTAACAGTTTTTTATACCGACCTTCATAGTAAATTACCATATCGGATCGGTTTACAGATTAACAAAAGGGAAAAACAACAAGAGTAACAAATCCACGTAAACGAAAGATAACAATAAGTAGGAATAAGTCAAAAATTACAATCAACAAGGGGAGAGAACTTGGAAGCTTGCAACAAGCTGGAAGGAAGATAGGCCGGTAAAAGAAATTTTACCATAGAAAGTACAAGTTAAAAACTTAGACGGTGTTTTAACCTTAATGACTCAGAGTCCATTTATTCCTTCATTGAAAAATGGAGTGCCAGACCGAGTAACAATGAAGGCCAACTATTGATTGTCTGGTTCAGGGAAGGCTTGTTGAAAGAGCCAGGTCTTAAGTCCTTTTCTGAAAGCTAAAAGGCATGGCTCCAGTCTGAGGTTTGATGGGATACTGTTCCAGATCGATGGGCCTGCTATTGAAAAGGCTCTGTCTTTGGTCATAGCGAGGCGTGAGGCTTTAGTGGGGGGAACATTCAGAGTGCCTTTGTACATGTCTCTAGTTGGTCTGATAGAAGAATAGAGTTTAAGAGGTATTTCCAGGTCAAGTTGAAGTTGATGATGGATAGTTTTATGGATTAAGGTGATTGATTTGTAAAGAATTCTGTAATTTACTGGTAACCAATGTAGATTCCTGAGAATGGGTGATATGTGATCGTGGCGGCTGGTACTGGTTAACAATCTTGCTGCCGCATTTTGAATCATCTGCAGCGGTTTAGTAGAGGATTTGGGAAGTCCTAGTAGCAGGGCGCTGCAGTAGTCTATTTTGGAGAACCGTAACGCTTGGAGGACTGGTGGTGGACTGGTGGAGGACTGGTGGTGGACTGGTGGAGGACTGGTGGTGAAAGATGCAGAGATTGTCATGCCAATTAAATAATATAGAGAAAAATTTTATTAACTCATAATCCCAAGTAGTAGAACCTTTATTTGGAAGTAATATGTTTGTAAAACTATGAAAACATCCAAAAATTGCTTTTAAAAACCCACTGGGATTTTATTATGTGACTTGAAAAAAATACAGAATTATGCCCACGTCTGGACACATAGGAGCCCATTTATAGTAAAGTCTTGCACCACTGTTTTTCCCCATTGAAAATTATGGGACACTTTTGTTGCTAAATCTGCTGCAAGTTTGGCACCAGAACAGAACTAGTGGAAAACTTTAATAAATGAGCCCATGGTATGTTTTTTTTAATTTCCAGTGCACCCTTTCTCTGAGAAAAATGGATATTTTGACATTTATGCTTAGAATAATGAAACTCTAAAAGAGTCATTTTCAAAGCCATTTCCACAAATAAGAGTGCAATTCCCGTGGTCATGGGCTTTGGGAAAATTGCCACCGTATATGTGGGTAAAAGTTCAGGAGCAGTGCCACTAAGCCCGTGCTTTTACCTGCAGTAGAGGGAGGCATTCTTGGGGGCAAGAGTTGGAACTATGCACATATACTTTTTTTCTTTTTTCATGTTTTCTTTTGTTATGTTTTAACATTAACCCTTCAAGAATAATCTTGAGAAGAAAACAAGTACACTCATAAGTAGAAAAATAAAAAGTAACAAAGGAAATATCTTCTACTCATATGGATTACCCTATTCAGTACTCAGATATGAAGAGGTCAAGTCATTGTGCAAGGTTTAAAAATATAAAATTCTATATAAACACCATTGAAATTAAATCCTAAGGGAAGCAAAACCAATAAGTAAAAAGAAAGTTAGCTAGTCTCTACATTGAGAGGGAGGGAGGCAGGCTGATTTTCTTGCACTACCATATCAATCAAAAACTTGGTCAATTGACTTATCTTAAAGAAGACATATGAGACATTCTAATATCTAATTAAACATTTACCGTATTTTTCGGACTATAAGGCGCACCGGATTATAAGGCGCATTATCAATGAGCGCCTGCTAAGGCGTCCAGGTTCATATATAAGGCGCACCGGATTATAAGGCGCGGCTCAGAGCCTTTTTTTAATCGGTTGCGCCGACCCTTTAAAACTACGGTACTTTTTATTATCCCCCCAACTAAAACCAGATAGTATTATTACAGGATGCGGTGATTTACAAAAGCATTTCCCTGGGTTAACAGCTTGACTGAAATTTGACTGCTTTGTACCCGGTCAGAGCATGCACAGGACCAACAATGCACGTACCTTTACACATTGGGAAAAGCAGGCGGGCTCAGAGACGGGGTTAGGCTGGGGGGGGGGGGGGGGGGGGGAAGGACAAGAGCATGCGAAGTGTTGCATTTTCAAAACTACATGGACTGTTTTGGAGGGGAAAATGTATCTTCAGAAAAAGCAGCTGCAAATCTCTGTGGGCAATAGCCAAAGGGAAAGTAGGCAGATACTTGCCCTTTGAGAACTGGTGCAAAGTCCGCTGATTAAAGTGCCCCTGGGCTTTCCAAGTATCTGCATAGTTGCCCCAGGGCGCAGCAACAGGCAGATTGGCAAGGCCAAGAAAAAGATTGCGTTTAAACACGCTGATGCTCCTCCTCCTTCCTGCCTGTGCGTCCCCGGAAGTAAACGTTGCCGGAGCCGCGTGGGCAGGAAGGAGGGGAAGCATCAGCACGTGCAGAAGTGGAGCAGCACTTTCGTTTACAGACCGCACGAATCTCAAGTCGCAGCAGCCTGAGAAGAAGAAGAGGCCCGGTAGCAGGGCCACTGCAGAGCCCATCCTGCGGCGACCTGCAAAGAGGAGGCCTAGAGGTGAGTGCGAGCCTGTGCTTGAGAAAAATTCATATATAAGGCGCACCGGATTATAAGGCGCACTTCCGATTTCTGAGAAAATCGTAGGTTTTTATGTGCGCCTTATAGTCCGAAAAATACGGTACATGGAATGTTTAGGGGGAAAAAGACAGGTAAAAAATTATCTTCATTTTCAAAAATAATTATTTCCAATGCTTAAAAAAAATCTTAAGAGGAGATCACGTGATGATTTGGGAAGAGCGGATGTGAGCTCTCCTCCCGGGTTCCTTTGCCTCGATCCAGCCCCATCCGTGACGCTGTCTGACTAACCTGATACCATCTCTACACCCCTCAGTCGACGCTGCCTCTGAAAAGTACACTGGGAGAGCAATGACCTCGAGAGCGGCCAAGAAAGACAAGGAAAGGGAGAGAGCTTGCGCGGCTGACTCCCCCGACAGAAGACGATGGTGGCCGCGATGAGACTTCTCCCACGAGCATGGCTGCAGGCCTCGGCGCTGCAGCTGCCGACATTAAAGCGGATGTAGTGGCTGCATTAGAACCAGAACTGAAAAATATCGCAGTGAAATTAGCCGACCTCACCGATGCGATCGCGGGCTTTGAACCATGCTTCCTTCAAGTGGAGCAGCGTGTCTCCGATGCCGAGGACGACCTGCAGGCCCTAAGGTCAGAGGTAACCCAGCTGCAGGATGCATATAAAAGGCAGGCAGAGCACATAGATGACTTGGAAAATTGCTTGCACCGCTCACATCTGCATTTTATAGGGCTCCCTGAAGCCCTGGAAGAAAAGGAACTGGCTCCCTTCCTGGAAACCTGGGTAACCCGGGAATTCAGATAACCCGGTGTTATTTTGGTACACGGCTAAGGCAGTTTTAAGGGAGGACATCGTATCCTATCTGGCCTACCGATGAAAGACCCTGGATAAGAGATTGCTGGCTCTCAGTACCCAGTTGCAACAGGCAAAGGGCGCCCTAATTAGAGCTCGCACCCCGGTCAATCGTGAGCGATACTTGTCCATACAGGCCAAACTCAATTCCCTCCTGCATCAACGGGCAAAGAAAAGTTTATTATACTATCAATTTAAACTGTATCAATATGAGAATGAGTCCGGGAGATTATTATCAAATTTTATCAAAACATCCTGAGGGTCAAGGCATGTTGCAGCACTGCGAACCATGACGGGCAGGGTGGTAAACGATACTACTTCTATTTTAGATGGTTTCCAGTCTTATTACTCCCACCTCTGAGTCTGGGGGGGAGGGGGGAGTGTCGCTTCACTTCACAAATTACCATGCCCAAGCTCAATGAGGACCAGTGCGCCGGTTGAACAGGCCTATCTTGGTGGAAGAGGTTGTCTTGGCTATATAGCAAGCGAAGCGCCTCAGAGCGCCTGGGCCCGATGGGTTCACAGCAGAGTTCTACAAAGCTGTTGGGGATCAGGTTGGGGCCCCGTTGGCGCGGATGTTCAACTCACTCATAGAAACTGGGGACTACCCGCCTCACACGAACTTAGCCCAAAATACCCTTATCCCTAAACCAGGGAAAGACCCATTTTCCCTGGCCTCATATCGCCCGATCTCATTATTAAATTTTGACCAAAAGTTGATGGCCAAAATCTTAGCAGACCGCTTGGCCTCTATTTTACTCTTGTTAGTTGCCCCGGGGCAAGTGGGTTTTGTCCGCAAACGCTATGCTTCCACCAATATTCGTAAGGTGCTCCACGCTATAGCCCTCTGTACCCGAGTAGAAGAGCCCTTTTTAGTTGTTAGTTTTGTTGCCGAAAAGGCATTTGACAGGGTGGAATAGGATTATCTGTTTCGGTGCTTGGCGGATATTGGATTGGGTGGTTTCTTTTACGATGCTATATGAGTCCTGTATAAGAATCCGACAGCAATTATAGGTGTGAATGGAGCTTTTTTGAGCCCATTCCCAATACTTCGGGGTACTCGCCAGGATTGTCCTCTTTCCCCTCTGCTTTTTTTGCTGACACTAGAGACCCTACTTCTTACATCTAGGCTTCCCAGTCCATAAAAGGGGACTCTATTTTTAAATATGTGATGATATTTTAGTTTTTTTGACAGAGCCCCAATGCTCTCTTTCTAGCCTGTTGGCCCTATTTCAGGAGTACAGTGCCTTCTCCGGCCTTCACCTTAACAGTGATAAATCTGAGGCCCTGGCATTCCCAGATACTTTAAAAGAACACTGGGCTAGTCAGTTTCCATTACGTTGGGCGGATGACTCGTTCCAGTACTTGGGGGTACAGTTAACCACAAAACTGACACAACTCTATGGTTTAAATGTAGGCCTGGTTTTGCGGCACTCTCTAAGTAAATTGAGAGCTTGGTAGAAATTGCCACTCTCCTTGGGAGGCCGTATAAACTTATTCAAGATGATCCTTCTATCCAAATGATTATATTTGCTGCAACAAAGTCATAAGCATCCAAGCCATACGCATCTTTATTTGGCAAGGGAAGAAACCACATGTGCTTCTGGGATGGTTGCAGAATCGTTGGGGAAAGGGCGGATTGGGGGTTCCAGATATGGGTCAGTATAATATGGCCTGCAATCTGCGCATCATAAGGGATTGGATACTGGGCAGCTCCACTTTTGTTAATATTGAGGCGGAGTGGGTGTTGGTAGCTCCCTTACATCTGTGCTATGTGTTGTAAACCTCTACGTTTGCATTGCCACCCACACTGCAGCATCATGTCTTGTTGGATCCTCTGTGCAAGACATGGACACAGGTTACCAAAAAGCTGGGCCTCCCTAACCTCTGTTCTTATCTCCTACCAATTAGGGGAAATTATACTTTTACTCCGGGTTTGCAATCGGGAGCATTTCGCGTATGGGAGGGAAGGGGTCTTTGCCAGCTGGGGCACCTTCTAGATGGGGAAGGGCAAATCCTTATGTTTCCAGAATTGGTAGATATGTATGGGTTACACAAGTCTCAGGTCTTCGCATATCTGCAAATACGACATTAAGTACTCATTCTGCTACGGGCTTCATGCTCTCCCACCATTTTCAATACATTAAATGCCTTACTACTGCTGGAGTCTCCCAGATGTCCTTCCTTATTGGTCTATTACAAGAGATTGGGATGATCGGGGACTCCAGCAATCTATTCAGTTTTAGCAGACCGATGGAATAAGGATGGGATATTCACAGTGTCCCCGCGATCGTTCAAGCCAGTTTTGGCCAGATAGCGTCTACCTCTACTAATATGTACTTTCAAGAGATGCAATATAAACTTATATGTTGGGCCTGTGTCTCCCCACAGATACGGTATAAGTCTAAACTCTCGGACTCTGCCTGTTGTGTTAAATGCTATGCTGCCATGGGGTCCCTTTCCCATTTATTTTGGGCATGTCCTGTGATAAGGCAGTTCTGGAATGGAATTGTTGCGTACTTAGCCCAGATACTAAAGATTCCATTACTCCTGCACCTACTTTGTTGTTGTTCGATTGTTTCTCCAACACATCAATTCATGATCATTTTGTGCACACCCTCTCGTTATTTGTAAACCGGCATGATGGGGTTCCTAATCTCGAATGCCGGTATAGAAAAATCTATAAATAAAATAAAAAAATAATAATGATCATGGACAGCGTCTTTTCATCAAAAAAGCGAGTATGGTTGGCAGGCGCCTTATACTTTCGCATTGGACAGTGGAAGCCTCTCCTTCCTTTTGGCAAAGGTGGAATGGCCTTCACCATATGCTACAAATGGATAAAATGGTTCCTAGAACCTCCCCACTTTTACGTCAGGAATTTTTATCAACTTGGAACAGTTACATCCAAACTCTATCACCACGAACCAGGAGCTTAGTTCTGAACAACTGAAGGCAACCTGGGTGTCGCAGGCATCACCTAGAACTCACAGACATTGATCCATGAGTCATAGCTTTGGGGGGGATTTGGGGAGGGGGGGATGCAGGGAGTGGGATTGGATTGTTGATGTAATAAAAAATGGTTTTTGTGTTGATGCACCCCGTCTTGGATTGAGAATCCCAGTCCCTTGGGATTCTGTTAGTTTTGCTAATAAAAATTGTTGAAACATAAAAAAAAAATCTTAAGAAGCCAATCCTATCTGGATGCTGATGAAATGATCAAAGTTGCCGGTGTTGCCACTTATCATCAGAGGTTTCAAAAAATGTTGTTAAATTTAAGTTACCATCTGATATTAGAGGTGGTATGGCCAGAGGTTCCCCAGTCACCCTTTTTATAAATGGTGGAAGATAGTAAATAGTAGATGAAACAGGTGGGACAGATTGTTCAGGAATTTTCAATATCTCAGTCATAAACATTTTCAAGCGAGATATTGATATTAGGAAACATTTATGAAACATAAATTGACATCTTATTTGGTTCTCCAGGCTCTCTACCTTGGAAAGTAAGAGAATATTATCCTTGACAACAATATTCTGTACTGTCCCCAGTCTGTCAGTTGTTTATTTCCAAAAAATAAAAATATACTCTCACAAAATATCTGTGAAGGGTAATAGCCAGCTGAACATTCAACTTATAAATGAGCTACCAACCCAAAGCAATCACCAATATATCCCGTGTAAATACACAAAGGAGATTTTTTTGTTTGTAAAGACCTCGCACAAAGGCACACTGTTCCGTGCTGATTAGCAAAGGTTTAAGTATACCATTAATATAATCATAGGTCCTTTTGTTTGAGCGACACGGACCGCGTTTTGGCATATAACTGCCTTCTTCAAGGGGCCAGTTACATCTGTTAAATTTTTGTTAAATTCACAGATGTAACTGGCCCCTTGAAGAAGGCAGTTATATGCCGAAACGCGGTCCGTGTCGCTCAAAAAAAAGGACCTTTAATTATATTAATGGTATACTTAAACCTTTGCTAATCAGCATGGAACAATGTGCCTTTGTGCGAGGTCTTTACAAACAAAAAAATCTCTTTTGTGTATTTACACGGGATGTATTGGTGATTGCTTTGGGTTGGTAGCTCATTTATAGGTTAGTTGTTTATTTCCACCAACTTCAGTCTTCAAATGTTTGAGTATGAAATTGCTTCACGATCTTTTCCAAAACACGAGTCTCTTCCTCCAAGCAAGAAATTTGTGTCACGATAGACTATGGTTTTCTAGATTTCTTCTAGGTTAAACTCTGATGGCCTTGCTAGATGAAAGCTCCCTGCTCACCTCATTGTCTCATAGGGATTCCTGGGGGTCCCTGCCAATCATCAAGTCTATTCCCACTTGCAGTTCCTACAGCTTCCAGATCAGACCCACACTATGCACATACTCGTACTTTTGAATTTTTTTAAATATGCACATATTTTTAGTCACATTTTTTCGACAAAATAGCATAAATAAATATGTAATTATTCTTAAACAATTTTCAAAGTGAAAGTCTGTAGGTAAAATTTATCAACGGACTTTACCGATGTGTGGCCAGTTTAAAAATTACCCCCTGAAGCCTCACACACTTTATCCATAAAGGAAAGAAAAGATAATCCTAGTGACATATAACTTTGACTATAATTTTTCCCTACTATGAGGTGCGCAGGCACAAATGAAATATTACACAGATAGACACCTAGTCAGGAACATAAGGCATACCCATAGTACTTGCTGAAATAAACACATAAAACATCTTTATTGAATAAGGCTCAATATCTTTTGTAAAAATCATGAAAGATCAAGAGACATTTTCATACAAAATATCAATCAGAGATTTATCTAAAACAAGGGAGTGGCCCTTATCAGTAGATTAATTATTGTCCCCTTGCAAGTCATTGCCAAATTAATATTAAATACACCACATAAATTTAAAGAACTTTAATTTACACATCCCTACTCCTTTAGCAACCTAAAGTAAATAAGAACTCAACAATATTAAGATGCAGACAACAGTCCAGTAGTAAGTTGGGGGCCTTCCAGGCTTTTGCACCCAGTACCACATGTATAATTATCTACCATTTGGTGAAAGATTGTGTGTGCACCAGGTGTTATAATGTTTGCATGGCTTCCAATGAATAAGCTGTGCTACCATGTTGTGTACAGGCTTGTACACAGGCCTTCTAAAATCAGCACATACATCAATCGATGAGATTCTGTTCCACAGAATCTGCATTTGTCCACTTTCCTAATCTTTTCCATGGTGGCTGTGAACCATCTTTTCCATAGTCCACTATCCTATGCTGCAATTACCAGACTCTCATCCATAGGTTTTAATTAATCTGTCCTCAACCATTGCTGTGTCAAATCTTGATCCACATAGGGTTGCTGAAGTAGCTTTTCTCTCCATTTGCTGAAATGATTGTCGTAACTTAAGTATTGACACTGAGGATGCTTGCTTGCTTTCATATTTCTGTCCTATCTTAGCATTTGAGCTGATTGATGCCATTAAGTACACCTGAAGGCCTATTGTAGTAGCTTGATAGGTGTAATCAATAAGACCCATACCAACTTCAGCTCAAGGGATGCACAGTCTTGGCATATTCTGGTTCTTATAAATTACCTGATGGGCATGGAGGAGCTTTCTTGTTTTTACATCCAGTTCATCAAGATATTGAGTCTAGTCTACTATTCCAAAACTGTATGTCGATGCAGGAATTGCAAGCTGGTTAATAGCATGTATTTTATTTTGTGCTGATAAAGACCCTTCAATGTCAGCTTCACTTTCCTATAGTATTCTATCTGATCTTTTTTTCAATACTTTATGCTGAATTTTTCAACCTTCCTCTACACCAGTTCCTTTATATTACAGTCTTCAGTCAGGGAGATGTTTTCAGTTTTGCTTAATTTTCCTTTAAGCCTTTTCCTTGTTCAAGCCAAATATCATCCTGATGGCATCTGAGAAACCCATCACCACACAAAGTTGTTCTGCTACATGAACATTACAAGAACTGTAGAGTTCCAAATCATCAACATACAGCAAGTGAGATACCATTGGTAAGGGATTGGTCACTCTAGGATAAAGGCTAATTCCATAACCCAAGGATTTAATGAAAGTACTCAGCAGGTTTAATGCAAGCCCAACAAAAGCGGTAATGGAAAATCTCCCTAAGTTATTCTTTGCTTGATCTTAATATCAGCGATGACATCTTGTCCATCCTTATAATTCAGATGGAGTATAGTCTGCCACATTTTCATGGTGAACTTGATATACTCTATCAGTACATGAATCACTTGCTGTAATTAAAGGCAATTCATTATCCAAGAGGGTGGAATGCTATCAAAGGCTTTCTCATAATCAATCCATGCTATAATGAGGTTTCGACTATGTATCAGTTAGAGATTTGGGAATAATCATTGACTGCAAATTAAATTTTAAGAAGCACATTTCCACAAAATTAAGAGATGGGTACTATAAACTGTTGGTCCTCCGGCTAAAACCTTTATTAGACCTTAATGACTTTCGTTCTGCGTTACAGGTTCTCATATTTTCCTCATTAGATTATTGTAATTCTTTACTACTAGGTCTGCCTCAATCCTTGCTACGACCGCTTCAGGTACTTCAGAACTCTACGGCTAGAGTGCTAACTAACCACAACAAACATGAACATATCACCCCAATTTTGATAAGCCTCCATTGGCTTCCGATAGCTCAGAGAATACTATATAAAACTTGCTGCATTCTGCATAAGGCCATCTATGGACAAAAAACAGACTGATAAACTTTTTTTCATCCGTATGCATACTCCTCACAGATCATTAAGATCAGCAAACAAGGGGCTTCTGCATGTCCCTTCAATAAACACTGCCCACTTGGCCTTAGTCCGAGACAGAGTTATTTCCATTGCAGGGCCAATGGAATACTATGCCAGCAGACTTAAGATTGGAGACAGAGCTAAAAAAATTTAAGAAAGGAGTGAAGACGTGGCTCTTCAAGCAAGCCTTTATGGATAGTCTACAAACAAATCATTAATTTGAGAATTAACCATTCCTGATTTGTCACAATGTATATTTCTTTTAATGTTAAATTGTTTTATGCCTCTTTTAAGTGTACTAATTGCTATTCCTTGCGATGTATTTCATTGAATGCTTTAAGGTCTTTGTACACCGTTGTGATGTAAACATGAACGACGGTATATAAAATCTTTTAACTAAATAAAATAAAAAAAAATATACAGCTAATCATAATGACTTTATTCAGCATGAGCTGGTCTTTGGTCCCATATGTTCCCCCCTTCTGTTCTATTGCCCATGTTTTATTAGTATCGATGTGGTGATAGTCTATCTGCATCAAATGCACTGAACAGCTTATAGATTGACATTTTTTTGGGACATTATTTGGCAAGAAATGTTCTTCCTATTATTAGCCATTGTGGAGTTAATTCTGGCTGTCTAATTGGTTGTTGCAATTAGCCAGATCTTAGTGGAGAGAAATCAAACATTTGAGCCAAAAGATGGACTATCCATCAGGGCCAGGGCACTTGGGATTCATTTTAACCTGTCTTCTAGCTCAATTGTTGTAACTTCAAGCCATTCCATAATTTTCATGAGTGCCTGTTCTTTACTTCCCTGTATACTGGGCAACCATTCTGCTTATTTGTTATGCTCTACAGGATCTTCATAAAATTTCTCCAAAGCTGTTCTGTTTCTTATTTATTTATTTGATTTCTATTCTGCTTTCTTTTGTTGGTGATTTTTCACTGCACTAATATTCATTCCCAGTTCCCTATAGAATTGCTTCAGATTCTCTATAAATGGTTGATTTTGGTGCCTCTCCTTTCTGTTTTCTTTATATCTTTGCAGCTTCTGCACATCCACTGTCAATTACAATTTATTACTGAATGATATGAATTTAAGATCTTCTGTTAATGCAGTATATCATAGCTATCTGTTTTGGATTTTCCTTAATACTTTCATTGTCCTCGATCTTTTGAGGTATATGTCTACCATATGAAGGACTTATCTGGCTAACTAGCGGCCACTGAATATCCGGTTATGTTTAGTGGCTACTAGCTAGCCTGATAAGTCACTAAGTATCTACTTAACTGGATAAGTTTCTCAATAGCAGGTCTATGTTTAGTTGGATAAGACTTATCCGTCTAAGAAGCATTTTCTACAGGGATATTCAGCAGCATAACCATGCTGCTGAATATCCCATCTAAGTTAGCCGGATATGTATATCCGGCTAACTTTAGATAAATGGCAAGCTTTTCAATATTGACACCACAAAGACAAGGGGACATTCCATGTTCTTAGTAAGTAGCACATTTAAAACAAAATCAGAGAAAATTATTTTTCACTCAACACAAAATTAATCTAGAATTCTTTGCTGGAGGATGTGGTAAATGCAGTTAGCAGTGTGGTTTAAAAAGGTTTTGGACAAATTCTTGGAAGAGAAGTCCAAAAACATTTATTAGACATGGAGAAAGCTGTGACTTATCTCTGGGCATTAGCAGCATGGGATCTTTATCCTGGTAGGGATTTTGCCAGGTATTTGTGACCTGAATTGGCCATTTTTGGAAACCGGGTACTGGGCTTGGTGGATCCTCGGTCTGACCTAGTCTGGTAACTATATTCTCATAAACCCAGTTGTATTGTCTTAAATTTGATGTTTTTATATATGTTGTAACTGTAAACCACTATGATTTGCAGCATATGTGTCATAAAAGCAATTGTAAAATAAATAAATAAATACTGTTTTTTCAAAATCACAGCTTCCTATGCAAGTGATGACTTAATTCATATACTGCAATATTCTTTGAAAAATCTGCTATTGTCCTCCTCTTTATTAGTTGCTTCTACTGCTACTCAAGCTTATTTAGATGCTGCTGTGCTATGAGTATCAGAATTCAATGCAGGCATCGTACTGACACAAGGAGAGCACAAACAGTATATGAACAGGTGTAGAGTAGACTCCGAGAAGAAATTTAAAAGTGGGGAGCATAGACATAATTACGGCACGTGCACCTTGGGTCTAAAAATCATGAAAATATAAGAAATAAAATAGATTGGGACCAAATAAAGAGTCCTACAAAGATGATCACAATAGAAAGCAACAGACGTGAAAGTCAATTTGACATGTTTGAAGAATCTAGGAGTGCTGCCTCCTTTATTAAGAGTTAGACAAGATTCCAGATAGTATTTTGGTGTGGGGGAGAGCTGCATTTGTCACTATGATTGATGTATTGTTTCTGTGTTGATGTACAATTGCCGTTTTGTACATGGTGGTAAGATTGAGTAATGCATTAGAAAGAAAGGAAATTGATTTTGTTTGAGGAATACACTAAACATTCTGCAAGAAATACCATGTTGAGATACTCCAATCAACTCCTTCCCGGACTGATTATTAAATGTGCCCCAGTTCAGCTAGACCGCCCATGCTATCTTAATGGAATGAATTTGCCTAGCTAATGTATCAAGCTTTATTGATGATTATTGATGTGTAGCTTTCAGTATTAATTTGAGAATTTAAATAAGATTTCATAGCTGTATGATGAGATGCTGTAAGTAGCTAGAAATATATTCTGAGGCAGAAGCTGAGAGTTCTCCTTTATAAAGTTTGACATGTTTGAAGAATCTAGAAGAACCTGGCAAGTACCCAAAAACTAAGTCTGTCTATTTCATGTTAACGTTGCTAGCAGTGGCTATTTTCTAAGTCAACTTAATTAATAGCAGGTAATGGACTTCTCCTCCAAGAACTTATCCAATCCTTTTTTAAACACAGCTATACTAACTGAACTATCCATGTCCTCTGGCAACAAATTCCAGAGTTTGTGCGTTGAGTGAAGAAGAACTTTCTCCGATTAGTTTTAAATGTGCCACATGCTAACTTCATGGAGTGCCCCCTAGTCTTTCTATTATCTGAAAGAGTAAATAACTGATTCACATCTACCTGTTCTAGACCTCTCATGATTTTAAACACCTCTATCATATCCCCCCTCATGTTAAGAGTTGTGCTCTTTTTCCAGAATGCATGGGCCACATGAGGGCAGAACTCTGTAAGATGGGATGACTGAGAGGGATAACCCACGTTCTGCATTTGCAGACTTCGCATATGGTGCAGTTCTTGGGAGCCCCTTGTTAAGTCATTTTCAGAGCCATTTTCAAAAGCCATTTATTTATATATTGCTATTTATCCTGGGGAAAAGGCTTTCTGACAATTGCAGGGAGAAAGAGTATGCACGTTGTGCCACAGTACAGGCACTTTTACCTCCATTTATGTGGAGGTATTCTTGGGATGGGGTTAGGCTAGGTGAGACAACAACATGCAAAATTTTGCCCAGAAAAAGTATCCTTGGAAAATACAGGTCTCTGTGGTACTTTCTTCCTGGGCAATTTTCAAAGAGAATGTACGTGCTCAAAATTTGCAAGGGAAAAGTACCCGCGGACCTTGCACCTGCCTGCACAGTTTTGAACATTGCCCCCTTTTTGTAAATGGAGTGTCTGAGTGGAGCAGAGGCGGTGAAAGCCCAATGATACTGTTAACACATCACTGATACCAGCCCCACTAATCAGAATGGCTAGAGCACAGACTGGCCTTAGTCAGATTTATGACTCTGCCCTTTATTTGCTCATCACAGCTGAACCATATGGAACCATAGTTTTGGAGAGAGTTTACTATTTTCTGAAATCAAAAAAAAGCGCCTCGCAGATTGCAGCAGAAGTTGTGAGAGCCGCCAATAAGAAGCTGCCTGCACATCACTGCCTAGGCATTCGATGACCTGGCATACGGTGATATATGTTTATGGCCGCCCTTCCGAATATAATTTACAACATTTTTGCAGTTTCCTTTTTACCAGGAATATCAATTAATAGCAGAATGGGATCGATTAATGCTTGTGTGACCATGAAAACATCCAAAACCCTCCAGATGTTCATTCTTCACCAAGTTGTCATTTTTTTGAATTTCATCTTCCAGTGAAATATTATGAATGTGTCTGGGTCACCCAAAAAATATATGGCTCAAATAATAAGATGCGCGCTAAAATCTACTCAGCATTTAGATCTGGAATGTTTTGTCGTGTTTGCAGGAGAGCTGTCATATGGATTTATGAAGCTTCTGTAATATAAAGGAAGTTGGCAGGCACTGAATTCATCACATTGTTTATCACTGCAATGGTTGTAGCAGATGCTGCAGTGCTACTGCACTGAGAGTAAAAGGCCTTCTGTTGAAAAATGAACATTTGAAAGCTGTTTCCTACTTTTAAAAGTGAAGGGGGCTTTGTGAATAATCTTCAAGTGCTATCTTCGATACAAAGTTTGGCAGTTAAGATGCCCCAGTTTTTCCTTCCTTTTCTTTCGTGCTCATATTTGATCTCCTGCTTTCCGTTCCGAGAACCCCAAGCTGAGTCACTATTAAAATAAATTGAAGTCATACAGCAACTTAAGCAATCGATATAACAATGCCAAATTATAAAAATAACAAGTACAATGTGTAGAGCAGCTTAGATTCAAAAGGATAAACTGAGTGCATTGGTTAACATTGGGAACCTTCTAGCAGGTCCAAGGGGTAGATGTGTTTCTGGTAAGTGATGGGTCATTGTGATATGTATAAAAATGCTTCCCATCAGGTACAGAGTGGCGTGTTAAGGAACTGGACCTAGTGTTCCCACGAGCACTTATGGGGAGTCTGTGTAATAGAAGTTTTGAATGAGTTGGAAGTTGAAAGAACAAAGATTGTGTGAAGAAACTGGAAGTCAGGAAGGGGCAACAAGGAAGTGTTTGTCCCAACCTGGAAGGTCAGGAGTGTTTCTAGAGAGGATAGGGATTCCTGTACAGGAAGACAAAAGCAGGGCCACTGTGCCCCCAATAGGCAAACTAGGAAGTTGCCTAGGGCGCCAACCATTAGGGGGTAGCAAAGAGCAGCCATGTGGGACCCGAATGGAGCCCATCCCACTCTTGACCGAGAGGAGTAGAGACTTGCTGGGCTGCAAGTGGCAGAGACTTGGTGGGCCACAAGTGGCAGAGGGGGGGAGGGGAAGGGACAGGCGCAAGGCAGAAGGTTCATCTAGGGCGCCTTATACCCTTGCATCGGCCCTGGACAGAAGTGAACTAGAACCTTCCATCAAATCAGAGGAAAATGGGATATTGGATTTGTGCTGCTCAATGAAATGTGAGAGAAATTGGAGAAATTTCAACAAAGACTCATAAGAATACAGGTGCCATACTGGGTCAAACCGAGGGTCCATCAAGCCCAATATCCTGTTTCCAACAGTTCCTGGCAGGACCTCAAACAGTAAATAGATCCCATGCTACTATTCTCTAAGGGGTAGATTTTCAAAGGGCCGTGCACGTACCAGGTGCCTTTTCAAAGGGGCCCGGCCATGTGTGTAAACCCCCGGTACATACATAACTGCCGGGCCTCTTTGAAAGGGCAGGTCGCGCGCGCAACTTACTTCAGGTCGGGCCCTGGAGTAATTTGGAAAACAAAACAAAAAAGCAAAAAGGTAGAATTTAGAGGTTGGGGAGGAGAGGGGAAGGGGAGGTTAGGTTAGGGTGTAGGGAACTGGGGAAGGCTGGCGCGCACATGTTATAGAGTTGTAAGTGGTTAAAACCACAGGGAGTTTATGCATATGACTTTGTATTGGGTCAATGAAATACATTGATGTATAGGCCTTTGGGTCATGTAGCTCACTATTCCCTTGTATTTGGTGTGGTGTTTTTAGAGTATGAATGTGTGTGTGTGAGTGTATGTTTTTTAGGACACATTTTCAAAATTGTTTAAAAATTTGTGATAATAAAATCGTGTACTTTTCTCTTATATATCTGTGTGATAATAAAATTGGCGCGTCCATGTGTGCGCGCTCATGGACATGCACACATCTTTGAAAATCTACCCTTAAGTGTACTTGGTTAATACAGTTTATGGATTTCTCCTCCAGGAACTTGTCCAAACCTTTTTTAAACCCAGCTACGCTAACTGCCTTAACCACATTCTCTGGCAATGAATTCCAGAGCTTAATTATGCATGGAATGGAAAAGAATTTTCTCTGATTTTTGTTTTGAATGTGCTACTTATTAACTTCATGGAGTGTTTACTAGTCTTTGTACTTTGTAAAAGGTAAATACTCGTGATTTTATAGACCTTTATTATATCCTCCTCAGTCGTCTTTTCTCCAAGCTGTACATATCTAACCTCTTTAAACTTTTCTGATATGAGAGGTGTTCCACTCCCTTTATCATTTTGGTTTCCCTTCTTTGTACATTTTTCCAATGCAACTTATATCTTTTTTAAGTTGTGGAAACAAGAACTGCACACAGTACTCCAGGTGCTGCTTTACTATGGAATGATACACAGGCATTATGACATTCTCAATTGGGTGTACAGGCGTGCGTTCATGCACCTTAGCCGGCGGGGGCTGCTGGAAGCCGCCTCGCATGGGGAGCGCCCGATCCGCCCCGGGCTGCTGAAGCCGCTCTCGCCGCCGGCTTCCCCTGGGAGGCAGGGGAGTCGCGGGAGGATGGGAGAGAGGACTGGGGCTGCTCCGGCGCTGTCAGCGTGCCCGCACAGGAGACCGGCACCCATGGACGCCCTTCTGCTGCTGGGGGCTTGCGTGGCCGCGGGCAGGGCAGGTGAGCAGGGGCTGGGGAAAGTTTGCCCATGAAATTTAGTCTCTCTCTTGCCTGTCCAAAGGAGGCGGAAAATCGGAGATGCACGCACAGGTGCTTTGTTGTGCTCCCTGCCGCCAAATCGCCAGCTGCTGGGGCTTGCTGGCGCTCAAGGCAGCAGGGTCTGTAGGAGAACCATCCACTTTCCTGGTGGAATGACATTTGAAATGACAGGTACCAGCACACCCAGGATACTGTATAGGCGCTGTATACCGCTCTATACAGTAAAATGGATTGCACACGCCTACCGCTTCATGGACGCACTTTGGACGCGGCTTGCATTTGCGTCTCATTTGAATACTGTATCGAGCTGAATGTGATCCAAACTGTGCGCGCAGCAAACAAGGGTGCGCCCAGCACTGCCGCACTCTCTTACTCGTCCTTACTGTATCGGCCTGCGTGTAACTACAGAGTGGGTTACTCTTCCCCATCTGCATAACTTTGCACTTACCTACATTAAATTTTATCTGCCATTTGAATGCCCAGTCTTCCAGTTTTGCAAGCTTCTCCTACAATTTTTCACATTCTACTTGTGATTTAACAACTTGGAATAATTTTGTCTCATCTGCAGTTTTGATTACCCTACTCGTTGTTCCCCTTTTCAAATCATTTATAAATATATTAAAAAGCACTAGTCGCAGTACAGATCCCTGAGGCACTCCACTGTCTACCTTTCTTCACTGTGACCCTTCAGTCTTACTGTCTGTTTACTATGCTTTACATATAGAAACATAGAAACATAGAAATGACGGCAGAAGAAGACCAAATGGCCCATCCAGTCTGCCCAGCAAGCTTCACACATTTTTTCTCTCATACTTATCTGTTTCTCTTAGCTCTTGGTTCTATTTCCCTTCCACCCCCACCTTTAATGTAGAGAGCAGTGATGGAGCTGCATCCAAGTGAAATATCTAGCTTGATTGGTTAGGGGTAGTAGCCGCCGCAATAAGCAAGCTACACCCATGCTTATTTGTTTTACCCAGACTGTTATACAGCCCTTATCGGTTGTTTTTCTTCTCCCCTGCCGTTGAAGCAGGGAGCTATGCTGGATATGCGTGAAGTATCAGTCTTCTCCCATGCTGTTGAAGCAGAGAGCCATGCTGGATGTGCATCGAAAGTGAAGTATCAGGCACATTTGGTTTGGGGTAGTAACCGCCGTAACAAGCCAGCTACTCCCCGCTTTGTGAGTGCGAACCCTCTTTTCTTCTCCCCTGCCGTTGAAGCAGAGAGCTCTGCTGGATGTGTGAAGTATCAGTTTTTCTTCTCCCCTGCCGTTGAATCAGAGAACTATGCTGTATATGCATTGAAAGTGAAGTATCAGGCTTATTTGATTTGGGGTAGTAACCGCCGTAACAAGCCAGCTACTCCCCTCTTTGTGAGTGTGAATCCTTTTTTCCACATTTCCTCTTGCTGTTGAAGCTTAGAGCGATGTTGGAGTCACAGTAAGCATGTGTATGTTTATTTAATAAGGGTATTGACTCCAGGCAGTAGCCATCATTCTGGCGAGTCACCCACTCTTCATTGGCAGCCTCTTGACTTTATGGATCCACAGTGTTTATCCCACGCCCCTTTGAAGTCCTTCACAGTTCTGGTCTTCACCACATCCTCCGGAAGGGCATTCCAGGCATCCACCACCCTCTCCGTGAAGAAATACTTCCTGACATTGGTTCTGAATCTTCCTCCCTGGAGCTTCAAATCGTGACCCCTGGTTCTGCTGATTTTTTTCCTATGGAAAAGGTTTGTCGTTGTCTTTTGATCATTAACACCTTTCAAGTATCTGAAAGTCTGTATCATATCACCTCTGCTCCTCCTTTCCTCCAGGGTGTACATATTTAGATTATTCAATCTCTCCTCGTACGTCATCCGATGAAGATCCTCCACCTTCCTGGTCGCCCTTCTCTGTACCGCCTCCATCTTGTCTTTGTCTTTTTGAAGATACGGTCTCCAGAACTGAACACAGTACTCCAGGTGAGGCCTCACCAAGGACCTGTACAAGGGAATAATCACTTCCCTTTTCTTACTCGATATTCCTCTCTCTAAGCAGCCCAGCATTCTTCTGGCTTTAGCTATCGCCTTGTCGCATTGTTTCGCCGACTTCAGATCATTAGACACCATCACCCCAAGGTCCCTCAATCCACAATAGGGCATTGCCTCCTATCCAGTGACTTTTTCATTTTCTCAGGAGTCTCTCATGCGGCACTTTGTCAAATGCCTTCTGAAAATCCAAATACATTACATCCACTGGATCACCATTATCTAAGTGTTTATTAACTCCATAAAAAAAATGTAGCTGAAGGGAGAGGCAAGATTTCCCTTGTGTAAATCCATGCTGGCTATGTCACATTAAACCATGTCTTTCTATGTTCTCTGTGATTTTGTTATTTAGAATAGTTAATACACTTTTTCCTAGAACTGAAGTTAGACTCACCGATCTATAGTTTTTAGGATCACCACTGGTACACTTTGTTAAATGGCCACCCACCAATCTTTAGGTACATTAGACAATTTTAATGATTGGTTACAAGTTACTAGTAATAGATCTGCAATTTCTTTTTGAGTTCTTTCAGAACTCTGGGATGTAAGCCATCTGGTCCAGGTGATTTGTTGCTCTTTAATTTGTCAGTCTGAACCTATTATATAGTAGAGGGATGGTAGGCATCTTTGTCTTATTCCTTTTATTTCTAAATTCTTTGTATTGCCTGTTGATGTTCTGACTATTGCTGTTTTATACTAATATACATTGATGCTTTGGTATACTGTACTACTTATTTGTCTTAGTTTGCTATAGTTTACTTTATCAAACACCTTAGCAAAGATATATAGATCTGTCTTTAAAAAAAATCATTCTCTCAGCTATCATTCATAATAAGCAAATACCATCTTATTTGACATCTTCTAATTTTGAGTTCTCATTTAGATGCTCATTGGTATGATTCTGTTTTTCTCCATTCACAAGCAAGTATGAATTAGCCATTACACGTGGGTAATATCATTTGATGGTGCCAACACAGATCCAGTTCCCAGAATTCAGTAAAGTCTTTACTGAGCATGTGCAGGAGTTCTTGCATGCATCGCTGCCTCATGAGTTTTTATTTTGTCCAAGCTACTGCATGGATGTGTTTCAGTCTCTGAGTTTTTTAACTTTCGACCTTGTGTCTTGTTGCTGCCTTGTTGCTTCTTCTATGCTTTTGCCACTGCCTCAGCAGCCCCTCGAACAGAACTTTTCAGTTCTATCAAAAAAAAAAAAAAAAAAGAATGAAAGAAAGAAAGAGAAGAAATAAAGATGAGTATGAAGAAGGCCAAGTAGCCCATGCTGTTTGTAGGTGCTGGATGTCCACAATGGATATGCATGACATCTGCTATCACTGTCTGGGCTTGGGCCATGACTCTTCCAACTGCTACAACTGTAGTTGAATGTCTCCTAAGGTGCAGGAGCACTACACCTGGAAGATGGAAGCCCTAAGGAAGGGTTTGACGGATAAAAGCCCAAATCCTTGGTGCAAGGCTGGATAGAGCTGCTAATCATTCAATATTGAAGCATCATCAAGCTCTTGACACAGGAAGATGAAGTAGGAATCCTCCCCATCTTGATTCCAGAAGCATGGGAAGCTTGGTTCCTGGTTCCTTGATCCACCTCTGGTCAAGGACTGAGTGTAGTATGGAAGTCTGAGGCTGAGAAGAGTGTGCATGCAATCCAAGGGGCCATCTCCCTTGGAGCCAATAAAGAAGTCTGAGTCATCAGTGTAGGACACTGCCAGAGCAGACCCATCTTGAACACCGATCTCTTCATCCTTCATGACACAGAAGATTCCAGTAGCACTGAGTCTTTGTTTAGTCTGGGGTCAGCCAGGGCACCATCCATGTTCCCAGCATGGAGCTTGCACTTTTAAGGCACAGTTGTCCCACTCAGCACAGTATGCCAAGATGCCATCAGCCTCATTGTAGCAGAGTGCTTTAGTGCACAAACCAAGGAGTCCTGTCACTGAAACTAAGGTGCAGCAAGAAGTACAGCCATTGCTGACCATAGACCAGGGTGCCATTAATCAAGAAGTATTGATGCAACCAGCAGAGAATGTATCAAAACCACCCATTGCCATAACAGATACAGCTGCCATAGCACAGCATTTCTCCATAGCTTTTCAGACTGCTTTTAGTAATGATGAACCAATCTGGGTTTCTGAAAGGAATTTGTCTTCCTCCACTCCATCACAGGGAGTTCTCCAGCCCATGGGAGTCCAGCTGTTAGCACTAGTGAAGAATTTCTATATCTCCTTAAGCCCTGGAGACCAGAAAGAGAAATTAGAACTTTTCCTGTCCAAGTTGCAGGAAATTTTCCCACATAGTGGGGCCACCCACTAGTGCATGCCTCTCCTCGAGAGTTTCCCAAGTCTGGAGTAAGTCATCAATAAGAGGTGGTGGATTTTCTTCATCTAGGGGAGCACCCTCATGAGTCAGAAAGGTATCAAGCAGATTCTGTCCATTTTGGGTTTTTACCAGATATTTCCCACTCAGAACAGTGGAATTCTCCTCACTTGCCCTCATCCTCTTTAAGATCATGGCTTAGTGTTCCCCCATGGTCAAGGGAGAAGGAAGATTCAGATCACTTACCTGATTTGCCTCAGTATTCTTCTTCTCTGGAGGATCTCTGCTACTCAAGTTCTTGGATAAGCGGGTAAAGGTGTTATCGGTGTTAAGAAAGAAAAGGACCCAAGAACAGATATCTTCAGGCTTCTTCAGTTTCTCCACCCTCCAGCAGATTATGTGGCTATCCTGGTACAAAAAAACCCTTCAGGAGCTTTAGATGAGGATGTGGCAGGCCTGAAAGTCTTGTCTGCCAGGGGCCCAGAAACTAGATGTAAAATACATGGTTCAAACCTCCCCAAGGCTTGGGATTGTTAAACTTTCCTATTACTCAGTAGTGGTGGAGTCAGCACTGAAACATGCTAAGTGCACTTGTGATCATTCCAATACACCAAGTGGGAAGGTCTCGAAGGCGCTGGACATACTTGGGGGAAAAAGATTTTCCAGGGTCCATGTTGAATGACCAGACTGCAGCTCACCAGAGTGTGCTGTGCTCAGGGCCGGTAACTTTAAAATGAGCGTGCGGGCGCCTATACACTATAATTTTAAATGGTGTGCATAGTTATGCACATGATTAAAATATGCCTACCGTGAGTATGTGTGCCCCTAATTTTAAGTGGTTACTTGAGCAAACATATTTCATGTAATTTCCTTAGGGCTTTGTCTGCTTTAACACACATGGAGAAGTTTCTGTGAATGCAAGATAACAGTTACAGAATCAGAGGTGCAGGATTTAGATTGGGATTAGATTTACTGAGCATTTTCCCATGAACTTAGAACAGGAGAAACCTTTTAGTACATCAGAGCCCTAGTTTCACTTATATAAATAATTAAAGTGGCATGTAGAGGCTGGTAATCATTACTATTGATAAGTGATGTGATCTAAGTAACATCTTTCTATTGTTATGCTGACTCTTGGTATTTTTCAAGTTGCATATGCCAAGATTAGGAATTCAAACTCACTTTGATTTTAGCAAGGGCTCTATTTTCATATGGGCTTTTCCCATTCTGTGTCTGTGGGAAAATCTTTATGAACATAGGACTCTTTCAGGCCAATGTAATATCATGCAATCAGGCTAGCACACAAGTTAACTCTCGGTTGGATGCGCATTTAACCCCTGATGCAATAAGGGTATCAGCGAGTCCAAAATGCACGTATAAACCAGCACTTAGCTAATAGTGCTCATCACATATAAATGCCATGTTGAGACTATTAGCTATTACCCCCGATGTGTAAAAAAAAAAAACCCATGCACCTGATGCACACATTTTAACCCTCAAAAATTAATGCTAGCCCGGAGCTGGCGTTGTTTTGAAGCACCACTTTTCTGTGGTTCCTCCGATTTAATATCATCATAATATTAAGTCAGAGGAACCACAGAAAGCAGCAACATAAAAAATAAAAAATAGTCTTCTTAGCAGTCAGGTTAGGAAAACAGACGCTCAATTTACAAGTGTCCATTTTCCTAATCCGTGGCTGTGCATGGGTTAGGAAAACGGACGCTCGTAAAATTGAGTGTCCGTTTTCCTAAACCACAAACAACCACGTCTCCTGAGCACCCAATGCCATGGACCTGCTAGGGACAGATAATTTATCCCTAACGTGTCCTTTTTAGCACAGCAGCTCATTTGCCTATTACATCGAACACCCAAGGAAGGTGAATGTGCATGTGGTAGAAGAACGGGTGCCCAGTTTGGGGACACATTTTATACTCGCACTTTATTGCATCAGTCTGTTTTTGTCTAATGTGAAAAAAACGTATGGTTTTTAAGCTGTCTCTGAACAATGTACTGTATCTTCACATTCCTAATGTATGGACTTTTAGCTCTATTCATAGTAACATACAGGCCGATACAGTACAGTGCGCTCCGGCGGAGCCACTGTTAACCCGCGTTTGGACGTGCATTTTCGATGCGCTTATTCAGTAAGGGGTAATAGCGCGTCGAAAATGCGCATCTAACCTCCCCCGAAACTAATAGCGCCTGCAACATGCAAATGCATGTTGATGGCCCTATTAGTTATTCCCGCACGATTCAGTAAGTAAAATGCCAAGCCGCACATTTTACTTTCAGAAATTAGTGCCTACCCAAAGGTAGGCATTAATTTCTGCCGGCACCGGGAAAGTGCACAGAAAAGCACTAAAAACTGCTTTTCTGTATACCCTCCGATTTAATATCATGGCGATATTAAGTCGGAGGTCCCAAAAGTTAAAAATAATTTAAAAAAAAAAAAAAGTAAAATCGGCCCGTGGGTTGAAAACCGGACGCTCAATTTTGCCGGCGTCCAGTTTCCGAACTCGTGACTGTCAGCGGATTTGAAAACCAATGCCGGCAAAATTGAGTTTTGGCTGTCAAACTCGCTGACAGCTGCCGCTCCTGTCAAAAAAGATGCGCTAGGGACGCGCTAGTTTCCCTAGCGCCTCTTTTTACCGCGGGCCCTAATTTGAATATTTTTTCTTACTGAATCGTGTGCACAGGAGAGTGGCCTGTGCGTGCGCCGGGAGAGTGGTTCAGGGATGAAATCCACAGATCAGGGCCACTCTCCACCCCCCATTCACCCATTCTCTTTTTTAAAAGTTTTTCCCATCCCTGACCCTGCCCTTGCCCACTTGTTCAGCATAATAGTGTGCCAGTGAGCTGGGCTCCCGCCTGCTTAGATCCCTTTCATCCCCCCTGACAATTACCAAATTCTTGCCGGGAGAGAGTTACAGTAGATAATTGCTCCCAGCACTTCCATCGCAGCTTCTGACGGAACCTATAAGCTAGCCAGCACAAAGCACCCGGTCCCTTTTGCCACTGCAGCAGAAGTGCCACCTACAAGAGACAAGCTGTTGCTACCACCACCGGACCCTGCAGCGACACAGCAGCTACTCCCCCCATAACCCCCAACTGGTAGCCCCAAGCTAGAGCCTACTAAGGTACTGCTTCCTCTCCCCTCCCTGTTAGGGCCTGCTTCCTGTTCTGCCTTGGGACCTCTGAACACAGGTGCTGAGGCTTCCCAGCCATTGCTGGGTGAGGAGGCAAACGGCTCATTGGAGCCTTTCTCCTGATTAAGGATCCACTCCTAGCCCAGAGGCCTGGTCTCTAGCAGCTATGTATCATATAGTCCAGTAAATGGGGAAGGATTTTTGCGGAGTGTGTATCTTCACCCAAAAGAGTGCCGTTTTTGCGGGGTGAGCACTTCACCCAAACTCAAGAGGGCTTCATGTCGGCTCTTGAGCTGATGGACATGAGGTCACCACCACAGACTCCTAGGCCAGTCAAGATCTTGCCTCCAAAGGTTCCTGGGCTCTTTTCTTTTCTATAAATAGTTTACTCCCTAGTTTGTCCCATCCTTCCCATCTTTTTTTTTTTTAATAGGGTAAATAATTTAAAATTCAATAAAAACTATCATTAATAAAAATAACATTTAATTTATATTCTGTATGTGGAATTTTTCTTTTGCATGCTAAAGTCTGTGTCCTTCCAGAGTCTAACCCCTTTCTGGACAGCCTACTGCACTTACTCTCTCACCCACACACTGGCATGCATTTAGCTTGCCATGCCACTCTGTCCTCTAATCTCTAGTTCCATTCATCTACCCTTGCAACTGCCTTTGTTTAACCCCAGGTAATTTGAGTCTGCATTTATACTTAGCTCCCCTGAATGACCTTCTGTATTGGGCACAACACATCCAAGCTGAAGGTGATCACTTACCTCTTACTTCTACAAAGTGCCCAAAATGTGAGTTCTGCCAAGTCACAGACACAAGTATAGTGTGTGTATATGGCTTTTACGTACAAATAAGGGCAAGTTTCATAACTCTTATGGTTTTGAGGTGTTTGGGTGGATTCTCGGGTACTGTGGAAGATGACCATGCCCATGGGGAGGAGCCCCGAGGGGAGCCACAGTACTGGGCTAGACTCAGGTCGCACAAACACAGAGTATTGTCTTTTATTGTACATCTGATGTGTACCACTAGAGGTGGCAGTAGTGAGGTGATCCAGAAGTAGCAGTCCAGGGACCCTCAGCAGAGGGAACCCCTCTCACCACGATGGTATAGGAAGATCCAGTGAAGGTTTCCCAGCACAGCAAGCTGTAGAAGAGACAGAATGAGAATTAGATTACTCACTAGATGGTAGCTGTAAGGTTGGCGATTCCAGGCAGAAGTAGATGGTAACAGGCACCGAGGCAGGGAGAGCAGGCCCTCAAGGAGCGAGTACCTGATCCCAGTAAGGCACCTGAAAGAAAGCAAAGGGCACCCGAGGAGCGGGTACCCAGGTTAGAGAATACCCCAAAGGGCAGAGAGAGGACTTCCAGCAGCAGCAGCACAGATGCGGCAGAGTAGCGTAGACCAGAGGAGACCAATCCATGTAACAGTCCTTGCTAACTCAACGAGCTAGCAAACAAGGGCAGGCTAAATACCCAGATGGCGTGACATCACTCGAAGGGGACGCCCCTGAGGTTCGTGCCATAGCTGGGATAAAGATGTGGGTAGCGCGCGCGCGCACCCTATGAGGCCCTTAGGAGAAACATGGCGTGAGGCAATGCCATAGCCGTTCTGGGGATGCCGGAGAGAGCGGCTTGCAGACAAGGTGAAGGCCATCTTCCTAAGGCTAGCGGGGAGAGCAGAGAAAAAGGTGAGGCACAGGGGTCGAAGCCATCTGCGACCGATGGACGCAACAATAACCTATCTTCCTAACTGTACCATCTCTGGAAGAAGGGGAGCCTTGTTTTGAAAGCCAAACTTCCAGCCACGGGAAGTTGAACTTCTAGTGATGGAGGTTATGAAGGTCCAGCACATTTTGTGTGGGAAGGAGTCACAGAAACTGGGGGATCCTACCAGAAAGAAAGGACCTGGGAGAAAATCTGCCATCGACTCAATACGGTTTTCCACAACAACAGGAGTACGCATGCTCTAAGTCACACGTGGTGAGACCTCTGACACCAGGTCAAGAAGAAACAAGCCAGGAGGAGAGCTGAGGGGCATGCAAGCCAAATTTCATTCACCCATTTCTGAGGCTGGTGTGTGAGGTGTGGGATAACTGAATACCTCACATTCTCAAGGCCAGCAAGTTGAGCTGAGGCATATGAGGTGCTTGCATGTCAAGATTAGAATGTGTGATGATATACATATATATACCTATGTACCTTTTTAGAGATATTCAGTGGTGCTAAAAGCAGACAGGACCAGAAGTCCAGATCCACACCAAACTGTCATTCTCTTTCTGTCCATGCATGTGGATATGAAAATAGTACCAAAGGAATTCTAGATTAGAAGTTTGTTGAGTAGCAGCAGGCCATAGACTTTGGAAGAAGGCACGGTGACAGAAAAGAGAAAAGACCAGACAGAGTGTGTTGTGATAGTTTATACATGTTTAATTTTTTGCAGGGGAAGAGACTGGCCAAGATTCTGTTGGATCTGAAACCAGTGGCCTTGAAAGGGCTAGTGCTGCCAGAAAGCCCCTAGACAGACAGCGAGGATGAAGAGGAGGGGTCAGCAGAGTTCAGGGCTGACAGTGAGGAGCATAAAAAGGATGTGAGACTGATGCCAAGTGCCGCCAAGCTTTGTTGGAGGAGGAGGAAGAGGATCCCAGGGCCATCTACACTCAGCCACCTTTGCCAGAAGTCTTGCGGCATGCTGTAGACAATTTGAAGAGGGCAGCTTCTCTGGTACAGAAGATGAGGTGCCTTGCACTTTTGTAGAGAGCTGTTTGCTGCAACTCAATGAGAGAGTGGCAGACCAGATTGCAGGCCTATGGCAAGGCATCAAGGGCCTGAAGGAAGTAGTGCAGGAAGAAACGCAGGGTATGTCAAGAGGTGCAGGGCCTTGATAGAATGCTGCAGAAGGAATTGCAGGCCATGACTACAATCTGGAGGGAGATGCTGTGGTGGATGCAACTCTGCCAACTGCAGCCTGCAAAGAATGTTCCATGGCAGTTACCGAGCCCCTGGATGCAGCTTCCCCTAGAATTTGTTGCACTACCACTCTTTTTCTTTCTTTAATTATTTATTTAAACGTCTAAATATTCTGCTGCTTCCCAATATACATCTGTCTAGTGCGGATCACGTAAAATATCCATAAAATACATATTTTAAAACTACACAATAAAATAACATATAAGAATTAACAATAACATATAAAACAAAATCAAAAACAAGTATTAAAGTAACAACACCTCCCTAAAAAAATAACGTTTTTAATTGCTTTCTAAACATACAGATATCAGTTGTACTTCTAATCTCTCCCGGGATTGAATTCCTTAGGGCTGGCACAGCCCATGAAAAAGCCCTAGCACGTGTTCCATCAATCTTAAAATATCTAGCTCATGGTAGCACACGTAAATTGGTATTCAAAGAACACAGTAACCCGCATGATACATACCAAGTGAGCTTAGCCCTAAGGGCACAACATTCTTCTGCATACAAAAAGTTATGAACCAAGACCAGAAGTCTGTATTTTGCCCACCACTGGGAGCCAATGCAATTGTTGTAAAACAAGACTAATATGGTCCCAGCGAGGTAACCTAAATGATATACAAACTGCTGCATTTTGAATTAAATGGACCACCTTAAATATCTTATCAGGAAGACTCATAAGTAGTGTGGCACAGTAATCAATATGCTCCAACACTAGTGATTGGAGCATAGTCCGAAACGAGTCTGCAGTTAAATATGAGCGCAAAAGTCTCGACATTTTTAACTTAAAAAAGCATGACCTAAAAAGCTGTTTTACATGAGATTTCATTGTTCCACTGCCTGCTTTAGTTCTACCAGCCCAGTGGGAGGCTCTCCCAGTAGGTCTGTCACCACCTGAGATGGGGGGCTTCATCCTCCAATGGGTATGGCAACTGCAAACACACTTCTGGGCAAAGTCCACGATTTGGCTGATTGCTCCCCACATTCCCTCTGCCTCTCCTCCTAGCTTGCTTTAGTGCCTACTCACCAGGAGAAGCCAGCCACCAAACACCATGTCGAAAATGAGAATGCAAGTTTGAAATTAAAAGTATTCATGCATTTTTTATGACATTTGGTATATGTTCTTTAAAAAATAGCAAGATCCATGCAAAATTGCACATGTGACTATACATGCATATGTCATCCTTTTGGAAAATCGTGTGTGCACACATATGATTTTCCTAACAAGGAGTTAGGACCTTGCTTTAAGTTAGGCTTTGTATTGATTTATTATGTTAGGATATGTTATACTATGACTCGTTCTACTATTAATTGCCTCCTCTGTTCTATGTAACGCCCTTGTGCGATCGTTTGTGTTGCATTGTGAACCGATGTGATTTGTATATTTTTACAGGAATGTCTGTATATAAAAACTACAAATAATAAAATAAATAAATATGCATACAAGCCATATTTATGCAGAAAACTCCTTTGAAAATTTAGGCCTTAGAAAAGATTTTTGTAATTTTATAGCATTTTCAAATATTTTATGCATTTTTTTCTTTTTTTGACTTTTTACCAGAAACACACACAAATCATTTTGCTTTTTTTTCCAGGTACAGATCAGTTAGCAAATTAACTATTTTATTCTTTTTCATTGACCAATTAGAAAAATAAAAGTCCTTAAATTATAAAGTTCTTTCTTTAAAAGAATTTCCTTCTTGCTCACTTTACTGAGCAAGTCAGTCACTTTCGGTGATCTTATTCCCCATATTTCCAAAGTCCCAAAGTGTAACAGAGACTGAGACACACACACACGCTCTACTCAGATACTAATAGCTTTTCAGCATATAAAGGAAGGAGAAAAAATATACATATAAAAAATAGACAACACAAAGAAATATCCTCTTTTTGGATAACCAGATTAACTTGCAATAGGCAAGGACAAAATAATTCTGTATTTTATTGTAGCAGCTGCAGTAAACATTTAGGGAGAATACAAGGCTGGATCCAGGATGTGGACTGTGGTTCCTCCAGGTAGGTTTCTGATGATGGAATAACTGTGTGGACATCAATCCGTCCTAGTAATTACCATTGCATTTTTTTCTGATGTTTCAAATCTCTGCCTATTGTGCACACTGTTTATCAATAGTAGATTGTACCAATGGATGGCTCTTGGGGAAGGATCTGTAGGTAATATCCTTCTTTATCTTGCAATGGATTTAATTTGTTATCCATTATCCTCTTTTGCTCATCTCTGAGAGGGGTACATATGGGTACTGGTATCTCCGTAATTCATAAACTAGGCATTGCACTCTGGACCAATGAGCCAGCTTCTTACCTCCAAGACAATCCAGCAAAATCCAGAAATTCTTAACTAGGTCCTCTGGAATCAGAACAGTAGTAGGTCAAGGCAACTCCAGCATGAGTTGTCTCTAAGAAGCAGCATTACTGAATGAAGATGTTAAACTTTGGCTCTGAGCTAGACAAAAGTCCATTCTGGAGAAATAACAGAGATTGAGGTATCTTTTATTAGAGGTCCCATAGCCAGGATGACAAAGTAGTACTATGTCTACAACTTGGGTAGTCCCATCTGTGGATCCTTTTTAATAGCCCTCACCCAGCTAATGGTTATAGAAATGGGTTTGCTTCCAGTCAAACTCTGGGCCTTCCAGGTCTCTACCCTCTTTGCTTATGTGCTGTTCTCAACTTCAGGTCAGGACAGACTTTGTGGGTGGGGCCCAACACCATCTCATAGAGGCACTGATGGTCTGACTGTACCCTCTTCCCCAAAACTGAGGTCCCTCAGGCTCTGGAATCGGTGGATTTGTTCCTGTGGAGGCTTTTCCTCCTCTTGTCCCATGAAGCTGGCATCAGTATCACACGGGCCTTTCTGCCTACAGCTCTCAATTCCTCTTCAGCATGGACCCTTTTCTTTGCCACAGGCTTCTCTTCAATTCAGCCTACCAAGGGTTTTGGGGGTACTTGTCCCATTGCTACTTCTGTTAGTCCTTTATAGTTAGCTGGGCTCACTGCTCTGCTTGAAAGATCTGGAGGACATTGCTCCAGTCTCTGCTTTGATCACAGCACTGGAGGTGACCTCTGATCTAGCGCTAAGAACTTCTGGTAAGGCTACAAATAGCTCGCCGAGTCCATTGAATATTGTTGGTGGCATCAGGGTGGACTGAAACTCTGACATGTAGAAAGACTCTAAGCAGTAAGCATAATGGCTGGTCACTGGCCTAGGATCTTGTACCCAGTGACATCCATGGCACTTGGACTGCCCAGTGTTAACTCCAGCATTAATGGAAAGTCAATTCTTGGTCTCCCAGTTGGTGAGACCTAGACCCATATTTTTACTGTGCTTCCTTTTATTCTATCTACTGCTTTCCATGCCTCAAGATGGCTCCCGTTTCCAGTCTCTTGCTCTGCCACAGTCTTCTTCTATACTTCCAGCACTCTCTGATTCTCATTGGTCAGCTGGGAAATAACATCAGGCATGCTGAGCGCTGTCCAGCCTCCACAGGAACCCATATATTCCCACTTTCTCATGCTCATGCCAGCAGGAACAGCTATTTTGAAAATGCAAAAATTGAAAAATTTCACAAAACAGTTGTTTTACAATGAAAGATTTTTTGGAACACTTCATCTTCTATCCCATTTAGTCACTCCCTGTATAGACAACCATATTATAACCTTCATATTAACAAGGGGCTGGTTTCACACTTCCATGTCTGGCTGATGATTCTGGATGGGGACAGGATTCTGTGATGGGGACAGGATAAACCTTTAGGGTCCTACTGGTGTATCATGATCCCATTACCGAATCTGCGTGTCTGAGCTAACAGTACGAGTGAGTCGGTGCTTAACAGCGTGTGGAAGTGGGGACCCCATCCGCCCACCTTGTTAAAGAGGGTGATTACACAATTATTTTTATGTTACCCTTTAGATATCCTGCAGCTGATATGTATTTTGATGTGCTTATGAATCATAAAATGAATCCAGAGAGATGAAGAAAAAGCATATAAAGATTTAATTATTTCAAGATTGCAGGAACTGAGTTAGTACTATACATTGGCATAGCACATGGAATTTGGCACCTTATCAGAAAACAAAACAGAATGGACAGATATATTCTGAGTTAATTATTCCTATATGTTTAAAGACCCGGTATACAAATAATTTGCATATGCTAACATAGGTTCAAGTCTGCAGTAATTTTCCAAATGAGAGTTTCTGCTAAGAATTTTTCCTCTTATCTGGGCTGAAGTAAGAATTTATATTTTATTCCTAATAACTGTATTAAAATAGAAATGTAGAAGAATATTGGCAGAAAAAGACTACTTGATCCACCTAATCTGCCCAGTTCTGCCTGGTTACTGTACTGTCTCAGGTTTTACTCAATCTGTGGTGTTCTCTTTCTCTCTTCTTGCTCTAAGGTTCCTTTGTGCCTGTCCCAGACGTGTTTGAGTCCTACCACACCCGCTGGATATCTGCCATCCTCTTAGTGAAAAAATATTTTCTCAAATTCAATTTTTAGTTACTCTCCCTTGATCTTGAGCTTTGCTTTCTATGGGATATGTTGCCTTCTGGTACCATATTGAAGCCTTCTAGATATCTGAATGATTGTATCATATCTCCCCTTTACCTTCTTTTTTTCCACACTTCATTTGCAGTTCCTTCAGTCTCTCTCTGTGTATGGCTTATAATACAAGCAATGCACTGTTTTGTTGGCCCTCCTTTGAATTGCGTCCAACTTGTCAATGTCCTTTGAATATGTAGTCTCCAGAATAGGGAGGAACCTTGAAAAATGTGCTTCGTCTGTCTTAAATAAGACACATCTGTTCATTTACATGCATGCTTAAGTGGGATGGAACAGTTTTGTGTAAACCTTTCTTTGTTTTCATTCCCGAGCAGAGAAGTGAAACATTTTCATTAAGTGGTTTATAACCAACAGATGAGGCTATGTAAAAACTTCTAATGAGACCAAGTTGTTGGATCCAGTTAATCCTTGGCAGCATGCCTAGCTGAAATTTATGGTTTTCCAAATATGGAAGCTTTCTTTTTGTCCAATTTTACTTTCTTTGAGATTTCCCGTTAGGTCTGGCAGTTTTTTCCTACTACTTTGGACTTCTAGCTCCATCGGAACCAGCCCCCTACTGAGGGGGCTGGTTCCGATGGATACATTTACAAGCACCTGGGATTTTCCCCCCATTTTTAACCCTCTCTTCCATGACCCCCCCCTCCCTCCACCCCCAACTATGGCAGTCTTTGCCCAGGGGCCACAGACTGTGGCACCCTTTCAAATCTGGTATGCATGCATTCTGAGATTGGCTACTGGGAAAGTGCCAGATTGTTTAGAATATGGCCACTTGGTTAATTACAGGCCATAGAAGATAGGAGAAAGCCACTTCTATGTTACTTTCTCTACACTGGCTGTTTATGTTATTCTGGGTTCAAGTTAAGATCTTGGCCTTGACATTTACAGCACTGTATAAAATGGGGCCTGATTATTTGACTAATAAGCTAGACTGATATCAGCCTGCGAGATCACTACGATCCATCACAGATAAAAGATTGCAGGAACCTTCTGTGAAACATGCACACTATGAAAACACATGCTTTTTTTTTTTATACACTGACATTTGATCTCAATTGAGATATCACACTGGTTTACATTCAGGTACATGCAGGTATTTCTCTGTCCCCAGAGGGCTTACAATCTAAGTTTTTATACCTGAGGCAATGGAGGGTAAAGTGACTTGCCCAAGGTCACAAGGAGCGACAGCAGGATTCAAACCCTGGTCTCCTGGTTCATAGTCCATTGCTCTAACCACTAGGCTATTCCTCCTCCCTTTTTCAGGTGTAGCCCACCTCCCCTCTCCCAGGCTTTGGAATTGACTTCCTTTGAAGATTAAGAAAATAGAGGAGTACATGAAAGTCTAAATTTAGCTTTATTGACTTTGAGGAGATAGGGTCATGAGTTTCTACCGGGCTGGAATTCTGTGAAACTCTGTGGAGTTCAAGAGTTTTTATTTGTTAAATTGGACATAGCTAACATTTGGTTGCCTTAGATGGGTAGATTTTATGTCTCGTGGGGGGATGGGGTAATACCATAGTTACTTTTGGAAATTTTATGATCTGCTTTGTTCAGGCTGGTGCCTGAAAAATGCAGAATATAAATCTGTAAATTAAATTAAAATCTCTGGGTGTGTGCAGTGGCTGTCAACAGTACCTCTGCAGCATTCCTGCTCTGACTGGACCAAAAAGCAAAATCTGTTTGTCAGGAATCAAATCCAGGTCTTCTGCAAAGCACATGTGAAACACTACCACTGAGCCAGCAAAGAATTTTTACATTTAATGATCCACAACAACTGTGATAGAAATGTTGTACCTCTTCTCATTTATTAAGCTGCATGTACAAGACAAAGATTTAAAATGCAGAGAGGGTTAGACAATATAGGAATTTAGTAGTTGCCTGATTGTGAGGGTGGCCACTGCATGGAAAAATAGCTGGGGTTTGCTTTTTCATGGTTTTAAACTTTAAAATGATAATTTGTGATGTGGAAGAAGAGGTTTCCACAGCTGTTTCTAACTTCTCAGTGCCTTTCTGCAGTGACACGATGGCTCAGCCAAATCCAAACTTTTGTATAAATAGACAAGAGAGGATTCTTTTCAATCTTGTGCTCCCTAACAGGAGTCACCCTACAACCTTCAAAGTCAGTTCATAGCCAAGTGGTTAGAGCAGCAGGCTATGAACCAGGAGACCAGGGTTTGAGTCCAGCTGTTGTTCCTTGTGACCTTGGGCAAGTCACTTTACCTTCCATTGCCTCACGTACAAAAACTTAGATTGTAAGCCCTCTGGGGATAGAGAAATACCTACAGTACCTCTTGGTTGAGATCAAATGTGGGTATATAAATAAATATGCACATAAATGCTGAGGATCTGGGAGGGGCATGGATGTTTTGGGGTGTGAAGCGGAGATGTGCATGTAAATATTGTACTTACACACTCCAGCGTGCGCTGCTGCCCCCGCCACAAAACTTTACTTCTGCTCTGGATGCTGTGTAAGTTATAAAATATAAATGAGCAGATTGGCGGGGTATTAAGGGTTGGGGATAACTGGGGGGATTTGGAAGACCTCTCGATGAACTGGTAAAACTGGAAATGGTGTCAGCATGCACCCCTTTTAAAATCCCCTAATTTACAAGGTAAAAGCAACATTTCCGCACATTTGCATGCACCATCTTTAAATTTGGCGAACATGTGCGCGCAGTCAGGCTATTTTATAACATGCGCGCACATATCTGCGCTCAAGTTATAAAATAGCCATGTCCCTGAATGCAGCCCGATGAATGCGCGCACATGTGCAGCTGACGCTGTTTTGAAAGTTGACCTTATGGGGCTCTCTGTGTAGATATTGATCAAAAAATGAACCATGTGGAACAATGATTATAATCCTGCACCAATATCTATCCAATACCTTTTGGTACAAATGAATATGTGCAGCCTGTATGATGGCCCTATTATTTCATTCAAAAATACTGTTATTATTATATTGAAAATGTAAGGAATTGGTGAATGCTATTTTGGTTACATATGCACATATATATTACAACTACAGCAATGATTACTCTTGTGCCACGTTTCTTTTTGTTTAAGGCTATTGGATTTTTCTAGTTAAAGAGGATTTTTAAATGTTTGAGGTATAAAGGGCATACTTTATTCAAACTTTTATGTACTCATAATAATGAAAACCTGCCTTGGAGTTTGACATCAGAGAATCATGTACGCAGACATCCAGCGCACGTGACTGGGCCTTCTAACGTTCAGCAGATTAACAAGCAATCTAAGGACCTGATTTACTAAGGCTTGTCTCCCATTCTGTGCCTGTGGGGAAAAATGCTTAGTAAATGAGGCCCCAAGGTTGAATTCCAAATATAAAGCACACCAGCTGTGTGGTCTGGTAAGTTTTACAACATTTGCTCTCTTGAGTTTAGTTTAACTTTGCAGGAATACAAAATCTCTAACTACTTTCTGTCTGTTCTTGCAATCAGTAGTCCTGCTGGAGATCATTTTTTCCTGACTTGTTTATCAAGGCTCATATTCAAAAATTCCAATTGTAGAAAAATTGAGTACAGTTTAAAAAAAAAAAGTGCCATAATAAAACCACAGTTGTTTTTTCTCTCTTATTTTAGGCTTACCTGATTAGCTGTGTCTGGAACTGCTACAGATACATTACCAGCAGAAACTCCTCTGATGTCTTGGTCTATATAACCACCAATGATACTACGGTAAGCATGGTTTGTATCTTTCTTTCCAATAATATTAACACATGGATAAGCTTTAAATAGTGGTGATGTACCTGGCTAAGTTTAGGCAAATTTTCAGCTACAGCCTTGTCAGCTTCATTGTGGATGAGTGATTTCCTAAGTTAACCTGGCCAGATAGAAAATAGCTGGCTATAGTAGCACTGAGCATCTTACTAAAAAAAGAAACAGCTATATGTACTGGCAGCCCGTTACTCTCCCCCTGGAACCAGTACTCTCCCTCCCCTTCCACCCCTGGCAGCCAATCTTCAAAAGAAGTACATTGGCAGCTGAACCCGAATGTTGCGTGTATTTGTAATAGAAAGGAGTGGTTGGTTAAGCAGTTGCATCCCTCACCAGCAGAAGATGTGTGTGCTACAGAAAGCGCGGAGTTGGCTTCCTTTGCTGTCTCCTAAGTGCACATGGCACGTTGCCTTCGTCACCAGCGGTAGCCTTGCCAAACACACAGTGCCGCTGAGTAAACATAAGACACAGCTGTGTCAGATTTATCCATTGGCCATTACGGTTTATAAATGGCCAAGCAAGCACTGTGATCCTCTTCTATACATTGATTTATGCTTCTCTGACAGTTGCTTGGTTTTGATTTTTAATATTACTACCCTTAACATAAGGCTTGGGGGTAACTAGCAGAGTTCAGCAGTTACTACTATAAGGAGCTTGCTGGGCAGACTGCATGTTCCATTTGGTCTTTTTCTGCCATCATTACTGTGTTACTATGTTATGCTATTATGTGAAAGTACTTAATAAAATAAACAAAAGGCTAAAAAAAAGTTAGTGTTCTGTATAAGACAAAAAAATTGCTACTCTGTTCTAAAAGAATCTAGTGCTGCGTTTCAAAGATGCAGGGTAGGCCACAACTACGTGAATAAAACCAAAATGGGTCATTTGCAACCTCAGTACTTTAATTCTGCAAATCAGTGCATTTTTGTAGAATTATGAAATATAGTATTAGAAATGGAGATCTTTTTTTTTTTTTTTAAATGGCTACGTGGGAGAAAAACAGCTCTTTATCTTTGGAACTTCTCTCCAGTCCAGCCAGAGATTATAAGTGAAAGGAGTTTGATTATATCTCTGTCTCCAAGGAACAAGAGTGCAAAACATAACACACTGCCAGAAAAAAATCAATGTGCCAGAAACTGAGGGGAGTAACTGGAGGCTGAATTATCCTCAAAATAATGAATTCTCTCCTGCTTGATGTTGCATGCCTGCCTACTAGTTTTGTATGCCGTACTGATTTTACTTTTGATTCAGAGAAAACATTTTGTACTGGTGGTATGAAGATATTAAAATGTTCACTCAAACTGAGAGAAAAGAGTTCAGTATGATTTGGTTCATTTTTTGTGTCATTTAATTTGCCATTTCGTGTTGCTTTGTTCATTTCCTTTCCCAAAATATGTTGTCTATTTGGTTTCCTTTAAAGTCTATGGAGGAAGTAATGCATCCTATTTTTTTATTCTAATACTGGGGTTTTCCATCCAAGTTTTATGGAGAGAGGCCTCAGCAGCAAAGGCAACAGCATCCCAAGGGACCATGAAAGGGGCAAAGCAGCACAGAGAATGGCAAGAACAGCCCAAGGCACCATAAGAAGGACAAAGAGCACCAACACAACAGTGGCACAAACACCCCAAGGCACTGTGAGAAGGGCGAAGCAGCACAGACAGTGGCGCATACACACCCTATGGCACTGTGAGAGGGGCAAAGCAGTACAAACAGTAGCACATACACCCTATGGCACTGTGAGAGGAGCAAAGCAGTACAAACAGTAGCACATACACCCTATGGCACTGTGAGAGGGGCAAAGCAGTACAAACAGTAGCACATACACCCTATGGCACTGTGAGAGGAGCAAAGCAGTACAAACAGTAGCACATACACCCTATGGCACTGTGAGAGGAGCAAAGCAGTACAAACAGTAGCACATACACCCTATGGCACTGTGAGAGGAGCAAAGCAGTACAAACAGTAGCACATACACCCTATGGCACTGTGAGAGGAGCAAAGCAGTACAAACAGTAGCACATACACCCTATGGCACTGTGAGAGGGGCAAAGCAGTACAAACAGTAGCACATACACCCTATGGCATTGTGAGAGGGGCAAAGCAATACAAACAGTAGCACATACACCCTATGGCACTGTGAGAGGGGCAAAGCAGTACAAACAGTAGCACATACACCCTATGGCACTGTGAGAGGGGCAAAGCAGTACAAACAGTAGCACATACACCCCAAGGCACTGTGAGAAGGGCAAAGCAGCACAGACAGTGGCGCATACACCCTATGGCACTGTGAGAGGAGCAAAGCAGTAGAGATAGTGGCATGAACACCTCAAGGCACAGAAAAAGCACAGTGGTGTCATAACCACAAGGCACAGAGTAAGGAGTAAGACAGCAAGAAAAGTGGCATTAAAACCAAAGAGTGCAGAGTAAGCCATCAACACAGCAAGGTAATGAACAAATAAAAAAAAAAGCAAGGCAGGAGGAGCAGGCCAGCAACAGCAGCAGCAACACTGGCACCAATATCCCAAGGCATCTAGAGAGAGGTAGGGAAGAAGTTTTTTAAATGTCATTACTTTTTTATGTTTTGAGTTTGTTTGTTTTTTTGGGGGGTGGGGTTCCAATTGATTATACAGGATGACCAGCATGTAAGAATCCAGTAGGGTGAGGGGTTTCAGCTCATCCTGCAGCTATAAGCAGTCCACAAGCACCAACACCTCTGGTGCCATTCTCTGCTTCTGCTGGAAACCCGGTAACTTCTCTTCCAGGAGGTTGACTACAGGGATGATCTCCCTCACAACAGGGCCTCCATCAGGGGCGGATTGAGGGAAAATAGTGGCCCGGGGGATTTTTCTCCATACTGACCCATGGGTACCCAATTACATATACAATATAATTTACATATATAATTTACATATATATGTACACACCCCTATATTTCGGCATGGTCCTCCTGTATCAACACAGTATTATTTGCCAAAACTCAAAGAATAACAACCCCACCTATGAAAAAGAATACCATAAATATTACACCAGAATCTAAAATATCAATACACCTCCTATCAGGAAAACAGAACAGGCCAAGCTACTACAGATCCCTACATGCTAAAAGAATGCTTCATCTCAGTCTTTGCATGCAGAACACAAACTCACCAAATACAGAATAAAGCCACATAAAGTATAAATAGAAATGCGCAGACAAAAACTAAACTGTAAAACGTATCACGCCAGACTCTATACAGTGCAATAATGGAAAAACAAAAATGTCACCATTCTTCATGAAACAATCAATAAAATCAAGATATATAAATCATGAATCATAATTATAAAATCATACTAATAAAATAATTTTAAAACAGCTGATGAATAGAATATCCAATAATTAAAGACTCAAGCAAATTTTGAAACCTTTACCAAACACCAATAAAATATTTCAAACAGCAGTCACATCACATACTACCCAATAATTAAAATTGTAGTCAGTCAAGAAAAATGAACTTATAAAGCCACCTTTACTTACCCTCTCCAGCAGTTCTCCAACTTCTTTCCCTTGCAGGCCACACCAGAAGCAGCAGTAGCTGCTGAAGCTGTCCTCATGGTCCTCTTCCTTAGGGACCACAACCAGTCTCTTCTCTCTCTCTCTCTCTCACTCACACACACACACACCAGTCACACCCTCAAGACCAGTTTCTGTCTCTCACACACCAATCATCTCCCCAACCAGTATCTCTCTCTCTCACACACACACACACACACGCGCACACACATACCACCAGTCATCTCCCTGCTCAGTCTCACACATACACACGTCACCTCTCTGGCCAGTCTCTCTCAATCACCCAATGCTCTCGCTCCCCTTACTTACACATAGTATTTCAGTCACACACATGCTCTCTCTATTTCACTTACACACAAGCTCTTAATCACACACATGCCCTCTCTCTCGCAGCCACAAGCCAGCCAAAAACATGCTCCATCTCTCTCTCGCACACAAGCATTGACTCACACAAGCACCGTCCCTGACTCACATATACACCACACACACAGAAGCATCATTCCTTTCTCACACACACAGAAGCATCATTCCTTTCTCTCACACACAAGCACCATTCCTTTCTCACACACACAAGCACCATTCCTTTCTCTCTCTCTCTCTCTCACACACACACACAGAAGCACCATTCCTTTCTCACACACACACACAGGCACCATTCCGCTCTCATACACACACACACACACACAAGCACCATTCCTTTCTCATACCCACACACACACACACACACACACACACACACCATTCCTTTCTCACACATACACACACACACAGAAGCACCATTCCTTTCTCATACACACACACACCATTCCTTTATCACACACACACCATTCCTTTCTCACACACACACACAGAAACACCATTCCTTTCTCACACACACAAACACACACACACACACAGAAGCACCATTCCTTTCTCACACACACACACACACACACACACACACACACACACACAGAAGCACCATTCCTTTCACACACACACACAGAAGCACCATTCCTTTCTCACACACACAAACACAGAAGCACTCTGCTGATCTAAGGCCACCAGCTGAACAGCTGGTCTCCGGTGGCGGCTAACAGCACCGGTGTTCACATGTTTGGCTCCTGCCGGCGCCCATCTTCATTTTTTCGCCCCCGCCGGCCATGATTTTTATTTCTTCGGCCCCCACCACTTGGTCTCCGGCGGGGGCTGGCTGGGCGGCACCCATCTTCATTTTTTCGACCCTCGCGGGCTTGGTCTCCCGCGGGGGCTGTCTGGGAGGCGCCGGGCCAGCCCATCTTCTTTTCTTTGGCCTCCGCCGGCCACGATTTTTATTTCTTCAGCCCTGCCGCTTGGCTGCTGGCTGGGCAGCGCCCCTCTTCATTTTTTCGGCCCTCGCGGGCTTGGTCTCCCGCAGGGGCTGTCTAGGAGGCGCCAGGCCGGCCCATCTTCTTTTCTTCGGCCTCCGCCGGCCACGATTTTTATTTCTCCGGCAGGGGCTGGCTGGGAGGTTCCCATCTTCATTTCTTCGGCCCGCGCTGGCTGACCTTCTTTTCTTCGGCCTCCGCCGGCCTCGATTTGTATTTCTTCGGCCCCTGCTGGCTTGGTCTCCGGCAGATGCTGGCTGGGAGGCGCTGAGGCTGGGCTGAAGAAGAGCCACGCGGTCGAGACCACGTGACCAGCTAGACCGGCCCACCGGGGGAAGCCCGATTCCCCCGTTAGGTCAATCCGCCCCTGGCCTCCATGGCATCCATGAAGGACTTCAGACCACTCACTGTCAGCATCATGGGTAAGCAATCCCGATGCCCCAGGCAGGAGTTAACCAAGCCTATGTCAGTCTTCAGACAACTCATAAAAGGAATTTCCTATGCTCTACTAACCTCTGCATTATGAGGTAGGTGGAATTCCATCTGGTGCCCACATCCTCAATAAGGTGGTTCAGAAGCACTCCCCCTGTTTCCAGCTTCTACCATACCTGTTGCCCACCCTTCACAAACCAGTTAAAATGCCTTGCTATTTTCCTGTTTTTCTTTATCAAATCCTTCAGGACAAAGCTGCTGCCTTCTTTACTACCCTAACCCACAGGTGCAATAAGTGCAGAGAGCATTGGGGGTGTGGAGGAGTATCCTAGTGGTTAGAGCGGTAAACACATAGAAACATAGAAATGACGGCAGAAGAAGACCAAACGGCCCATCCAGTCTGCCCAGCAAGCTTCACACATTTTTTCTCTCATACTTATCTGTTTCTCTTAGCTCTTGGTTCTATTTCCCTTCCGCTTTAAATTCCCTGATTTAAAGCAAACTTTAAATCAGGGAAGCAACGGTTCAAATCTTGCTGACACTTCTCATGACTTTGAACAAGTTTTTTCATCCTCCATTGTCTCGGTTAAAATTTAGGTCTGAATTTATCAAAATGCTATAAATATAGCAGAAACAGTGGCCACAATTAAAAAAAAAAAAAAAAAAGAGGCATGGTTAGTTTAATTTCCCTGCTCCCGCATCACATAGGTAATTTCCACAAGCTGCGATAAATTTATCACACCAGTGCTAATTTTTTTTATCACACATGCCATTCAGAGGAGAGAGAGAGAAAGAGACCAGTATGTAACTTTATTGTTAAGAGGGGGCACTTTTAACTGGGGGTGGGGTTTGGGGGATAGTTTTTTTACATATACAGTCAAGCGGTACGAACAGCAAAGTTGACAATACTGAAGATTTTCTGTCATTTGGAGCGATGTACTCTCTACCTAGCTTGATTGAATCGACTCCTCTTTTACCTTTCATTGTACTTCTGACTGTGATTATAAAACTGCCTCCCCAAAGCCCTCTCTCTCTCTTTTTTTTTCCCCTCTCTCCCCTGCTGAACGGCATGTGCAATAAAAACATTTTCGGTCGGTGAAGAACAGCTAAAGCGGGCACATCACACAGAAAAAAGGTGTAGTTATTTCTGGCTTTAAAACCCATGATGCTGAGCGTTACTCTATCTCATTTTACGTTAGAGCCACTCATTACCATTAACTCCACCCAAACTCCTCCCACTTGCATAATTAATGTGACATTTGCATATTAGCTAGAGTTAAATCCCTAAAGTAAAATGATAAATGACCCTGTCAAATTGTAAGCCCTCTGGGGACAGGGAAATAGCTACCGTCCCTAAATGTAATCTGTTTTGAAGTAGCTGACCAGTCATGAAAGGCAGAATATACCGGTAAATCATAAATAACTGGAAATCTTTATAGCTCCCATCAACCAAATGAGCAAACCGGACCTCGCTGAGGCACATCTCTGAGACTTTCGGTCCTGCTGAAAAACAGTCTCTGTGGTAGATTACAATTGTTAACTTTAGCCCTGAAGAAGCTTCCTATAGCAAAACACTGGCCATGTTGGGCTTGTTGTTCAGCAATCTAGATTATTATCTCAAAAAAATTATTTGGAAGGTAGATGATTAAACTGACCAGGTGGTCCTTGCCTACCACAGCAGGACACACCGACAGGCTGATTATCAAATTTTGGAGATATTACTGCTGACAAAATTGGTTGGGTTTTTTGTTTTTTTTTTGGGGGGGGGGGGTTGCCATTTTGGCTCCCTCTATTGTGTTACCTTGTGTGCAGGTTTTGGGATTTCCTTTGACTTTATTTGTTGGTTTGTACTGTGCAATGCACATTAGTTTGAAAAGGTACTTTGACTCATCCAGTGGAGATAATGTATTACTTTCATTCTGCACCTCACTAGCCCATCCTGCAGTTTTTAATACCACACGACTGGCACAGGAAGAGGAGCTGCAGAACGATCGCCCTCTTTCTCTGCTCTATGTTCGGTCATTCACAGGCCACATGTTCTCTTCTTTCCTCTTCCTTTCTACGGCCCCTTCCTCACTTTCACCACCATTGCTGCTACCTCCCCATCCCTTGGATGTGCTACCCTGTGCAAGTGCACTGTTTGCACCACCGGTAGCACCAGACATGTTCAGATGTGATGCCCTTGATTTAATTGTGCAAGACACACTGTAGCTGCTGAACAACAAATGAGTTTCATTCCTCAAAGTGTATTCTGTTCAGACTTTCTAAAAACAGAATAATCCAAAACGTGTTAATGTTTCAGACATCACCTTAATGCTTCTCCTGTTTAAGAGATTTTTAAGAAGTAATTTTTTGGAATAATGGGTATTTTAAGTTTCTAGAGGCTTTGCCCTCTGTTTATTTTCCCAAAACCTTTTTCTTAATTATTTTAAGCAAGGTGCATCTGTTTTTAACTTTCTCATTCCTAAAAACACTCTTCAGCTGCAGGTACAGTGACTCAGGACCACTAACATTGTTAGAGAGAGGAGCAAATACAACCCCTTCCTAATTTATTGGGTGGGACTGAAACTTTGGGAGGGGAAAGAGTACATGGGCTATTGAAAACTCCAATCACTTACTTCACTTACAGCAGGAAACTAAAAACAAAACATGATGTCCTATCAGAGTAATTTAAAACATACTGTACTGATGATTATATTTTCTGGGTGGCTAAGAAGACCACAGAAAAGACAGACTGCCTTGGAGATTCAGTTTCCATTAGCGGATGATGCTTCAGTAGTTATCCTTTAATTAGTCCAGCGGGGGATAAGTGTTTCTGCTACAGTCTTCCACTAGAATATTGCAGTAACAAGATCGGAGGTGATTATTTTCCTTCTGCAACTTCAGACATTTCCCTGTAAAATACATGAACTTTTCTACTTTTGTTACATCTGTAACCCTCCCCGAATACAGGAGCACACAATAGTCCTTGGGGCCACTTCTGTACTGGGAGCTCTGGTTCTCTCCACTCTCAACACAATTCTCCAAAGGCCACCGGGGTACCAGGATCTGTCCCAGCAGGGAATATATACACCTCCGGGGGCTCTAGGCTCAATGGGGTGGGGACTCCCCAATACCCTTAGATGTGTCCTAGCTTGAGTGAAAGCTGGTGTTCAAAATAAAATGTTACCGCAACAAAATTAAACTTTAACATCTGTGGCTCAGAAATGAGCGGTCAAGGCTTTTCTCTTTGTGTGTTTTTATTTACAGTGCAAAACCTCAGTATTCATGTTTATAAATTCCAATTCAGAAATATAACCTCAGAACGGATCAGCTATTTTGAAAAGACTGTCTTTCCCTTCTTACTCATGATCCAGTCACAAGCTGCCCTTTAGTAGAGTCTGGGACCTCCCTCTGCTCTCTTCTTGGCCCCAGCATTCCCTGTCTTAAGATGGATCGGAGCCAGTTAGTTAGGCTCTCTTCTTAAAGTGTTCCATGGTCCCTGGGTATGTATTCTATCACAATATCCAATTCCAAAAATCAATGTCCATGAATCTTCTTGGCTTAGGGTTTTCTGAGTCAGTGTGCCTCTGAGTTAGGGACACCCTGGAAATACCCACACTCCTGAGTGACCCCAAAATGAGCTAGATCTCAGCCTACGTTTCCCCAAAGACAGTCTCCTCAGCGGGTGGTAGCTCCTGATATGGAACCTAACATTGTGTAACTACAGCAAGGGTTATTTTTCCCTGTATGCAACACTTTGCACTTGTCCACATTAAATTTCATCTGCCATTTGGATGCCCAATCTTCCAGTCTTGCAAGGTCCTCCTGTAATGTATCACAATTTCAAAAACAAAGTCTTTCTTTTTTCCCTGTAGCCTAGACCAGGGGGGCCTAGGAAGGATCCTCTCTAATTTTACTACTCTCACTCCAAAATCCAACTCCATCTGCCACCAATTTGCTAATGTTCAGCCTCTTTTATAGGCAGAGCCAACCAATCCCAGGACCATAGGTGAGGGAAACCTTAGGGATGATCTAAAAAGATATTGACCCTGGCCTCAATACTAAGCAAAGGGGACCCCTAATGGTAAGGGATCGAAGTGTCCCTTACACATTCTGATGATGGCTTATGAAACTCTTTATTATTGCAAGTGATCGCATATGCTTTCTTTTAGTGCATGAACCTCAAATTCAATCACCTATTTGACAAGAGGGTCTTACTGAGCCTTGACTGTGGAAAGGAAAAGTGACAAAATCCACAAAAACTATGAACACTCTTCAGCTGCAGGTACAGTGACTCAGGACTACTAACATTCAGGCCGATACAGTACAGTGAAGCCCACTGTTAACCCGCGATTGGATGTGCGTTTCAATGCACTAGCGTTGCCCCTTATTCAGTAAGTGGTCGAAAACGCGCGTCCAACCCCCCTGAACCTAATAGCGCCTGCAACATGCAAATGCATGTTGATGGTCCTATTAGGTATTCCCACGCGATTCAGAAAGCCAAGCCGCACATTATACTTTCAGAAATTAGCGCCTAGCCAAAGGTGGGCACTAATTTCTCCGGGCACCGGGAAAGTGCATAGAAAAGCAGTAAAAACTGCTTTTCTGTGCACCCTCCGACTTAATATCATGGCAATATTAAGTTGGAGGTCCCGAAAATTACAAAAATTAAAAAAAAAATAAAAATGGAAGTTGGCCCGCGGCTCGCGAGTTGAAAACCGGACGCTCAATTTTGCCGGCGTCCAGTTTCCAAACCCATGGCTGTCAGCAGGTTTGAGAACCGACGCCGGCAAAATTGAGCGTTGGCTGTCAAACCCGCTGACAACCGTCACTCCTGTCCTGTCCTCTTTTCATCGCCGACCCTAATTTGAATACTGAATCACGCGCACAGGAGAGCGGGCGTTTGCCCGCTCTCCCATGGACTTTACTGTATCGGCCCGATTGTTAGAAAGAGGAGCAAATACAACCCCATCTCAATTTATTGGGTGGGACTGAAATTTTCCCAGTTAAGTCTAATACCAATATTTATTTATATTTTTAGTCACTTACAGCATTATTAGAATTTAGATACAATAAGTCCCTACCCAGGGAACTTACAATTTGAATGTGTACCTGAGGCAGTGGGATAGTGACTAGCTCAAGGTCCACAAGAGGCCCAATTGTTAAAGTTATCCGGGTATGTAACTTAGCCAGCTAAGTTATAAGGCATATTCAATGGCATGACTATGTGCCACTGAATATCCCTGTCCAAGCCGCTACTTATCTGGTTAAGCTAAACCTGTTCTTTGGCAGATATAATTCATCCGAATAACTTAACCAGGTAAGAACATTGGGTTGTGCTGCCCCGTTTCGCCCACAGCCCATTCACATTTTATCCAGTTATTCAGATACCCAGATAAATGACTTATCCGGCTATTTAGCAGTCGCCAAATATAACCGGATATTCAGTGGCCACTGTCTAGGGCTAAACATGCTATCAATATTGGGCCCAAGAGTAAGTGGGATTTGAATCCTGGTTTTCCTGATTCTCAGCCTACTGCTCTAAACCACTGTTAGAAAATATTTCTACATGGACAAAGTGGTGGAGGCCTGGAATGCCCTTCTGGAGGAGGTGGTGAACACAAAAATAGTGAAAGAATTCAAAGAGGCATGGGATAAACACTGTGGATCCCTAAAGGCTGAAGGACGGAATAAATGGGGTTAACCTGCTCGGTGGTGTTTATTACCCTTAATAATATGCATGGGGATTACTGCTCTTAATCAGTAAACCTTGAGGCTTTTGATACAACTGCTTTCTGCTTTGACATAACTCTCTGCTTTGATGGCATGGGGGTAAAAGGGAAATTGGATTCAGAGGACAACCAGATCGGGCCCTGATTTTTTTACGGTCTGGGGTACTGATTTGCAGACATAAGAGAAAAAGCTCAGGACTGCTTCTATGGCCAAGTTCAAAAGCAAAGCTCATTAAGCAGCATTGTCTGAATTTTTAAGAAGGCTCCTCGCACAGTAAAATTGTTGCTCTGTTAATATATAAGGCTTGAGGGTAACCTAAACAGAGCGGCAGTTCCTATACTTAACAGAAATATGGGGGTAACCTGCGCAGAGCGGCAGTTACTATACTTAACAGAAATATGGGGGTAACCTGCACGGAGCGGCAGTTACTATACTTAACAGAAATATGGGGGTAACCTGCACGGAGCGGCAGTTACTATACTTAACAGAAATATGGGGGTAACCTGCACGGAGCGGCAGTTACTATACTTAACAGAAATATGGGGGTAACCTGCACAGAGCGGCAGTTCACCTTAAACGAATCCATTTTGAGTAGACTGAAGCTGGTTCATTTATTGGTCCAGTTCATCTATCTTGGAAGTATGAGCAGAAATAAGCGGATCTATTGAATAAATGCACTGCTGGGTGCCCTTCATTACTAATGTTAACTAATGTAACTAATGTTAACAAAATTCAAAGTTATAACAGCCAGCTTAACCAAAGGAGATTGAAATGAAGAGCTTACTGAAACAACTCGGCAAGAGTCTAGATCAGTCGCCTTGGACGCCTCCAAGTGATCTCGTCACGAAGGGGTGGAAGCCAAGGCAGAATAGCTGCAATGTTCCACTTCAGATCTGAAGCTCACTGTTCCAACAGCGGCGGTGCATACACGGCAGCATCGCTTGCTTCAAGAGGCACAGAACGAGCTGGGAGACCCAGCTTGGCAGCAGCCGCAACTACAGACGCCTTCCATCCAATCAGCAAACCTGGTCTCGAAGCGACAATATGTGCTGGTGGAGAGGGAGTTGCGGGTAATCCAGGACCGAGAGATGTTTGCACTTCCAGGAGTGTCGGTGTGCGCTCAGCACCGGCATTCACATCGGTCCCAATAACTGGAGCAGAAGAATCAGAAGCGGTGAAGAAGCCCTCAATACTCGACTGGATCAGGGGAGGTAAGAGAGGATCCAAGGAAACCTCCCTTACCCGTCCTTTCCTCTTTGTATGCGGTATTGGCAAAAAGCAATTAGAAAAAAACACAAAAGGGTACTGAGCTTGAAACACAGCATCCTCCCCTCACGACGCCATCTTGATTCCACAATGCAACATTTTAACAGATCAGGACTATTTCCAGATCTACATAGTCAGATAAACTCTGGAACACATTACACATATTGACAAAACCAGGAAACATGCAATTTCAAACAGGCCTGCACTATACTGGACTGGATGGTATACACCCCAGAGTTCTGAAAGAAATAAAAAATGAAATTTCAGACCTCTTAGCAAAAATTTGTAACCTATCATTAAAATCATCCATTGTTCCTGAAGACTGGAGGATAGCTAATATTTAAAAAGGGCTCCAGGGGCGATCCGGGAAACTACAGCCTGACTTCAGTGCCAGGAAAAATAATGGAAAGTGCTCTAAACATCAAAATCACAGAACATATAGAAAGACATGGTTTAATGGAACAAAGTCAGCATGGCTTTACCCAAGGCAAGTCTTGCCTCACAAATCTGCTTCACTTTTTTGAAGGAGTTAATAAACATGTGGATAAAGGTGAACCAGTAGATGTAGTATACTTGGATTTTCAGAAGGTGTTTGTTTGACAAAGTTCCTCATGAGAGGCTTCTAGGAAAAGTAAAAAGTCATGGGATGGGTGGCAATGTCCTTTCGTGGATTACAAACTGGTTAAAACAGAGAGTAGGATTAAATAGACAATTTTCTCAGTGGAAGGGAGTGGGCAGTGGAGTGCCTCAGGGATCTGTATTGGGACCCTTACTTTTCAATATATTTATAAATGATCTGGAAAGAAATACGACGAGTGAGATAATCAAATCTGCAGATGACACAAAATTGTTCAGAGTAGTTAAATCACAAGCAGGAAGACCTTCTGAGACTGGAAAATCGGGCATCGAAATGGCAGATGAAATTTAATGTGGATAAGTGCAAGGGGATGCATATAGGGAAAAATAACCCATGCTATAGTTACACGTTAGGTTCCATATTAGGTGCTATCACCCAAGAAAGAGATCTAGGGTTCATAGTGGATAACACATTGAAATCATCGGTTCAGTGTGCTGCGGCAGTCAAAAAAGCAAACAGAATGTTGGGAATTATTAGAAAGGGAATGGTGAATAAAACAGAAAATGTCATAATGCCTCTATATCGCTCCATGGTGAGACCGCACCTTGAACACTGTACAATTCTGGTCACCGCATTTCAAAAAAGATATAATTGCGATGGAGAAGTTACAGAGAATGGCGACCAAAATGATAAGGGGAATGTAACAGCTCCCCTATGAGGAAAGACTAAAGAGGTTAGGACTTTTCAGCTTGGAGAAGAGACGGCTGAGGGGGGATATGATAGAGGTCTTTAAAATCATGAGAGGTCTAGAACAGGTAGAAGTGAATCGGTTATTTACTCTTTTGGATAATAGAAAGACTAGGGGGCACTCCATGAAGTTAGCATGTGGCACATTTAAAACTAATCGGTGAAAGTTCTTTTCGCTCAACGCACAATTAAACTCTGGATTTTGTTGCCAGAGGATGTGGTTAGTGCAGTTAGTATAGCTGTGTTTAAAATAGGATTGGATAAGTTCTTGGAGATGTCCATTACCTGCAATTAATTAAGTTGACTTGGAAAATAACCACTGCTATTACTAGCAACAGTAACATGGAATAGAGATGTGAATCGTGTCCTCGATCGTCTTAACGATCGATTTCGGCTGGGAGGGGGAGGGAATCGTATTGTTGCCGTTTGGGGGGGGTAAAATATCGTGAAAAATCGTAAAAAATCGAAAAAACGTAAAATCGCAAAACCGGCACATTAAAACCCCCTAAAACCCACCCCGACCCTTTAAATTAAATCCCCCACCCTCCCGAACCCCCCCCCCCCCCCAAATGACTTAAATAACCTGCGGGTCCAGCGGCGGTCCGGAACGGCAGCGGTCCGGAACGGGCTCCTGCTACTGAATCTTGTTGTCTTCAGCCGGCGCCATTTTCCAAAATGGCGCCGAAAAATGGCGGCGGCCATAGACGAACACGATTGGACGGCAGGAGGTCCTTCCGGACCCCCGCTGGACTTTTGGCAAGTCTTGTGGGGGTCAGGAGGCCCCCCCAAGCTGGCCAAAAGTTCCTGGAGGTCCAGCGGGGGTCAGGGAGCGATTTCCCGCCGCGAATCGTTTTCGTACGGAAAATGGCGCCGGCAGGAGATCGACTGCAGGAGGTCGTTCAGCGAGGGTTCCGGCGCCTCGCTGAACGACCTCCTGCAGTCGATCTCCTGCCGGCGCCATTTTCCGTACGAAAACGATTCGCGGCGGGAAATCGCTCCCTGACCCCCGCTGGACCTCCAGGAACTTTTGGCCAGCTTGGGGGGGGCCTCCTGACCCCCACAAGACTTGCCAAAAGTCCAGCGGGGGTCCGGAAGGACCTCCTGCCGTCCAATCGTGTTCGTCTATGGCCGCCGCCATTTTTCGGCGCCATTTTGGAAAATGGCGCCGGCTGAAGACAACAAGATTCAGTAGCAGGAGCCCGTTCCGGACCGCTGCCGTTCCGGACCGCCGCTGGACCCGCAGGTTATTTAAGTCATTTGGGGGGGGGTTCGGGAGGGTGGGGGATTTAATTTAAAGGGTCGGGGGTGGGTTTTAGGGGGTTTTAGTGTGCCGGCTCACGATTCTAACGATTTATAACGATAAATCGTTAGAATCTCTATTGTATTGTGTTCCATAACGGTTTAAGACGATATTAAAATTATCGGACGATAATTTTAATCGCCCTAAAACGATTCACATCCCTAACATGGAATAAACTTAGTTTTGGATACTTGCCAGGTTCTTAAGGCCTGGATTGGCCACTGTTGGAAACAGGATGCTGGGCTTGATGGATCCTTGGTCTGACCCAGTATGGCATGTTCTTATGTTCTTCTTCTTACTGTCCCCCAAATAAAAACAAACCATAATTTATCAAAAACTGTAGCAATCATGTGCTTAATAAGTCACCCATTCAGAACATATTGAAATAGTGAGTGACATTAATCATAAGTCGAAACTCATAACCCGCCTGTACAGAGTTCACAAAATTCTGACCATTGCAATAAATTTACGGCACATTCAATCATATTACAAGACCTGGTACATAGTACAGTTACCTAAATAAGCCTGCCTCAAGGGAATGAAAAATATGCACACACTCAAATGTGGTGATCAAAATCTTTTGTAAACCTTTTCATTTGGCTGTGAATCTTGGCTCATGACTCACTATTTCAGCATGTTTTATGAGTTATTGGACTCATTAAGCCCATGACTGTTACATGTTTTATAAATTTAGGACTTGAGTGCATTTTGCTCATAGGAGCTGAACTGTAAAGTTACAGTCCTGTTTGCATTTTATTTTTGTTAGAGTACATCTATTGATCATGACTGTAAAGTCATAAGTGGGGGCATTTTGTAAAAATGAGATTTGAAATTTGTAAGGTAGAAAGGTTTTTAGACACAATGAGTATCGGGACTTTTATTTAAAATATTTTCTAAAATGGTGTTCATTAAGTAACTGTGAAAGTGTTGTGCAATATATAATCTGTCCAGTAAATCCCTTATGTGTCGCCTGAACAGGAAAAAAAAATCACAAACATATGTAACACATCCAAACGAAACCATAATAGCATGATTATGGATGAAATCATGTACCAAAGTTCAAAGACATTAATCACTTCAACAAATGAAAACTAATTGTCACCGAGCCAAACTAGCTGTCTGCAGAAAACACTACAGGGCTGACATAGTACAGCATGCAGCTTCAGAGTGAGTGAATGAGAGAGACTAGATGGGCTAACTTGATCTTATCTACAAAAGGAACCAAAAAGCTGATGGCAAAGGCAAGAAGGCTTATGGGTGTGTGCATCCTATCGATGCAGGAAGATTAGAGCACATATTCAAAAGTTGAGGACACTGCCAAAAGCTCTTTGAATGGCATTTTACTGTTCCTCCCGATGCAGCCTCTGTGGTAAAACATGGTGACCGTGTCGGGGGACATTCACTCTTTATAAGTTGATTATTTTAACTGAAGATTTTGGAGTTCTGCATCAATTAATAAAGATAAAGATTTTTCTACAAAGTATGCTGTAAGGACTGACTTATAGTTCTCATGCTCTCATCTTCCTGCTGCTTTACCACAGAACGTGCATTACATCTCCATTGCTCCTGTGGTGTGTCCTATCGATGCCAGATTTTCAGGATGTGTCAAGGGGTCCAATGGGCTGCTGAAAGGGATTTGTTTGGGGGTTTTTTTTTATCCACATATGTGTGGATATATGTGCACAGTTGAAAAGTAAGCTCCACTTAGTGTGAACATTTCTTGTTCTCATTTGTAAAATATATTGTAATTATATCTGTATTTAGAGACTGATAAAAACTTCAGTCTTTGGGGTGGCCAACTGTTGCTCTGCTTGATTTAAGTTAGGCATCCATCCTAACTGCCTAGTTGACTGCCTAGTTGACTGCTATTGCATTATTACTGTTTACCTGTTATTTTATGTCTGTTACTGCCATTGTCCATCTCTACTTATCTTTTGTCAAAAATTTACAACACACTTCCTGATTTACCTACACGTTATTAGTAAAAATCCGTTCCTGTTCTTTTTTTGGTGTGGTTATTGCACATAGCATACTGTGAAGCAAATAAGGGGTTACCTGAGAAGATCACTGGTTGGGGACACTGTCTTGCCCCCCCCCCTCCCCCCATGATTGTGAACCCACAGGTATATCTGTTTCTTCTATGGGGAATTCCCCCCCTCCCTTGGCATAAGGAAAACCAGAATACTGCAGGGGGGAGGGGGGAGTGTTACATAAGCCTCAGGCAGTGATGCCTTTTTCTGTGGCAAGCTTGATCAGGTTTTAAGGCACACCGCATTGATTGGGGAAACACTGAGATAAAACCTTTGTCTGTGGCTACCTGTTACCTTACTGTAAAAGCAAACAAGACGCATAATCCAAATACTGGATTGGGATTTAAATAATTCACACCCCTCTGCAAGGGCTGTGACCTCTTGAGAAATAGTGTTTAGATCAATATGGTCACGGAAGGAATCGTCTTGAAAAATCTGATAACTCTATATAGTAAGGAGAAAACTGGATTCTTTGTAGATAGTAATACCTTTTATTGAACCAAAATAAGAATGATCCAAAGATGATGTAGTACAAGAGATTTTGGGACTGCAAGTATGAAAGAGCATTTATAGCTAGAGATTGTTGTGGGTGGGAATGCCTACGAAGTAGATGATGTCAGAAAAAGAACAATTTTTAATCCATCCAGCCTGCCCAGATATTCCTGTCCTCTCTAGTAAGGATATATCCCAGCTTCCAGACATAGAGTATGACTTCCTGCAAGATATCACTCTTTATCCAAGAAAGATTTTGTCTTCTTCTTCCACTCTACCCCACCATCTTGGGTAAACAATCATGCAAGATCGCCTATAATAGGGATCTGCAACTTGCAAGTGGCTTTGTTAACCTTTTGCCTCCCAAGTCTGTGTATGTTAGGACCCCATGTACCCAATGCATGGGGGTCCTAACATAGTAATGTGTGGTCACTGTTATCGCTTTTAGTGCTGAAAGTCCTTCAGGGAGTATGTGGTACTTGGAAGACTAGCCTGGTGGCTTGGTCTTAAAGGAGGGCTGCTGTAAACCATGTGATGCAGGCAAGAAGAGGAAACACTGGGAGTCTTGGGAGATCACACAGAAGCTAACGAAGCACTAGAGACTTTCAGTCTGCTTCTGTTTCCTGCCAGCACCAAGTCATCCTTTACAATGGCAAGGCTGCATGGTGAAGGGAACTGGGAATCTGCTGTTTTACTAGGTAAAAATGTCTCCTTCTGTCTGGGCTTGGAAGTAGGGTGGAACTATGAATTGTATTTAGGGAGAAAGGGAGGAGGTGCTGGGGTTGTGGGAGGAAGAGTGCAGGAGCTGGTGCTGTAAGGGCTGAATCTGTGGAGGGGAGAGGATTGGGGAAGAAGGCTGCAGCGCTGGGGGCAAGAGTACTGGAGATGGGGAAAGAGGATTGGGACTTGGGGGGGGGGGGGGGTGGAGGCTAGGGAAATAGTACCAGGGTTTTAGCAGGAAGAGGGCTTAGGGCTTATAGGGGAGGGAGGGGCTGGAGCTGTAGGGGTGAGAGAGCTGGGGCTGGACCACTTTGAAAGTTTGGGCTAAAGTTTGTAGGTACAAAGTACCAGCAGACTTTATCCCCTATACAAGCTGTTATACAATTACCTTCTAAACTTCTATACATACACATATATATAAACAACACAGAGTGGGGTAGACAATCAAATTACTTGTGATCTGGCAAACCTTACAAGTAGTTTTGCAAATGGATCTGAACAAATTTGCAACTGCTTTTTGTAGAGTTGCCTTCCCTGACCTAGCCCTGCGTGTGCAAAAGTAGGCTTGTTACTGAAATATATGTATTCTTATTCCCACATTGAGGGTGGGCAACAATTAAACAGCCTATGTCCACAGGTCAAATAGCATGATGCGAATGCATCTTGAGTATTGGGTGCAATTCTGGATGCCACATCTCAAAGACCTAGCAGAACTAGAAAAGTTGTGGAGAAGGGCAACCAAAATGGTTCGCCTATGAGGAAGGGATAAACAAGTTAGGGATCTTCAGCCTGGAGAAGAGACGACTGAGAGGAGATATGGTTGAGGTCTATAAAATCATGAATGGTGTAAAACGGGTAATTAGGGAATGGTTGTTTACCCTTTCCAAAAGTACTAGGACTAGGGGACACTGTGAAGTTCATGGGTAGCAATTTTAAAACAAATTGGGAAAATATTTTTTCATTCAGCATACAGTTAAACTGGGAATTTGTTGCCAGAGGATGTGGTGAAAGCAGTTAGCGTAACTGGATTTAAAAAGGGTTTGGGCAAGTTCCTGGAGGAAAAGTCCATAAACCACTACTTTCCATGTAGAGCTGGGGAAGCCGCTGCTTAGCCTGGAAATGAGCAAGAAGGCTTGTATCCTTTTGGATCCTGCCAGGTGCTTGTGGCCTGGATTGGCCATGTCAGAAACAGGATGCTGGGCTTGATGGCCCTTTGGTCTGACCCAGTATGGCATTTCTTATGTTCTCATTCCAATTTATGTAGAAAAATCTGTGTCAAATTGTATTTATTCATATTTATCTCCTGCTTTTTTTTTTTATTTGGGGCCCCTTGCAAGCCACTAAAGGATTTTCTGTGTTCAGCTTTCAGAATCTTCCAGCAGGGGAAAGTCAGGGGGGTGAGATAGGAAGAGTGAGTTGTGGGAGATGCTTTCCCCCCAAAGGGGATGGCGTTTCTTTTTATAAAGATAGTGCTTTCTAGAGGCGTAAGGGAGGAGTCGGCAGGAGACTGAAGTAGTTTTGAGTAGTTGGAGAAAGGGATCCTGGCAAAGGGTTCCCAGACGTTTTGGTGCTGTAGGTTGACACAGAGAAGTCTGCTGAAGTTTGTAAGAGCTGGGAGTCTACACAACCTAAAAAAGTCTAGGACTGGCATGTGGAGCACAGAGAAACTGCTGGAGGAGCAGGTTGATGGTTCCTGCCAGCACTGACTGAGTGCTAACTGGGAGGATGAAGACCCAAAGGTCTGAGGAGACACCATCCCGCCTGGGGAAGCCCATAATTAAAGGAGAGAAAAGGAAATTGGATTCTTCAGTGGACCTAGAGGAAGAAAAAGGACCTTTCTGTAAGTTTGATCAAAGGGAGCTTTGGGCTTAGAGGAGTGAAGTAAATGTGAGTAGTGTTGTAGAGCATCAGAGCTGTGCTGAGATTATTAAAGAAATGTTTTCTTGGGATTTCTTTGACTGTTTTATTATCGCCCTGCATTTTTGTTTGGACTTCATTTTTCCCTTTTAATAAATTCTTTCTTTGCCCGGTTCAGTGCAAGTCTCCCCTTGGGCCTGTCAGCTTTTGCTGGTCCCCACTGGACTAAATTCCGGTTGTTGATCTGTGTGTGTGTTCGGTGTTTTCCAGGCCTGCAGTAAAATTTGTCCACACCCCTGCAGTCGCTGAATGTCATCCTGGTGAAAAGGGGGTTAGGTTTTAAACAATAGCAAGAAGCAAAGTTTGTTAGTGTTGTATGTCATTGTTTCCTACTGTGATGTTAGAAAAGAAATTCAGGTCCGTGACAGCGTAATTAAGTATATTTGTGCTGGCACTGACTCGGCTATGGTTTCCACATGGATTACCCTCAACTATTTTGGATTGTAACGTATTTCACAGAGCAATCAGAATGCAGACTTCTGTATGAAGGCCTCAGATTGCCTTAAATGACTCAGGCTGGTCCAAGGCTTTTGAATAAGATGCTCATGTGTGATTGCAGAAAAGTCTCATTTTGAGCAGTCCTGACAGAATATATATCATGAGCCCCTTTGTAATATCTGGCTCCAACATAAGAATCGGAATTGTTCAGTATATAGAATTGTTTTTTTTTTTATAAAGAAATGTAATTTTGTATTTACACTTCTTTGATTTATATTAATAAGGTAGTATAGCAAACAAATAAAACTAAATTAAACCATAGATTTTGCCTTATAATTAGTCATGCAGGTTAAAGGTTTGGGTCTAATCCAGGGCTTCCTAAATTTGTCTTGGGAACCCGGCAGCCAGTCAGGTTTTCAGGATATTCACAGCGAATATGCAGAAATAAATTTGCATACCAAGGAGACTCAGTATATGCAAATTTATCTCATGAATATTCATTGTGGATAATCTGAAAACCCGAGCGGATGTGGGGTCTCCAGAACAGGTTTGGGAAGCCCTGGTCTAATCTAAATGTCTTTGGGTCAGATTCAGGACAGGGATTAATATCATGATAAGGCGGGGGGATATAAATTGGATTACCCATGCCAAACTGTAGGATGAAAGCCCATGAATCACCACAAGCATTTTTTCAGCTCTGTTCTCTCTAGCTTGAAAGATGCTGGTATTTTTTCCAAGCTAATCTGCTTCTGAAAAATAAAACTAAATGTAAGCTTTTTTTTAAGATGTCCAAAACACAAGCTCTAGTGAATGACTTCCATCTTCCACAGTGTTGGCAAGTATGAATGTCAGTTTCTAGACAACCACAGGGATCTCCACTTTTAAACAATTGTAACACTTGAACTAACAATGAGGGTGTTTAGACTTTTCATTTTGGAGAGTTATTTTCCAAATATATTATTTATTTTTTAAACTCTCTTATTGAAATTTTACAAAATAATCAAACACAACACAATCCATAACAAAATAAGTTGGACTTTCTGAATTTTCTAGAGTAAGGGAACTACTAAGCACGTAAGGGAACATATCCCTATAGAGCCCTCTAATAGCCTTAGAAAACAAAAAAAAAGAAAACTGAAATAACATAGTTAAACCAAATTTAAATAAAGGAAAATAAATAAAGGCAAACAAATCAAATTACATTCAGTGTGAGAGGAAGGAAGACTAGGCAAAGAAAAAAAAAAATATATATATATATATTATAATCCTGACAGAACTTAGCCTTGAGACCCAAGAAAACCAACATTGATCAAGGAAACCAGCATGTTAAGTCATCAAAAACTCTTTGCTGTGGTGGAAAACTTCTATAAATGGACCCCAGACCTTAAGAAATTCTTTTCATGCAATACATCCCAAGCTTGTGGCAGTAATCTGATCTAATGACATCATCTGATACTTCTTCATTTGCCAATCCTCTGCAATCAGGGAATCCTCAAACATACTATTTAGCCGACCAGTTGCTTGTCTGTCTTTCTTTAAAATTCTCTTTTTTTTCCTGTCATCAGGTCCTGTTGCCATCCTATGAGGAAACCATGAATGGAGCTGTCAAAGGTCCACTACCACCTCATGTGTCTGCCTAAAGCAGGGGAGCAAGAAGAGGAGGCAGCTGATGGGACAATGGCTTTTCTCACGATCCCAGCACTGGCGCAAGAGATTATATCACTTATACTCCCTTAAACGTGTGGTGATGTTCTGCTAGGGTTTTGAAATCATAGATCTCATATTAAACAAATTAGCGTGGTATGGTTTGCTATATGTACTTTAACTGAAATACTGGATTGACTGCAACGCACTTTTCTAACTCATGCTAAAGAAGCAATACCCCATAGCCACCCCCACAATCAGTACTTGAATAGCAGCAATATTCTTTTCCTCTTTTGAAGCAACTGCATTTCCGATTAGTCACTCTGGGGGGTGATTTTCAAACTTCCTGCCATGGTACAAAGTCCGCACATACTTTTTACCCATGGACTTTGTGCCGGCTTTCAAAGTGAATGCAGGCATATAATTTCACTTTGAAAATTGCTAAGGAAAAAGCACCTGCAGAGATTTGTGCCTGCTTTTTCTGTGAATGCTTTTTCTCACCAAAACTACATGCACAGTTTTGAATATGTAAAACGGGGGGGTGGGGGGCAGTTTTCTCCCTCAACTTCACTTTGGCCTGTGCACGCTTCCTCTAATTGAAGGTAAAAGTGCACTCCTTATGGGAACTCTTTTACCCATCTACAGGAAGGGCAATTTTCAGAGAGGTGATTTATGTAGGTAAAACACTTTTTACCTATGGAAATCCATTTGAAATTGCCGCCTTTGTTGTTAAATCATATAATATTGTTGTTAAATCATATAATATGCTTTTTATTAGTTCTGACATGGCAGAGGTTTGTGTGATAAGGGATCGGATGTGTCACAATGGACTGGCAACATTACAGAGCCTTTCACCTCTAGGCCACCAGTTCAAATTCAGCTTAGGTTAGTACTCTCTGAAAGCTACTTGGACAATACCAAATAAATCAGTATTCTTACATTGGTTATCAGTACCTATATGTTCATATTAATAATAAAGCACCATCATAACTAGCTGGCATGCCTGTGTGCTGTATTAGCAGAGAGGCAAATAATTGCACAGATCTTGTTTACCCTCTTCCCCCTCTCCCTTCCAGAGCAGGGCTGAGAGTACTGCCAAAGAGACTTGCTTGATCTCTGAGAGGAAGGGAAGATTGTTCTGGGTCAGGCAGACATCCGAGTTTGCCATCCAGGCAGCTAAACTTTCTTTCCAATCAGTCTTCAAGACAAATTATTTATTGTACAGATAAATTCTACTTACAATTGTTGCATCTCGAACTTAAGCCCCAAGGCAAAGATCTTTGGTAACTGGAGACAGGGTAGAAGGAGGGAGAAGGAGGTCTCTTGTGTTGCAGGAGTTAGTTTATGGTAGAAGTAGGAAGCATGAGGGATATGAGGCTGATTTAGTCTTCAGAAGAAGGCAGTAAGAAAGAAGGTAAAAAACACGATCGTTTCAGGGAGTTTTACAGAGTGCTGCTGGCTCAGAAACAAGCATGGGCAAGACTGAGATCTCGTCGAGAGCTGCTAAAGGAAACACCTCCACAAGCTGGGGGCAGGGGGGGGTCAAGGTCCAAAGGCAGCGAGCCTAAGAACCATGTAACACAGGGGGAGCATGAAGGACAGTCCCTTGAGCCTATAAGGCACCTAGGAAGACTCAAGTTAGATTGAGGGGCATTCAAGCTCTTCCGATAGTGAGAGAAAGTGGAGGGGGGAGGGAGCTTTTCTTAAGGGCAAAGGCTCCTCTTAACGGCAAAGGCTCGCAGACTTTTATCATGGGTTACAAAAAATGTTTCAGTATCAAGAATCCTCAGAAGGGAGGACTGCACTAAACACAGTTAAACTACATTATGTACAGATACAAACATGTACACACTGCTGGGGACAGAACAAAGATAGCTACTACTACAGTGACTCCTTACCTCCTAGAGGAGCTGTGTTACATGTGAAGCTTGGAAGAGACTTCTTCTTGGCCAATATGGGAACAGTTGTCAGATCCAAGCATGCCCCCAGGGGTGGAGAATTTCTGTAAAAGAGGAAATGTTGGAGATAAAAAAAAATAAAACTAGATAAAGTCAGGGTTTTTTTTTTAATAATTCATATTTTATTAATTTTTCATAAAGTAAGCATATATCTTACTCCATCAGAAAAGAAAAGATATTTAACATACCATAAATACTCATTAACATAATCTACAAGAAAATAATAAAGGTTACAGCACTTTTCAGCGAAGTAAATTTTAAAAGAAAAAAAAAGAAGGCCCAGTATTACTAAGGGGAGTACATAAGGAAGCAAAAACACCAGAAAAACAGGCTTAATGGATACGGTGAATTACAATTACTTGATTATCTTTAGGGATCTGTTACTCAAGATTGATGTTCAAGCTCCTGGCATTTAAGAAGGATTTCAGCTGTTCCGACATAATAAAGACAAAACAATCTTCGTTTCCTCGAACTATACATCTACAGGGATATTTTAGCACAAACGTAAAACCCAAAGCTAGTACTTGTGATCTCATACTAAGGAACTCCCTTCTCCTTAATTGGGTGGTCCTGGAAAAGTCAGGGAATATTCTAACAGCTTGATCATAGAAAGTGAGAGAGATATATTTTGGACGTACCTTCTCATTACTTCACTCACATCATTTTCTGTTACAAAGGATTCAAGTAAGGTTCCATGATCTATGATTTCTGCTATTGAACTTTCCAAAAATTGAGTCAAATTATTAAGGGCTTCTAATTGGTTAGCTTTGGAATTTTTCCTAGCATTTGATATGAAATATGCTTTATTTACGAATGGTTTTTTTCACATCTTCAAATTTTAAATTTTCCAAAAAGAATTTTTTAAGAATACTATAGGTATCTTCTCCCAGAACACAAGGATAATTTAAGTACCTCAGCTTTAAATGTCGGACGTGATTTTCCAGATACTCTAGTCTTTTAGACTGAATTCCATAATCCTTTATCAATTTAATATTGCAAGCCTGAGCTTGCAATGTCGTTTGCTCCACCACTTCGAACCCTCTTACTCAAATCCTTAACCTAACCTCCCAAATTCAGGTTAAGGGTTTGTACCTCTGAAGCCAAGTTTGCATGTTTACTCTGAAAATCCTTCACTAGCCCTCCAAGGCTAGCCACAAGATCCCATAAAGCTTCCAGGGTCACCACGGCCGGTTTTGGGGGCAGCTGGAAAAACTCACCCCCTTTCCCGACGGCCGCCACACCTGGAGAGTCCATCGCTTGCACAGCTGTGATCTTCCTTTCCTCTTTCACAAGGTCCACCAGTGACATTGGTAGTTCAAACTCCTCTGGTTCCCTCGGCATTTCTGCATCCAGCATGCTAGAGGAAAACTGAGGCTGCAGCACTGTTCCTCCACCTCGGCTTCCCCCTCCCGTCGGGGGGATGATGTCATCCTTCTGCGCTGCATCTTGTGGTAGCAAAAGCGACACTGGTAGCGGTGGGGTACGATAATCAGGGGGACTCAAGGTGGCTTCCCCATACAGCGCCGGAGCTCCCTCTCCAGATGCCGAAGCAGGGACAATTTCACCCCTTACTTCCGCCGTCGGCGTCACAAAGGAGGTTATCGGTCTCTGCCCAGAAGGTAAGGCTGACTCTGGGGGAAAGACCCGAACCCTTCCTTTTTTTTTTTTTTTGAGGCATCATCAAATCAGGAAACATATAGCAAGCAGAGCGACTTCCCTTGCGACCGTTCACGCCGCCATCTTGGGCTACAGTTAGAGGTTTTAATGCCAATGTTTGAAGATTAATAAAACCTGATCACAATCCAAAATAAGCTCCACCGGCGCGCACAAATCTACGCCCGATTTTATAACATGCGCGCACAGGTTATAAAATCCGGGGTCGGCGCACACAAGGGGGTGTACACTTGTGCACCTTGCGCGCGCCGGCCCTAGGGGAGCCCCGATGGCTTTCCCTGTTCCCTCCGAGGTTGCTCGAAAATCGGAGCGGCCTCGGAGGGAACTTTCCTTCCGCCTCCCCCACCTTCCTCTCCCTTTCCCCTACCTAACCCGCCCCCCAGCCCTATCTAAACCCCCCCCCCCCCCCGACTTTTATTCAAGTTGCATGCGCTGGCACAGCTGCTGTGCCAGAGGCCTCAGTCCTGCCCCGCCCACTCCTTGCCCCTTTTTTTCAAGCCCCGGGACACACTCGCTTCCCGGGGCTTGCACGCATCGCCGGGCCTATGCAAAATAGGCTCAGCGCGCGCAGGAGTTGGTACTTGCGGTTACGTGCGTAACCCTTTTAAAACCCGCCCCTACTGTTCAAGTGATTATAAATGGTAAGTAAAGTCTTAATGTTTGCTGGCAGGAGGCAGAGATCTGTTCAAGTTGGCCTATATCTGACTTCTGAATTTTCCTTTCCCAGCCTGCTGCGTGTTTCCCCACTTTGGGACAGGCTGGGCTGCTATTGGCCAGCTCAGGAAGCATATGGGCACATCAGGGAAGGGGTGGGAGCAGGAAGTGGGGGAGTATATTGGTGGGGGTATGTTTCCCTCCCCCTCCCCCTCCCCCTCCCCCCCTTCCTCTGCAGCCTCAGGTAGCTCTTGAATGTATCATTTAAATGATATAGCTTTAACAGAGGGTCCACAGTACAGGTTGCTGAACAGTTGCAGACTCTGTGAGCAAGCAGGCAGGCACCAGTAGAAAGTCCATGACTCTCCCTGGCATTCCCCAAAGATTATACATTGATTTCCACAGAGACCTGCAACTTTTCACCAGTTTGCACTGTATGTGTCAGCTCATTTTGAAATATTTTCTCTGCCACATTATACATAGTTATCCTAATTTAAGGATGATGATAATTTAAGTTGATATCCAGTAAAGATCCAGCACACTTTACTTCAAAAATATTCGAGCAACCTCTAATATCTAGCTACCAATTTTGGTGCCTGACCTGCAAGATAATTTGCAAAGTGAGAGGAAACACACCAATCTTGTTATTACCCAATTGCAACTGGTAAACACATGCAGACAGTGCTCTGTTACTTATGTACAGATCATTTTCATTAACTCCAGGACTTACTGATTTTGTGCATTCCATTTTGATGGTTAAACCGTGCTTTTCCTTATATGCCACACCATTAGTCTTCCTCACTCCCACCACTTCATACTCTCCCTCCACCAAACACTAGGGGCCAGATTTTAAAAGCCCGGCGCTCGCAAATCCCGGGAGATACGTGCCTGGTCGGGCCTTGTGCGCGCCGAGCACATTTTCGAAACGACCCAGCCACACGCACATCTCCCAGTACGTGTGGAAGTGCCAGGCTGCAAAAAAGGGGTGGGGCGGGGGCTGGGTGGAGCAGAGCGGACTGGGAGGGAACTGGGGTTAGGCCTACTCGTGTCGCTGCGCGGCTTTTACAAAAATTCCCCCTCCTGCGTGCACGAGTGGGGCGCCCGCACACAGATACGAAATTGGGCATGTATGTGTGCACGGACATCAGATTTTATAACATGCGTGCGGGGACGTGCGCGTGTTATAAAACCGGCGCATTCATGTGCGCACGCTGGGAACCACGTGCATGTGGATGCTCGCACGGGTTTTAAAACTTACCTGTAGGCGTTCTGTTCTTCAAAACAAAAGTTTATTTTTTCCAACATAACATAACACATTAATTTTAATCTTGGAACCAAACCAAAAACTGTGGAAAATATAGGCCACAGCTTTAAGTAAACTAAAGTATTACCTAACCAGCACTCCCCTCTGAGGAGGTTTCTCTTTTAATATTTTCTTTATCATTGGTATTTATTTATTATTTATATCCAGTTTATTGCCCCCTCATCAAGCCACTCTGTGCAAGATGTTCGGGGAATGGGAGCACAGCACCGGACTGTCACTACCATTTATCATTTATATTCTTTTACCACATCCCAGGCCAGCTGGACCCTGGCCTGAGTTATTTATTCTTGTTTTATATTGCATTTATCTACTTGGGGGCTTTTCGAAATATCCTAGCACTAATACCCACCACTGGCCCAGCTGCCCTCTATCCAATCACACCCGAGTGCCCTCATTTATCTTCTTCCTTTTCAGCTGGTGAGCTGCTGCCACAGGAGGGACCAATACACCCTTACTGGGGCCTGACCTCCCCACTCGCCCCCCCTCCCCATTCTACGATTCCAGATAAGCTTCAGTTGCCCTCTGAATATCTAAATTAAAAATGTCCAGATCTATGTTTGTTAGGCAGACCCCATCCCCCTCGAAATCAGCCTTGACATTGGGTTGTTATTTTTGCATGCGGTATTTGTGCCCCCACCCGGTTCTATCACACACTTCCCTACTTCTCTCTTCCACTTTTGTCCTGCTTTGTTCTATTCCTTTTATGATCTTGGCTACTTTATTTACCAATCTAGGGATGATCTGCTTATCACCCCTGCCATTGCTCCTTAATCAGTGTCATGTCTATTTTGATTGCTATTATCAAGTTGATTCCTTCTTGTGACACCCAATCATTACCCCCCTAACTGTATGATGATTATTTCAGGCTCAGGGTATGCCCTGGTTGCCTGCCATAACCTGGGAATCAGCTGTTCCCATTTCATTCCTCTATGCCCCATTCATTTTATGATTGCCGTTTGTCAAGGCATGCTGAATGCTTCTCCACACGATCTCGTCACAACTCTTTTTCTGGCCCATTGTATAAATGAATGACCCACAAGCCACACCATTTTTGGCCAGTGTTCTTAAGTTGTCCTTTGTCCTGCCATGATAAGATAATTAACGTGCAACAATGTATATTCAAGGCTAGTACTTTTCTCCCCTCACATAGCTTTTAAATCTGTCTGATTTCCAGTGTCCAGTTTACTGTCTCTGCTTATCCTCTATACCCATCTCCTTGGCTAGTGATGTGGCCCCAATTCTAAATGAGTATGTCCCATCTAAGTTGGGGTCCTTGCCCACTACTTCAAGGCATCTTGACATGGAGGAATAGCCTAGTTTTTAGAGCATCAGGCTATGAACCAGGGTTGAAATCCCACTGTTGCTTGTTGTGACCTTGGGCAAGTCACTTTACCCTGCTTTGCCTCAGGTATAAACTTACCGGGTGATTCATCAAGCTGCGTTAGGACTCTAAGGCATGTTATATCGCGTATATTGTGTGATATATGCAATGTTTTGCATCTCTCCCCCAAGGTACCCTCCCCTATTACAATGACCTTCTTTGCATGTGATTTGCATGCATAAATACATGCAAAGAAGATCATTGCTAGTCTGTTTTATGTAAATATTTTATCGTGACCGACTAAGAAGGTGGTCAGCCATGATAAAATATCTACACCTGTTTGAAATGCATTAGATGTGTGGCGGGAGGCCCAGAACCCTAATGAGGGTCCTGAGGCTCCCACCGCACATTTAAAGCAAGAGAAAAAAAAATTTTTAAGTTGCGGCTAACTGGGCAGCTTGAGCGGGAGTCAGTGCTGACCCCCAGCTCAACCTGGGGCCATCTCAATTGGCGGACACAACTCCCCCAAAATGTGAAAAAGTTAAAAAAAACAAAACAAAAAATGAATCATGCGGTGATAGCCCCAGCCCCCCTTCTCCAAAGTATACAATAAAATGTGGCCCCAGCCCCCACCCCCTGGGCCCTCCAAAGTTACCAACATGAAACCCCCCCCCCCCCCCCCCCAAAATACCAATATTAAATCCCCACCTCCCCAGCGTCCCCAAAGTACCAGGCTGGGTCCAATCCCCGGATCTTACTCCAGTTACATGGCTGGGGCTAGGTCAGGCTGGCACCATTTTGGAAAATAGTGCCGGGTGCAAGGGTGCACCTGGCCCCCATCAGGTTGCAGTTTAAGGTTTGGGGAGGTTCTGGAGGGAGGACAGGATTGGGGAGAAGGTGTGGGGGGGGGGGTGGAGTTCCTGCAACATATTTTTGTATGGGTGGTGGGGGATTTGATTGAACATCTTATGGGGTAGGGGATTTGAATGTTGGTACTTCGAAGGGGGTCCAGGGTGTGGGGGATGAGGTTGTGACTTAGGGGGTGGGGGTGATTGGTATCGGAGGCCAGGGCCACATTTTATTGTGTGCTTTGGGGAAGGGAGGCCTTTACCGCATGGTTCTGTTTCTTTAACTTTTTCACATTTTGGGGGAGTCCGGGTCGTCTCAACTGGTGGCCTGAGGTCAGCACTGATCTCTGCTGAGCTTCCCTGTTTGCCACATCTTTTTTTTTTTGGGGGGGGGGGGGGGCACCAAAGGCCCTTTAAGACAATGGCAGTCCCGCTCGCCGCATTCAATTGTGCCGCGATGTTTGGCTGCAACACAAAAGAATGCGCCTTACAGCTGCGTTGCATTTTTGGGGGAGGGACCCCTTCTGCAGGAAAACATCACAGCTTAGTAACAACATGCCATACTGGGTCAGACAGGGTCCATCAAGCCCAGCATCCTGTGTCCAACAGTGGCCAATCCAGGCCATAAGAACCTGGCAAGTTCCCAAAAACTAAGTCTATCCCATGTTACTGTTGCTAGTAATTAGTGACGTGATTCGGCCAAACCTTTTGGTTTGACCTTCGTTATCAGCCCGCGACGGGAAATTTCATTTCCTGCGGTTCGGGCCGATTTTTTTTCAGCTGCCCTGAACAAAAAACAAAACCCACCCCCAACCCTTCAGAATTAATTAATTACAACCCCCCCCCCCCAAAAAGAACAAATGTACCAAAAGTCCCTGGTGGTCCAGTGGGGGTCCTGGGAGCGATCTCCCGCTCTCTTTGCCCTTACCATGTGACAGGGGCTATCAGTGCCATTGGCCGGCCTCTGTCACATGGTAGGAGCAATGGACGGCCGGCGCCATCTTAAAAAATGGCATGGGCCATCCATTGCTCCTACCATGTGACAGGGGCCGACCAATGGCACTGATAGCCCCTGTCAAATGGTGACAGGGCAAAGGGCCATCGGCGCCATTTTGATTAGTGGCAGCCAAAGGCCCGAGCAGGGGAGATCACTCCTGGGACCCTGCTGGACCACCAGGGACTTTTGGTAAGCCTTGGGGGGTTGCATTTAATTAAATTTTAAAGGTTGGGGTGGGTTTGGGTTTTTTGGGGGGTTTTTTTAATGTACCCTTTCTCCTCCCCCCCCAAAAAATGATGATAAAACCGCACAAAATTTCGTGGGTTTCCCTATCGTTTCCTCGGCTCCCCGAAACGTGACAAAATAGGAAATATCGTCTATATTTCCTATTTCGTTGCAAACAAATGCTCATCCCTACTAGTAATAGCAGTGGCTATTTTCTAAGTCAACTTAATTAATAGCAGGTAATTGACTTCTCCTCCAAGAACTTATCCAATCCTTTTTTAAACCCAGCTACACGAACTGCCCTTTATTTACCACCTCGGTAAGAAATTTCAAGCCCAAGCTGCTGATGGGAAAACGTCCGTCACCTCCCTGCCTCTCTCCTGCTACTGTTTGCCTACACCACGCTCTCTCTTGGATCCTTTATTGCCTTTACTGTCTCACCCATCCCTAAACTATCTCGCCTAACCGGACCTTTCCTATCTCCCTACCTGCCCTGCCCCTTCGGGACTGCAACTCTTACCATTGTTCCCCACCACAGAGATCCCAATGGCTAGAAGTCAGGACCCCTGTTTCAAATAAAAGCTTGGGAGGGAAGGCTGAGGATGGCAGCTGTGTTATGCACCTACAACCACCTAGGGACATCCATGGTGACTTCCTTGGTTGGCACTGGTGTCCTGCTGAAACTAGGATAGCATTTTGCAAGTGGACCCTGTTCCAAGTTATCCCGTATTAAGACATGTTGAAAAGGCTTCAAATGTTAATATTTAAAGTCAGAATCCCAATCAGTGTTTTGAAATGAATGAACTTCTAAAATCCCAAAGTAGCATCAGGAGTCACACAAAACAAGGAAGTGACTGAAGCGTTGCAGAAGAAGAACGGTCTTCTATCAATCATTTTCCTATTGTACGCAGATCTCTCCACCCCAGGCAGTAATTCTCAATCCTGGTTGGTTCTGATACAGTTTGAGTTCTCTGCTGAGTGTGCAGGCCAGTTCTGTGCCTGCCCCTGTGCCAGCTCTCTTCAGTATTGTGAAAGTTTATCCATTACTTTTCTTGGAAAGAGCTGGAAGGCAACAAAGGGGAACTGTTTGTCACTCAGCCAACCATACTGTATGTAACATTACTTATAAAAAACATACAACCCCTTGTTTTAAGTTCATTCACACATATGTTCAGAGTATTAGATGACTAAGCATAAAGCAATGAAAGTGTTACTTGTGCTAATTTTTGTATTAAAGTTCACCATTGGAAACTTCAGTAAAATAAATCTTAAGGTTTTTGAAGGTTTCCTGCTATTTCATCAGTAAATGGACTGTATCTTTTTCTCAAAGGACATTTTTTTTCCCACTGTAATAAGGCATGCATTGTTTGCATCTTGATTTTCAGTCTGTAAGAGCCAGCATTTCCTTGTTGTTTGACTGAAGATATAGAGTGGGTGGCATGTTCACAGCATGATAACTGCTTCACATGGTCTTGGATTCCCAGCTCAGAGTTGGATTATTTTAGGGTGACCAGATGGTGTTATGAAAATAACAAATATTGTTCTGAATGCTGGAATATTTTGCAATCACTCTTAATTTTCCATGCCTATAGTAAACCATTCTGGAGATTGCAGTATTACTGTTTCATTGAAAATGCAGGGCTACATGTCCCACAATGCTGTGGAATATTAGTTTTTAAAAAAAACAGGACTGGATAAATCCGTCTTGGTATTCATGGAGTCATCAGATCACCTTTGGTGAAGGCTGAAGAAAGTAAGGTATGCTCGGGAATTAACCAGTAGAAAGGATCCCATTTACTATTGTTGTTCCTTTTCTTCCTCCAATGCTGATTCATCTAAAGCAGGCAGGTCCCCCATATTCAGTTGGGTTTTCAGGATTTCCGCAATGAATATGCATGAGATTGATTTTCCTATACCTCCTCTGTCATATGAAAATGGATCTCTTGCATATTCATTGCGGAAATCCTGAAAACCCAACTAAGTTGTGGCCATTGAGTATCCAGTTTGGGGAATTCAAATGCAAAGTACTATACAGGCATCCACTGTGACAGGAGCTGTTTACCTCTCTCCTCTTTATGGAGGGAAAAGGGTATGCAGAAGGGTTGGTATAAAGATTAAAAGAATGGTCTGACCTATGGGTGATCTGATTTTGTTTTCTCTTCAATAGTGGTGTATATTTTATATGGCTGAGGGCCTCCTTCATGAAGGGAAAAAAAACTTAGTAAATCTAGCCCTTAGTATTCTACATGTTTTAAGTTTGCTTCACTCGTATAGTTTTTTAGATAGAAATTTTATTCTTCCATATTAAAATTGTCATGACTTATGCGTTCTGACCCAGCTGATTGAGCTTATCTGCCTGAATTTTTTGAATAAATACTTGACAAGGAAACTGTGTGAAGCTTCAGTTATTCAGTTTCTTAAAACTTGATTCTAAATGTGCACAATTTTATCTCGACATTAAGTTAAACAGACGTGGATTCTCTTGCTAAAATGTTTAAAACCAATAAGCAGCTTCTAGTTCAACAGAAAAAGGTTGTTGTATCTCATCTTGCCTACTCTTGAATTTAAAACTAATAGACTAAAAATGAGACACTTAAGAGTACATATTTGCGGACTAGCCAAGTGTGAATTGTCACCTTGTCATGAGCCATCCAGTTCTGTTCCTAACTCGGGATACTACATTGATTGCTAATGAGGGTTGACAATACTGCAGAGACCATGTCCACATCCCCTATCTAGCCTGGGAGGAGAGACCACTCCACGAACAGCACTGAGTGACTACATTTCAGACTTCTTATTCTCACCTTCTCTCTGTGGGGACTGGCTGGTGCAGGTTAGCAGTGCAAAACCAAGTGTCATAGTGGTCAGAGGACAGGGATGGGAAGTTCTGAATATTAGTGGAAGAGACTCCGGAGGAGAGCAATGGAGATTTTCTTTGTCCAGCAGGTAAGTGCACAGAAATAAAAGTCAACAACTCAGTTGCCACTGATACTGTTTTATTAGACTAGCTTAATGCATCTGCAACAAGATATTCTAGATTATGCCCTGCCTCCTGGATTCCCTGCTGGTTCTCCCTGCAACAGAAGCAGGGCCACAGGCCTAGCATAGCAGCCTCAGCAAGGGCAGAGCACAAACAGTGAGAGCCGCCCTCTGAGTTCCTACCACAGCCACACTCACTTGCCTCCTTTCCCATATCAAAGTGGGTTGGATTTTTGGGTTTGTTTGTTTTTTTTGGCACATACCATAAGAGAAATTAGCTCTATTCTTAAACCAGGGTATGTTGAGGACAATCTCAGTCTTTCAAATGCACCATCTTCCAACTATATATATTGGCCAAAGTGCATCTCCTTCTGGAGCTCAAGGACATTCACAATGTCATTTAGGGATGTGCATTGGGTTGGGTTTTTTTTGTTTCATTTAGTGCACACAAACAAGAGAGAGTCCACACTAATTACAAGTTAGTACGCACTAAAAAAAAAAAAAAGCAAAATGAAAAAAAAGTGGGAAATTTAAAAAATGAAAATGTTTTTTGGCTGCACACCCCTAATGTTGATATTAACTTTGTGTTTATAGATTACATTTTGGGGAGACAATCATACAAAGAGTGTAAGGTATTCAGATGTGTTCTCACAGGGGCGGATTTTCAGAGCCCTGCTCGCCTAAATCCGCCCAAAACCGGGCGGATTTAGGCGAGCAGGGCCCTGCGCGCCGGTAAGCCTATTTTACATAGGCCTACCGGCGCGCGCAGACCCCGGGACTCGCGTACGTCCCGGGGTTTTCGGAGGGGGGCGTGTCGGGGGCGTGTCGGGGGCGTGTCGGGGGCGGGCCCGGTCGACGCGGCGTTTCGGGGGCGTGTCGGCCGCGTTTTGGGGGCGGGTACGGGGCGTGGCTACGGCCCGGGGGCGTGGCCGCGCCCTCCGTACCCGCCCCCAGGTCGCGGCCCGGCGCGCAGCAGGCCCGCTGGCGCGCGGGGATTTACGTCTCCCTCCGGGAGGCGTAAATCCCCCGACAAAGGTAAGGGGGGGGTGTAGACAGGGCCGGGTGGGTGGGTTAGGTAGGGGAAGGGAGGGTAAGGTGAGGGGAGGGCAAAGGAAAGTTCCCTCCGAGGCCGCTCCGATTTCGGAGCGGCCTTGGAGGGAACGGGGGGAGGCAGCGCGGCTCGGCGCGCGCAGGCTATACAAAATCGATAGCCTTGCGCGCGCCGATCCAGGATTTTAGTGGATACGCGCGGCTCCGCGCGTATCTACTAAAATCCAGCGTACTTTTGCTTGAGTCTGATGCGCAAGCAAAAGTAGGCTGTTCGCGCGCCTCTTAAAATCTACCCCACATACTTCACATAGGGGTAGATTTTCAGAGCCCTGCTCGCCTAAATCCGCCCAAAACCGGGCGGATTTAGGCGAGCAGGGCCCTGCGCGCCGGGAAGCCTATTTTACATAGGCCTCCCGGCGCGCGCAGAGCCCCGGGACTCGCGTAAGTCCCGGGGTTCTCGGAGGGGGGCGTGTCGGGGGCGTGTCGGGGGGCGGGCCCGGTCGTCGCGGCGTTCCGGGGGCGTGTCGGCAGCGTTTTGGGGGCGGGTACGGGGCGTGGCTACGGCCCGGGGGCGTGGCCGCGCCCTCCGTACCCGCCCCCAGGTCGCGGCCCGGCGCGCAGCAGGCCCGCTGGCGCGCGGGGATTTACGTCTCCCTCCGGGAGGCGTAAATCCCCCGACAAAGGTAAGCGGGGGGTGTAGACAGGGCCGGGCGGGTGGGTTAGGTAGGGGAAGGGAGGGGAAGGTGAGGGGAGGGCAAAGGAAAGTTCCCTCCAAGGCCGCTCCGATTTCGGAGCGGCCTTGGAGGGAACGGGGGGAGGCAGCGCGGCTCGGCGCGCGCAGGCTATACAAAATCGATAGCCTTGCGCGCGCCGATCCAGGATTTTAGTGGATACGCGCGGCTCCGCGCGTATCTACTAAAATCCAGCGTACTTTTGCTTGAGTCTGATGCGCAAGCAAAGGTAGGCTGATCGCGCTTCTTTTAAAATCTACCCCATATGTCCTGGGTGGTTCATTTTATAAATTTTTCATTTGCAAACAAAATCATATTATCATTGTAGATTTGTAAAAAAAATATTTTTATTTCTCTGATGGTTTTAAAGTTCAAATCAACTTCACCCAACATAGATCTATGTTTCACATAGATCTGCTTCAGGGGTAACCATTTCTCCAACACATTTTGGGGGGGGGGGTTTCCACACCACAATTCTTAATTACTCTGAAATAAATACATAGCAACGGTTGAATACAAGCTTTCACTTAGACCCATTGAGCCCTGTAATGTCACCAAACATTTCCTAATTGGTACACATCACTTTATTTCACATTTCTCCTGATCAGTGCAAATAACTTTAATCTCAGTTTTATAGGCAGATAGTGCATCGTCAATAGAAACCTCATGAAGCTTATTCAAAACAAAACAGTCCCACAAAAATGCTATCAATGTATCATTTTCACACTCTAATTCTACAGGCTCATCAACTATCAAATATAAAATTGCTTCTCAATGGAATGGCACAGCCAGAATAACCCTTATTATTTTTCCTTGAATCTGCAAATAAAAATCCCCATCAAAACCAAAATAGCTTCTTTGGCTTTATGGAAAAACTATCTCTATAACAAATTTAGTGCGATACAGTAAACTAATTTATTTAAATTAGGGTCCGCGGCAAAAAGAGGCGCTAGGGACACTAGTGTGTCCCTAGCGCCACTTTTTGGACAGGAGCGGCGGCTGTCAGCGAGTTTGACAGCCGACGCTCAATTTTGCCGGCGTTGGTTCTCGAGCCTGCTGACAGCCACGGGTTCGGAAACCGGACGCCGGCAAAATTGAGCGTCCGGTTTTCAAGCCGCGGGCCCATTTTAAATTTTAAATTTTAAATTTTTTTATTTTTTTTTTAACTTTTGGGGCCTTCGACTTATTATCACCATGATATTAAGTCGGAGGGTGCACATAAAAGCAGTTTTTACTGCTTTTCTGTGCACTTCCCCGGCGCCGGCAGAAATTAACGCCTACCTTTGGGTAGGCGCTAATTTCTTAAAGTAAAATGTGCGTCTTGGCTGCACATTTTACTTACTTTATCGCATGGGAATACCTAATAGGGCCATCAACATGCATTTGCATGTTGCGGGCGCTATTAGGTTCAGAGGGATTGGACGCGCGTTTTCGATGCGCTATTACCCCTTACTGAATAAGGGGTAATAAGGGGCCGATACAGTACAGGACACTGTACTGTATTGGCCTGTAAGACAACAGAAGTGGCCTTAGCTGGTCTGATTAACATCAGACCAGTGTGTATTAGCAGTCTCAAGCACACCCCATCGCTGGGATGGTGGCGGGGGAAGTAGGTGTATTTCGGCATTGTGCCACTTTCAAATGGGAGGGGATTTGAGTCGGATTAAAAGATGAAGGGCAGAAGGAGACAGGATTTCCAGGAACTGGAGTTCCAGAGAAGGAGAGAAGCTGTTCCTGACGAGGGAAGGTGGCTGGGATCCAGGGAAGGGGTTAGCCAGGTCTCACTGGGAGGAAAGATTCTAGGAGTCCAGGACAGAACAAACCTTGTGACTCTAGTGTGCAGTAAGAAGAACAACAGAAACTATTTGTCCTTGGGGAAGTTTTCTCACCATACAGAAGAAACTGTTCTACGGATGCTCTGTCCTGGAGTTGTACCTGACTGAAAAAGAGTTCAGCAAGGAGCTGGGGAGAAAGAAGTTGAGAGTGCCCCCCCCCCCTACCAAATAGGTACTGGAGAGGGTCTCAAGGAGAAGAGTCCCTGCCCCAAGAGCTCACTGAAGAGGCATGTGTTCGTTGGAAAAAAGGGAGAAAGAACGAGTTTATTTTTTTATACTGAATTTGGACTTGTTTTGCAGTGAACTGCTTCATTAGCTGGTTCACACGATGGGTGGTATTTAACTACTTTCTCAACAAAATTGTAAATCACACATATATTGTAAGAGAAAAGTTCAATGTTTATTATCATAACAACTTTAAATAATTCAGCAAGTGTGTCCTAAAACACACTCATCCACGCACACATTCATACCGTTAAAACACAATTAAGGCCGGTTTGGGAGAATCCTAAAGGATCTAGATATCGGAGAACATCAAGCGGCAAGTTTATTGAATATTTTCACGAAGTATTCAAGGATCAATTTGATCATAAATTGGTCACTATCCACAAAGATAAATCGATCTGTTTTCAGTAATTTAATTGATTGTAATGTTTTTAAGGATTTGTATTCTGCTATGATTACATTATTTTAGAATGGCAGTTAATCAAGTAAATTATTTATACTAAGAATAATAATGATAATAAAAGCTCCCCTTGGTGTCTTATATGGCAATTAAGTACAATGAAAAGCCAATCCAAAAATGGAACTCTTGCTGTCTCTCCTCTTACATTACTTGGATAAGAATCACAGGTGAACAAAATAATCATAATCTTTGAATATGAGAAAAATTGCCAAGAGGCCTTGCCTTCCCAGTAACGCTGCATAATCCTCTTTAGAGGATTTTTTAGGCCTCACCCCATTCTCCAGTGCATAATACATAAATACATATTCTGAAGAACAAATTTCTTGGCCGTCTGGATAGACACAGAATAATGGGGCAGAGCCAACATGGATTTAGCAAAGGGAAGTCTTGTTTTAAAAAAATCTGTTAGATTTTTTTGAAGGGATTAATGAACATGTGGACAAGGGTGTAGGGTGAGTTGGTGGATTAGTGTTTTTAGATTTTCAAAAGGTATTTCACAAAGTCCCTTATGCGAGACTCATCAGGAAATTAAAGAGTCATGGAACAGGAGGCAATATCCTACTGTGGATTGGTGACGGACTAAAAGAGAGAAAACAGGGAGAAAGGTAAACAGGGAGTGCCGCATGCATCTGTACTGGGACCACTGCTTTTTAACCTATTTATAAATGATCTGGAAAAGGGAGTGATGAGTGATGTTATCAAATTTGCAGAGGATACAAAATTATTCAAAGTAGTTAAATCAAAAACCGATTCTCAGGAATTGCAAGAGGATCTTGAGAGACTAGCAGTTGAATTTAATGTGGACAAGTGCAAAATGATAAGAGGCTAGCAAAGCAGAACAGGGCCTATCACCTTAGTTGCAGGGATTCCTTTATGAAAATTACAGTTGCAATCCTAAAAACTTAAAATATGCTTGACTCAGGCCGAGTTTCGCCCAGAAGTAGGGCTGCGTCAGGGGCTGCAAAATATACAAAATAAATACACAACAAACCTGGTTAATAAATATATAATAACATTAAAAAAATATACACCAATAGATTAAAAAGAAAAAACAAAAATAATAATGAAGCATTACTGGATGCATACATCAAAATGATTTCAACATAATATATTTATTTAATGACATAGATATCTTATTCTGGAAACACCAGAGAAAAGAAAGGAAGGGAGAAAAGATGAAGGGATGAGACAGAGAGAGAGAAAAAGGGCAGGGGTGGAAATTGTAAAACAAATACCTTAGTAATCACAGCAGTATCAAATGACTACATAGAAACTTCACCAAACAATAGTCCACCCGAAGTTAAATGCAATTCATGTGCATTCAAAGCTGCCAGTGCTCATAACATCGGTTCTCTGAAATGCATCCAAATTAAATATTTAATGGGTCGCATTGCCGCCAATAGTTCAAAACAAAATGTGTTGATCAAAAAATACATTAGTATGTTGTGTCAATAAAAGCAGCTGCTGTGGATTGGCATAGTTTGGAAACGTCAATCATATACATGACCCTCCTCATAATACTGCCACACAATAGAAGATAAAAAAATAAAAGATAATAAATAGTAAGGGTGTTAATAATTAATAATGTGCCTCTTGCTTACTAAAATTAAGTGACAAAATAAATAAAAAATATATCAATTGATGTTTCCAAATTTAATTTGGATGCATTTCAGAGAATCGATGTTATGAGCACTGTTTCCAAATTTAATTTGGATGCATTTCAGAGAATCGATGTTATGAGCACTGGCAGCTTTGACTGCACATGAATTGCATTAACTTCGGGTGGACTATTGTTTGTGATGTTTCCATGTAGTCATTTGATACTGCTGTGATTAGTAAGGTATTTGTTTTACAATTTTACCCCATCCCTTTTTTTTTCTCTCTCGTCTGTCTCATCCCTTCATCTTTCCTCCCTTCCTTTCTTTTCTCTGGTGTTTCCAGAATAAGAAATCTGTGTCATTAAATATATTGTGGCAGATTTTAAAAGGCTTACGCGAGCTGGGCCTATTTTCAAAAGACCCGGCGATGCGCCTAAAGCCCGGGGACACATGTCAGTGCCGGGGCTTGCAAAAAGGGGCGGGGTGGGGTGGTCCGGGAGCTGGGCGGGGGCGTGGCCAAAGGCCTCCACACAGCCACTGTGCTGGGTGATCCGCGCAAGTTACAAATCAGGCGTACATTTGTGTGAGCTGGGTAGCGCGCACAAATGTAGGCCGCACGCGTACCTTTTAAAATCTGCCCCATTATGTTGAAATCATTTTGATGTATGCATCCAGTCATGCTTCATTATTATTTTTGTTTTTTCTTTTAATCTATTGGTGTATATATTTTTTATGATGTTATGATATATTTATTAGCCATGTTTGTTGGGTATTTATTTTGTATTTTTTGCAGCACCTGATGCAGCCCTACTTCTGGGCGAAACCCGGCCTGAGTCGGGCAATATTTTAAGTTTTTATGCTTGGAACTCTAATTTTAATAAATGAATTCTTGCATCTAAGGTGATCTGTCCTGTTCTACTTTGTCTGCCTTCTGGCTTTTCTGGACCATTTACCGTTCTATTGTCTGGGACTTACCAAGTGCAAAATGATGCAGTTATGGAAGAAGAATTCAAATTATAGTTACATGATTCTGGGTTCTGTATCAGGCGTCACCACCCAGGAAATGGATCTTGGAGACACAATGGGCAATACTTTGAAATTCTTGGCTCAGTGTGCAACAGAAGTGAAAAAAAGCAAATAATTAGAATGTTAGGTATTTTAAGGAAAGGAATGGAGAATAAAATGGAAGATATCATAGAGCAGCTGTATCGCTCCACGGTAAGATGCATTTTGAGTACTATATGCAGTTCTAGTCTTGCCTGTGCGTGCGATTCTGTATTTAAATGAGGCCCGGCGGTAAAAACAGGCAAAAGGAGGCATTAGGGACATGAGTGCGTCCCTAGCGCCTCCTTTTGGCCCGGAGCGGCGGCTGTCAGCGGGTTTGACAGCCGACGCTCAATTTTGCCGGTGTCGGTTCTCGAGCCCGCTGACAGCCACGGGCTCGGAAACCGGACGCCAGCAAAATTGAGCGTCCGGTTTTCGACCCGACAGCCGCGGGCCAACTTCAAAATTTTATTTATTTATTTATTTATTACTTTTTTTACCCTTCGGGACCTCCCACTTAGGGACACAAGGCCTGGATGAACAGGCGCAGCAATCGAGGTCAAACACTTTTAGGAACACAAGGCCTGGATGAACAGGCGCAGCAATCGAGGTCAAACACTTTTAGGAACACAAGGCCTGGATGAACAGGCACAGCAATCGAGGTCAGCCAAGGTGGAACTTCTGGAACTCAGCTCCTCCGTGACATCCTTGAAGGGCTGCAGGATTTTTACCAGCTGACTCATGACTAACCAATCATGATGCCCTAGGGGATTCTGCATACCTATGTCTATTGTACCAGAAAGTTCATGAAGGGGTATCTGCAGCTCCAGTAACCTCTCCAGCATCATAAAGGTGGAATTCCACTGGGTGGCAACGTCTTGAATGAGACGCTTCTGAGGCATATCCAAATCAGTCTGCTTTTGTCGGAGAACCTGCCCCGCCCTGACACTTCTGTGGAAGTGTGCTGCTATGTTCCTGCACTTGTGTATTAACCTATGCAGGTATTCATTCTCCTTGTCACTGGACTCCAAGCCCAGAGCTGACTTCACTACCAGGTGCAGAGTGTGTGCAAAACATCGGATGTTCTTAAACCGCCCATCGCTTATTGCCTTAACCATGTTTGCACCGTTGTCTGTGACAAAAAACCCTGCCCGCGTTTTCCTGTCTCGCTGGTGTAGTTGCCAGCCCTCCAGCATTTTTCTGATGCATGCTAGAATATTGGCTGCGGTATGGGCCTGGTCCGTCAGGTGGGTGTGCAGTAAAGCCCACCTCCACCCTGATACTTCTTCAGTAATAGAGCTGCTGGCTGCCCCTGCCTCTGCCATGTCCCACCAGTGTGCTGTCAGAGAGAGGTAAGAATGTGCAGCATTCATGGCGATCCAGATATCGCAGGTGAAATGCACTCTTCCGTCTGCCTTACCTAGCAGTGCTTGCAAGCGACTGCGACACTGCTTGTACAGGCTGGGGATGACCTTTCTACTAAATGTGGTTTTGCAGGGGATTTTGTAATTTGGTAGTACGACCTTCAAAAAACGCTTGAAACCCACATTCTGCACTAGCTGCAAGGGCTGGTCATCAAGGGCAATCATTTCCCCAATGCTCCTGGTTACAACTTTTGAGGCTGCCTGCCTCCTACCCAGGGATAGCGTTACCGCACTCCACCCCATTTCCTCCATGGTGGTTTGTCGCTTCTGCCACATGTCAGGGGGTTGCTGGCCTGCCGCCTGGCTGCTAGAAGGGTATGAGGGCGTGGGCAGACTCTGCTGCTTTCCTACCACTGCAAACTGGTTGGAAGGTGTTTCCCCACTGGAACTGCCAATCTTGTTGGGTGTTGCCTCTTCATATGATGGTTCATGCCAAAATTAGATAGATGTCCCATTTGCTTGCCTCTGCTAATATCCCTGGCACAGTAATTACACCGAGCATAATTCGGGTCTTCCGTCACTTTAAAGTGTTTCCAGATCGAAGATGTCTTTCGTGATCCTCCCCTCTCTAACACCTTGGGGGTGGATGCTGGCACTGGAGTTGAGGTAGTGGGTGCACCCTGAGAAGCAATGCCAGAGGGGGCACCAGTCACCCTCTGTCCCCGTACTGACTGCTCTTCCTCCTCCTAGATATCACTGTCATCTCTCCCATGCTGCACAATTCTGGAGGCTAAGACAGGACTAACTGATTCTACTGAAGATTCGTCAGCTATTACTTCTTCCGTATCTGATGAGAATCCCACCCAAGAAGATTCTTCATCTGAATCAGAAGCTAACAGTGACTGCGCTACCTTGTGAACGCTAAGTGTTAGTCGAGACTTCTGCCCCCCTGCTGCTTTTGTGTGTCTACATTTTGTCTGGCGTGACTCTGCCTCCCCTTCCCTCTCCTCCAAAATTACAGGGCCAGAAACAAGTGGTGGCAATGGCGATGTATCATGGTCAGATTTTTTGGCATGGAACTGCCATCCCCTACAAAGAGTTTAGATTGCGACAGTTGCCTTTTTAGCTGTACTGGTGGTGTTGCACTAGTGTCTTTTGGGGTGCCTCCTCTGCCAGTCCCAATAAATCGATTGCATCTCTCTTTCCCTGACATTATGGATTTTATGTCACTGAGTGGTAACACTGCCCACTGGCCCACAATAATAATGTTCAGTCTGTTTAAAATGCCCAGAAGCACAGACCCACTCAAGGACAATGTTCAGTCTGTTTAAAATGCCCAGATGCAGAGACCCACTCAAGGACAATGTTCAGTCTGTTTAAAATGCCCACTGCGCACTGTCACACTGCCTGCCTGGCTGTGTGCACTAATGTGTGTGGAGTGCACACAGAATTAGCTTGCTTGTAAGCACAAAAGAGGCAGAGTACTCCCCGGGTACTTCACTGCACAGACCCACTCAAGGACAATGTTCAGTCTGTTTAAAATGCCCACTGTCACACTGCCTGCCTGGCAGTGCACTAATGTGTGTGGAGTGCACACAGAACTAGCTTGCTTGTAAGCACAAAAGAGGCAGAGTACTCCCCGGGCACTTCACTGCACAGACCCACTCAAGGACAATATTCAGTCTGTTTAAAATGCCCAGATGCACAGACCCACTCAAGGACAATGTTCAGTCTGTTTAAAATGCCCACTGCCCACCATCACACTGCCTGCCTGGCTGTGCACTAATGTGTGTGGAGTGCACACAGAACTAGCTTGCTTGTAAGCACAAAAGAGGCAGAGTACTCCCTGGGCACTTGACTGCACAGACCCACTCAAGGACAATGTTCAGTCTGTTTAAAATGCCCACTGCCCACTGTCACACTGCCTGCCTGGCTGTGTGCACTAATGTGTGTGGAGTGCACACAGAACTAGCTTGCTTGTAAGCACAAAAGAGGCAGAGTACTCCCCGGGCACTTCACTGCACAGACCCACTCAATGACAATGTTCAGTCTGTTTAAAATGCCCACTGCTCACTGTCACACTGCCTGCCTGGCAGTGCACTAATGTGTGTGGAGTGCACACAGAACTAGCTTGCTTTTAAGCACAAAAGAGGCAGAGTACTCCCCGGGCACTTCACTGCACAGACCCACTCAAGGACAATGTTCAGTCTGTTTAAAATGCCCACTGCACTGACAGACTAAGTAATTGGAATTTAATAAAGCAGGAATTTTTGTCACTCCAGAAAAATGGATGACATTGAAAATAATATCTCTCTCCAAGCCAGCCCAACACCCTCAATGGTAAATGGTGGTCAGTGCTAGCTGACCTAGCACAGTCAGTTTCTCTTCTCAGTCAGAGATGAGTCTGACCAAAATAGACTGCTTGAAAGAAACAGGAATACTAGTGACTGTAGCTGACCCCTGGCACTACAGCAAGACAAGGAATATTTTTTTTTTCCGGCGATAAGCAGGGCATTTAGCCATGCATAATGGGTGGCGTCGTCCATGACGTCACGGGGCGGAGCATCTCTCTCAGAGCTCGAAGAGCTTTGAAGTGCGCATGAGCACCACTTCCCGCGCTCCTCGAGCCTGCCTCAGTCTTCGTTTTCCACGGCACTACACGGCTGTGTGGTGCACTCTCTCCCTCTCGCCTCACAACGAAGACGTTTCTTCAATCAAAAAAAAAAAAATGCCAAAAACCCCCGGATTCAAGTACTGCTCCTGCGGGAAAATTATGTCTGTGACCGATGGGCATAACTATTGCTATTTATGCCTCGGTCCAGATCATAACCAGTCGGCCTGTGCGGATTGTGGACAGATGTCCCCTCACGCTAGGAGACAGCGTGCCGAGAAAATGGAGAGGCTCAGAACCACTCCTGACCCCTCCACAAAGGCTTTAGGATCAGTAAAATCCTCTCAAGGTACGGGGAAACATCGACCGGAGTCCCACTCGGCCTCAGTAAGCCGTACTCCGGTTACTGCGTCGTTACCCACACAGTTATCAACCAGCGTCGCGTCGCATGCGCTGCATACCTCTAAGAAAACGACGCATTCAACTCATTCCTCCAAGACTGCATCGGGGTCGAAGCACACGACGCATGCTTCAAAACCTGCATCACATTCGAAGCATACGAAGCACAGCGACGCTCGCACGACTCGTAACGACGCCTCGAAGCAATCCACGACTCAAATTTCTACGACTCATAACAAGACTTCATCAGAAAGTAGGAACAACACTCCTGCTCTTCCATCCAAGCCAAGGAAGTCAACTTCCAAGACTAAACATATCACTTCCTCAGAAAATTTGCCGGAGCCCACTGAACTGCCTATATCTGTTCGCTCCCCGGGCTCAGCTGATTCAGATGTGATGGTGGATTTGCCACTAGGAGCCTGGACTTCGTCTCCAGAGCTACCTCGCTCTCCTGCTAGAAAAAGATCTTTAACTCCTTTACCACAGGTACACTCAAAGCGTCTCAAGACTACATCGGATCCTCCAGGGCTCCCTCCTCATCCATCAGCCAAGGAGACAATGTCTCATATATCTTCGTTGATTCACTCGTTCTTACAGGGTTTGCCTCCAGATCCAAACAGTCTTCCACACAACCTTCAAAGCCCAAAGTCTCAAGGGCATTCTCTGTCACCACTCCAGCCATCTCCACTGAATGTTGGCTCTCCTGCATCGTCTTCACATTCTTTGCCAGACTCTATTCACACATCTCCTGGGAGTTCGACAGGTATTCCGTCAGACCCTCCTCAGGAGCTGCCTCAACCGGAAGATCTCACTTATGCTAAATTTTTGGAAAAGGTAGCTACAGCATTGGACATTGAGATTCGTAAAATTCCGGATCCCAGATCCCAGACTTTGGGACTCCTACAGATGTTTGACATTCCTGCGGAACCTACGGCGCTTCCTCCGCAACCCATTTTAGAAGGTCTCATGGACAAAGCATGGGACACCCCATTGCTTCTACCTGCAATTTCTAGGAAGCTAGACTTGAAGTACAGGATGCAAAAGACGCCATATTATTCCATGGTACAACTTCCACACACTTCAGTTGTAGTGGAGTCAGCATTAAAAAGAGCAAAGAAGAATAGACTCTTCTCAAATACACCACCGGGCCGAGAAAACAAATCGTTGGATGATTTTGCTAAAAAGATTTATCAGAATTCAATGTTAAATTCCCGCATACATCACCATCAGTTTTACATAATACAATATTTATTTAACTGCACGCAGAAGTTACAACCATTGCTTTCCGCAGCTCATGGGGATTCTTCTTTGCCTTCCCCTTTCAAGGACTTACAGGAAGGTCTGAGACATCTTTTACGAACCTCCTACGAAGCCTTTGATACTTCCGCAAGATCATCGGCTACATCGGTTGCAGCTCGACGCATGGCATGGCTACGGGCTAGTAGCATACGTGATGATGTTCATGAGCGCTTGGCTAATTTACCTTGCAGACCGGATAACCTGTTTGGTGAAAAGTTGCAGGAGACGGTTTCTTTAATAAAAGAACAGAACATTGCTGTCCAATCTTTAGCAATGCCTACAGAAACTCCATCAACTTCTAAGAGATACCCTTTCCAGAACAGAAGAGGCTACTACTACCGCAGACCATACAGGTACTATCAACCTTACCAAACGCCCTACAGGCAACCTTATCAACAGCAGCAACGTTCCCAACCTCAATCTCAGGGACAAAGACCTCGGCAAAGACCTCAAAGACCACAAAAGCAACAACCGGTGCAACAACAGTCTAAACAGTCTTTTTAATTACACCAGCCACAACAGCAGTGGCCATAGGAGGAAGGCTAACTCACTACTATACCCAGTGGTCTCACATCACCACAGATCAGTGGGTTCTCACTATCATACAACAGGGATATCGTCTTCGCTTCAAATCCACTCCGATGCTCCCTCACTCCATTTACTCCAAGACACCTATGATTCAGATTCCATCTCTTCTCAAGGAAGTTTCCCTGCTTCTTCAACAAGGAGCGATCCGGCTCATTCCTTCACAGTTTCAGGAGCACGGCTTTTATTCCCAATACTTCCTCATTCCCAAGAAATCAGGAGGTTTTCACCCTATTTTAGATCTTCGACAGCTCAACAAGTACTTGGTACAAGAAAAATTCAAGATGACTTCTCTCAAGACGATTCTCCCCTTTCTTCAGTCAAACGACTGGTTGTGTTCGCTCGATCTAAAGGATGCTTACACACATATTCCAATCCACAACAGTTGCTGGCGATACCTTTGTTTTCAAGTAGCAGATCATCATTACCAATATCAAGTTCTTCCCTTTGGCCTTTCCTCGGCCCCCAGAGTCTTCACAAAATGTCTGGCTGTTGTTGTGGCTCACTTACGCAAACAGGGCATAACCATATTTCCATATCTAGACGATTGGTTAATGGTATCTCACGATCCTCACTTGTTGAGATCTCACATAGAAACTACGCTCCGCTGTCTCAACAACCTAGGATGGATAGTAAATTACGAAAAATCTCAACTTTATCCTTCGCAACGCATCCAGTTTATAGGTGCCATACTCAACACCACCTTATCCAGGGCCTTCCTGCCTCCAGAACGGGTCCAAACATTACAAACCCTAGCTCTATCTCTACTTCGTCAAAACACGGCTCCAGCCCGACAGGTCATGGTTCTCCTGGGCCATATGGCTGCAGCGATACATGTCGTTCGCAATACTCGTCTCCACATGAGGCGGCTTCAATGGGGACTCAAGTCCCAATGGAATCAACTTACTCAGCCAATGTCTCACAGAGTACAGGTCACGAATTCCATGAAAACAGATATACGTTGGTGGCTTCAACCACTTGTCTTACAAGAAGGAAGCCCCTTCCAGATTCTTCCTCATCAATTGATTCTCACAACGGATGCTTCAACAAAGGGCTGGGGAGCACATCTCCTCCACTTGCAGACTCAAGGTCTTTGGAACTCGATGGAACAACTCTTGCAAATCAACCTGCTTGAACTCCGGGCAATAAAGAACTCTCTTCTTGCATTTCAAACATGGATACAAAACTGCTCCCTGATGATTCATACAGACAATCAAGTAGCGATGTTTTACATCAACAAACAGGGAGGATCAGGATCCCGGATTCTATGCAAGGAAGCAGTTCAGATCTGGGAGTGGGCGGAACGCAACCAAGTTTTCCTTCAGGCCTCATATTTCCCAGGACTCACAAATATAAAAGCGGACAAATTAAGCAGAGTCTTTCACCCACACGAGTGGTCGCTCAGTCTTCCCAAAGCGCAAAAAATTTTCCACCGCTGGGGAAAACCGGACATAGATCTCTTTGCAACGGAAGAGAATCGGAAGGTGGACAAATTCTGTTCCCTTCTTCCGAGCAACTACAGGTTGGCACAAGACGCATTTTTGATCCCGTGGCACAATGGTCTTCTCTATGCCTTTCCACCGATTCCACTGATATCTCGAACGATCCACAAGTGCATAGCAGACGCAGCGAATTTAATCCTCATAGCGCCAGCATGGCCCAGACAACCATGGTACACATACCTGCTACGTCTCTCCATTCAGACGCCGATTCTTCTACCAAACTTTCCAACCCTCCTCTCCCAGAACGAGGGAACCTTAATTCACCCAATGCAAGCATCCCTGCATTTAACAGCTTGGAGATTGAACGGGAGGTATTAGCCCCTTTCAACCTCCCTACAAACATTCTAGATGTCCTGGTGGCTTCCCGTAAACCTTCCACCAGACGCAACTATGCATTCAAGTGGAAACGTTATTCTTCCTGGTGTACTCTTCATAATTTAAACCCTTTCTCTGCTTCACCAGAATCCATTTTATCTTACTTGCACCAATTGTCGCTCTCTGGTTTAGCGACAACATCTGTTCGAGTTCATCTCAGTGCCATTGCGGCTTATCACCAGTTACACCAAAATGTCTCTATCTCTTCTCATCCCTTGATTACCAAATTTATGAAGGGATTACTCCGTTTGCACCCTCCTTTCAAGAAACCTATAATTCCTTGGGATATCAACTTAGTCCTAGAAGCATTGATGAATCCGCCATTTGAACCTATGGCGGAGTCTACTTTAAAATTTTTGACCTGGAAAGTATTGTTCCTGGTCTCTATAACTTCAGCCAGGAGGGTCAGTGAACTCCAAGCACTAGTAGTCAATTTTCCTTACCTGCAATTTCACCAGCATAAAGTGATGCTACGAACTCACCCTTCTTTCTTGCCGAAGGTGGTATCTGCGTTTCACTTGAATCAAGTTATTACCTTGCCAGTTTTCTGTCCTGAGCCTCATGCAGATGCTAGACAAAAACTCCTTCATACCCTCGATTGTAAGAGAGCTCTAGCCTATTACAAGGAGGCGACTGAACAGCTCAGACATTCTTCTCAATTATTCGTTTCCTTCAATCCGAATAATCCAGGACAGCCGGTATCCAAACGAACATTATCCAATTGGCTCACAGCATGTATTCATTTTTGCTATACATCAAAAAAGTTGCCACTAGAGGGCTCTATACATGCTCACCAAATCAGGGCAACAGCTACTTCCATTGCCCACATTTGTGGAGTTTCAATTGAAGACATCTGTAAGGCTGCTACCTGGTCTTCTCCTCACACCTTTGTGTCCCACTACTGTCTGGACCAACAGTCAGCAACGGACTCATCATTGGGGTCCGCTATTCTAAAATGGTTTTCTGACTCATATTAGCTGTCCACCCTTTACTGGTTGCAAAAAAAAAAAAAAAAATGTTGTCATTTGCTTCATGTTGATAGTAAACACACTTTCTTTACTATGGTGTTGCTTCATTATTTTTCAGTTTTGCAACCTCTCTGCTTGGGACACCCATTATGCATGGCTAAATGCCCTGCTTATCGCCGGAAAAAAGCAAGTTTGCTTACCGTAAACGGTGTTTTCCGTAGATAGCAGGGAATTTAGCCATGCAATCCCTCCCACCTCCCTGGACAGCTCCAACAGTTTCACACATCCTACTCCATTAGCTTGGAAAATAGACTGAGGCAGGCTCGAGGAGCGCGGGAAGTGGTGCTCATGCGCACTTCAAAGCTCTTCGAGCTCTGAGAGAGATGCTCCGCCCCGTGACGTCATGGACGACGCCACCCATTATGCATGGCTAAATTCCCTGCTATCTACGGAAAACACCGTTTACGGTAAGCAAACTTGCTTTTTCTTTCCTTTGCTAGCCTAGTATCTCTTCTCTATCAGTTCTGCTTCTGCCTGCCTGCCTGCCTCTTCCACCCAGCCCAGCCCAGCCCACCTCTCCACAGAATCACTGGAAATAACTGCGTGCCTCCTCTTGCTGCTGTTTATATACTGTTGGCTCGTCACTAAAATCCACAGAGAGCACTGAATGACAGCGCGATTGGCTGCATTCAGTGCTGCTCAGCAAATGTCAGCGCGGATACGCTGCGTTCAGGTATCCATGCCGACCTGTCCGACCCTTTCCTGTGAGTCACTGCGACTCACAGGAAAAGGTCAGACAGGTTGGCATGGTTACCGCAGGGGCGCCGCCATTTTGTGGTAATCCGGGGTACTAGCTCGCAGCTAATGGCGGCGAGGAAAAGCGCGCGCCTTGCGGCGCGCCGAATTAAACATAAATCTGTTAAATATGTGGGGAGTCGCAATGCATTTTGCCTCCCCACATATTTAACAGATAGGAAAAAATAAGTTGTGGATTACAAATCCGTGGAAAATGGATGCACACCTCTAGTTTCTGTAGTTAACAGAAGCCCTGTGTGAGGAGGGATCAAGACATTTGCAGGAGTAAATGAGCTTGCACTGGCTCACAGGCCTCATATGGACTTTCATTACTAATGCTGCTGCTGCTTGCAGATTGTTAGCCTTGGATCCAGCTGTGAGGGAAGGGGAGAGCTCATTGTGGTCAGGCCAGTGGAAATTGCCACTGTTCCTCTCTCCTTGCCTACCACCGAATCTACTCAAGAGAAAAATGCTGTCCCTGTTATCAATCTTCTCTCTCTTCCCACTAGTTGACATCTATCTTCAGGCTGGGCCCAAAGGAAAATGTTGCTGCTGACCCTGGCCAGGGAGATGTTTGGAGGAGGAAATGCGTGGAGAGTTTGAGGTTTGTATCAGCTAGAGAGGGATTGGTTGTAGAAGATGAGAGAGGGGAAATGACAAAAGATCAATTGGGCAATGTAAGAGAAGAGCTTGGGATGAAAGGGCATCAGCTTTGGGAGGATATGAGTTAGGGAAGGTGAGAGAGGGGATGGGGTGAGAAGAAAGAGATTGATGGAGGGGGACCACATCCCTGCTAATGAATGTAGGCTACCTTCTGGGATCATCTGAATGTTTAAGTGGTAAAATTGAGTCACATTGGCAAAATGTTTGGGAAACCTTGGTCTAGGTTTTTGGTAACATACTGGGTCTGAAAAATTAGTATGCCACACCTTTAATTAATATTCCACTTTTCAGCACTTCTAAGCAGATGACACTCAGGTACCTTTGGTATTCCCTTACTACCAAAGGGCTTACAGTCTGAGGGACTGGTTTACTAAGGCTTTCCTCCCATTCTCTGTCTATGGGAAAAATGCTCAGTAAATGAGGCCCTACATTTGTACCTGAGGTTACAGAAGGTAAAGTGACTTGCCAGTGGGATTTGAACCCTGGTTGTAGCCCACTGTTCTAACCACTAGGCTGGTGTCCAACTTTTCTCCTTTATAAGCACCAGAGGGCCTACCTGTGCTACAAGAATACTGCACAATGCTATATGAAGGGCTATACCAAACAGACAAATATAGGAAGGCTTGTGTAGATATATCCCACTAAGATTAATAGGATTAGTACTTCAGCAACATGTGGGATAACAGCTTCCTGAAAGGTGTTTGCAAATTCAAGCACTATCACTACTTTTCTTCTTGGGTACACCTCTTCTGACCAAGTTTCATACCGGTCATATTTCCCCCATCTGATGCAAAGTCTCAGTAAAGAGGTTCAGCATGTCTTCACATTGTGCCTTGTGTTGTATAGCAGCCCCTAATGAATACTGGCAAGCTAAATAAAGCCTTTGCATTGAATGGCTGAAGGATGTTGCATGACATTATGTAACCTTTGCAGTTCTGAACCTCTTCCTATTCAATGTCCCTAACAAATGATTCATTTCTTCCTTGATTTTAAGATGCATTTCCAATATTTGCTTGTTTCACAGTCCTGATTGCTTGTTTCACAGTCCTGATACCAACTGTGGATTTGCCCATACATCTCTCAACATTAAAGCCTTTTTGTTTAACCAAGCCTGTGAAACACCTGCACCTGATAGAGCTAAATTACATGCCACATAAAGCAAACACTCCAAACTGACATTCTCACATTGCTCTATTAACAGCAGAATGGGTGGACTTTATAAAGTGTCTCACTTCTAGGAGCTACTGAATGCTTTTGTTTAAGGGTCTACTGTTTTATCTCCTGCTCTGTTTTCCTTTATTTAAAAAGTCACTCTCTATATTTAGCCAGATAGCTTTTCAGTATAACTGGAAATGTGTATAAACCATCTGCATAAGCACTACTCGCAATTTCAATTTTTAATCAGTTAAAATATAGCCAGCTAAATTGCAACTATTTATCTGGCTATCATCTCATTAATAAGAAGATAGCCATCCATTTTCAGTAGTTAGCTAGTTATATACTCACTTGCTTCCCAGAGGTTGGCAGCATAGCAGCATAGGCTGTAAATCAGCCTAAGCTGATATCTACTATTCTTACAGCCAGCTGGTGAATGAAATGAGCAGATTTAACACTCTAAGACCTTCATGTGGAATAGCAGAGGGGAAAACCATTGTTACAATCAGAGCACCATTCCTGTCTGTGTATCTTTAATATTGCCTTTCAATGTGAATATTGTTATTACCTAGAAATGTTCTTCAATCAACCTTTGTCTTAGGTTTAATCCAACAGCAAGTGCCTGGTTTTGTATTTCTACTTTATCGGGCTCAGAGTCTGCATCAGAGTCAGAATGAGCTCCAATCTCCTCCTCTTCAGATGCTGAGATCCCTTGTTGAGTAGCTATGTTGTGTAGAATACATCAGGCTACAAAGATCAGACAGACCTTGTCTGAGCTATAGAGTAAGACCCCTCCCATCTTATCCAGACATCTAAAGTGTGTCTTCAGAATACCAAAGGTTCGCCGAATGATAGATCTGGTGCATTTGTGAGACATATCTGCTGGAATCTCTGGGTTTCTAAGGGGGGAGGGGGTGAAAGTGTTAGTAGCAGTGGAGAAAATGAGAGGTAGATTACAGCACATGATCTTTACGCAGACAAGCATGGTATATATTTAAGAAACTAAAAGGAGGACCTCCAGTATCAAGCATGATTGTCTGTATGCTTTGGTGCACTAGTTTAAACAGCAGGAAGCTCCTGCATAGATTAGAGGTGACTATGTGCCAGACTCAAACAGTATATTGTGGTTGTGTACAAGTCAAAAGAATTTCCTGGGGGTAAGTTAGACAGAGAGAGTTGAACATCCTGGAATGTCTGCATTATTCCTACTTTCACATGGCAGACTAGTAAATATTAAGCCATACCGTAAGATTTGATAGAGATTATTTAGGGAGCTCAGACTTACCTAGGAGCCAAGCCCCTGTTATATCTCCACTTTCAAAGTCCTCTGCCAGACTGCAACAATGAAAGCATCATGGCAGGATCCAGAATACTTGGCCAAGGCATCTGTGATTATTCCCCTGTCGTTATAAATTACCTGTATAATCACAGAGTGAAAACCTTTCCTGTTCCTATAGGCTCTTTCATGCTGCATTGGAGGTTTTAATGCCACATATGTGTAATCTATAGTATCTATCACTGATGGAAAATTCGCTATATCATAGAAGCCCCTCATTATTTCTTCTCTCTGCTGGAAAGGATATGTAGTTATTCATTCTTTGACGCAAAGCATTAAGAAATTGTTGCATACAATGAGAAGTGGCTGATTGAGTTATGCGAGTAGTATTGCCTACAATGGTCTGAAAACTGCCAGTGGCTAAAAAGGCCATGGCAGAGGTGACTTTTATGTGTACTGCCAAAACATGGCTTCTCTGTGTGTCATTCTCTAGATCCTCTTTGAGCAAGCTACAAATATACAAAATAGTTTGCTAATTAAAATATCTAGTAAAGACTTGATCTTCTGAGAGGTCAAAATAGTTTATTCTGTACCTGTGCGATATCTCTTTCTGGGTGATATCTCCTTCTTATCCGGTCTCTCTGCTGCAGAACCTGTCTCCTTTTCTGACAATGGCACCACCACCACCACAAAATGGGAAGCATGTTACACACTTGTTGGCCTACAACCCAAAGTTACTCTGCTAAAGATGTCTATAATGCTATCCGGATAAAGTTATTTTGGTATATTGACAGTCCTGCAGCTGCAGATGCTTAAATAGCTGTCTTAAGTTTAACCGGATACACATCATAGTTAAGCGCCTCTGTAAAGCTGAATATCTGACTTGTCTGGTTAGATTTTGGCAATGCCCATGACACGCCCCTAAATGCCTTCTTTCCTATCTAGCTAAGTGGCACCGCTTAGGTGAGATAGCCGGATACATCGTGTTGCTGAAAATGCCCAATAGCTGGATAAAATATAGTTAACTGGCTAAGTGCCGATTATATCCAGCTAAGTGGAGCCTAAGTTTTTGAATATCAACCCCCTTTATGTTCTTAGATCTAACCACATTTTCCAATGACTCCATTTTATATTGCAAAGACATATATCCCTTAGATAAGTCCCAACATTTTCCTGCAAGAAGGAGATCTTAAATTGAAGCTCCTGAAACTTAACTGAAAAATTAGAAAGGTCCCTTAGACAACATTGTAAGGAATCAGAGAGGTTTTGTTGGAAAACAACATAGTGACCTAATTGAGAAGAAAGAGCTGCAATTGCTTCCCAAATAGTGTCCAACATTATGATTGCAGGTTTTACAAGAATAAATTCCTCTTTCCCCTTTGGAAAATGAGGGTTCCATTGAGGTTGCAGTACAAGGAACAGAGGCAGTGCCACCTTGCACCTCTCCTTCTTCTCCTTCTCCTCCTCTCCCCACTGTGGGCATGATCAAAGAAGCTGAGGCGCCCAGTTGAATCCTGTGATGCCTTCTAGCTGCGATCCTAATGCAGCCCAGGCATCAACATGCAGTCCCATATGAGGCTCAGATTGAACGGGGGGAGCACGGCTATCCAGGGATAAGTTGATTTCAGCATCTGGGGAGTGCAGGCCGAACCTTCGCACACTGTAATGCCCAAGGATATCTCACTAGATCATGGGTGCTGTGCAGAGTCTTCTGAACTGACGACGAACTTGTCCATAGGGCCAGTCACACCCGATGAAATCTCAAGGAAAGTGCATGCAAGCCTTCTTCTAGTAACCCATCTCAAGGAAGTAATTACTGATTAAATTTAAGAGGAAATTTCTTTTTTAAACACAAGCAGCCTTAGTGGGGAAAAAGATGCCAATGGCCATCTTAAAATCCCCTCAAACATCTTTTTAGGCAAGCTTTTACCTAAGGTGTATTGGACAAGATTGCAATTTTAAATTCAGTTATATTTGGTTCTTTGTGGAGTGACATGTTGTTTTACATAATACATGGCAAATTTGTGTATATTTTGCTGTAAACTGCTAAGGGCCTCTGCTATTGGCAGTATATAAATATTAGACAATATTTCCTATTTTGTTGCAGTTCGGGAGGTCCAAGAAACGATAGGAAAACCCATGAAATTTTGTGTGGTTTTCTTTCTTTTTTTTTTTTTTTTAATTTATTCATTTTAAACAAACTTTACATTTGCAAATATTAAAGAAATGTTCTGTGTACAAAGCAAATATCTATCAAGACAATTTTCATCATATAGCAAATACTAAAAATACAGCAAAAACTCAAGTCCCCATCATGGGAGGAATTTAATAAAGAAACACATCCAAAATTATTTGTAACTGAAATAAATAGTTGTGAGTATTTTACTTTTACTATGCAGTTTACTACCTCAATTTGATTCCTTGTCAAACAAAATGGTCTCAAGATGAATAGGTTCTTGAAAGACAAACTTATTTTTCTGATAAACCACTGAGCATTTACAAGGGAATCTCAAAAAGAAACTTGCCCCAAGGGAAATTACCGTTGGTTTCAATACAAGAAGTTGCTTCCTTCTGAGTTGGGTATTACGCGAGACATCCGGGAAGATTTGAATCCTTTGGCCACAAAATAAAAAATCTTTGTTCTTAAAATATTTCTGCAGTGTCAGGGTTTTATCTCTTTCACTGCAGAAAGATACCAAAAGAGTCACTCTATCTGGGATGTCATCTATAGAAGCCTCCAAGAAGGAAGTCAAATTTGGAGATTCCCTTTGTACTATATCCATTTCTTCCATTTGCTCATGAGGCCTAATCTTTGTTTTAGGAATATAGTATATTTTAGAAATACTCTTTTCCTCTATTGAGATAGAGAGTATTTCAGATAGGTATTTTTTGAACAATTCAATAGCAGACAAAAGTCTGGATACAGGAAAATTCAGTAACCTAAGATTTTTAATTCTATTCACATTATCAAGATTTTCCAATTGTGCATCATTAAGCTAACCTTTATAAAGGAAGTATTTGATGCATGTATAGTTGACAATTGCTCATTTACAATTTTAGAAGATTCATCTAATTGATTTAACCACATTTCGTATTTTTCCATAACATTTTTAATTTCTAGAGTAGAATTGTTAAACTGTGAAATAGAATTTGTTAGAACTTTTTGCATATTCAACAAAGCTTTCCAAACATCCCCCAAAGTTACTTTTTGAGGATCAAGAGATTCAAAAGTTAAGTTTACATCTTGAATGGGCTCTGATGAAGCCTGACAAGCAGATTCCAACTGAGCCCTATCACCAACTATATTCTCAGACAAATTAGTTTGTATTGGTAACATTTCTAATGTATTTAATACTGTAGTTTGGGGGATTATTTCTAAATTTTCCACCTGTGTTAGAGGTAGCTGCACTAAGCCTCGACTTTCTGGGGATCCTGAGGAAAATGAGATTTCAGGAATCGAATTCCTAGCAAACTGGCATACCCTACGAGCCTCATGGGAGTCCATAGATCCTCTAAATGCTGGTGTACCTGGCGACGAAGTCAAAGGTTTGGATTTTCTTTTTCTACCCATAAATGGGTATCTAAAAGAAAAAAGAAAATTTTAAGGAGGGGCGTGCCCCTTTGGCACGCATCTTTGGCCGCGCGCCGGTGGCTGGGTGCCACAGTCCTCCGAAATTTATCGGGCGGCCTGGCCCCAAATTGATGATGTCACTGGGGTCACAATACCAGCGTTGGTGTTCCTACGACCTCCTGGACTCTGGAAAAGAGCCCCATCTCGGTCCCGCTGCTTTTCCTCTCTCCTGAGAGGTAACTCATGCTTGACTCCTCCGGATTTCCTGCCACAGTCCCCCGAAATTTATTGGGCAGTCTGGCCCCAAATTGATGATGTCACTGGGGTCACAATACCAGCGTTTGTGTTCCTACAACCTCCTGGGCTCTGGAAAAGAGCCCCATCTCAGTCCCGCTGCTTTTCCTCTCACCTGAGAGGTAACTCACGCTCAACTCCTCCCTCGTGTGGTTTTCTTATTTTCGGGGGAGGGAGAAAGGGCACATTAAAAAAAAACAAAATCCCAAACCTACCCCAGCCCTTCAGATTAAATTAATTACAATCCCCCACCTTCCAGACCCCCCCCCCCAAAACTTGCCTAAAGTCCCTGGTGGTCCAGCGGGGGTCCCGGGAGCGATCTCCCCCTCTTGGGCCATTGGCTGCTACTAATCAAAATGGCACCGATAGCCCTTAGCCCCTGTCACATGGTAGGAGAAATGGATGGCCCGCGCCATTTTTTAAGATGGCGCCGGCTGTCCATTGACATGTGACCCTTTGCCCTTTCCATGTGACAGAGGCCGGCCAATGGCACCGATAGCCCCTGTCACATGGTAAGGGCAAAGGGACACCGGCGCCATTTTGTTTACTGGCAGCCGACGGCCCGAGAGCGGGAGATCACGCCCGCAACCCCCGTTGGACCACCAGGGACTTTAGGCAAGTTTTGAGGGGTTGGGAGGGTGGTGGATTGTAATTAATTAAATCTGAAGGGTTGAGGTAGTTTGGTTTTTTTCGGTTTAGGACACCTGAAAAAAATTGGCCCGAACCAAGTGAAACTAAATTTCCTGCGGCGGGCCGATAACGAAGGCCGAACTGAAAGGTTTGACCGAATCACATCTCTAATAAATATAAATAAATAAATAAAAGCCAGGAAACAGAGTAAGACTAGATAGTTTTCCCACTGGAGAAAGGTGAATAGTGGAGTGCTCCTAAGATCTGTCCTGGGACCAGTGCTGTTCAACTTGTTCATTAATGATCTAGACAAGGGAGTGATGAATGAGGTGAACAAATTTGCAGATTACACCCAAATATTCAGGATAGATAAAACACAGGCAGATTGTGAGGAACTACAGAAGGATCTTGCAAGACTGGAGAAACTGGGCATCTAAACAGCAGGTGCAAAGTGATGCACATAGGGAAAAATAACTCTGATTTTAGATACACAAGTGATGCATTCTGTATTAGGAATCAGGAAAAAGATCTAGGCGTTACTGTTTGGACATTTGGACAATACATTTAAATCCTCAGCTGAGTGTGCAATGGTAGTCAATAAAACAAAAAGAATGCTAGGAATTATTTGAAAAGAAATTGAGAATAAAACAGCCGCACCTTGTATATTGTGTGTGATTCTGGTCATCCCATCTCAAAAAGAATATAACAGAATTAGAAAAGGTCCAGAGAAGGCAATAAAAATGGTTAAGAAGTTGGAACAGCTCCCTTATGAAGAAAGGATAAACAGGTTAGTAGGGATGTGAATCGTGTCCTCGATCGTCTTAACGATCGATTTCGGCTGGGAGGGGGAGGGAATCGTATTGTTGCCGTTTGGGGGGGTAAAATATCGTGAAAAATCGTTAAAAATCGTTAAAAAATCGAAAAATCGAAAAACCGGCACATTAAAACCCCCTAAAACCCACCCCCGACCCTTTAAATTAAATCCCCCACCCTCCCGAACCCCCCCCCAAATAACTTAAATAACCTGCGGGTCCAGCGGCGGTCCGGAACGGCAGCGGTCCGGAATGGGCTCCTGCTCCTGAATCTTGTCGTCTTCAGCCGGCGCCATTTTCCAAAATGGCGCCGAAAAATGGCGGCAGCCATAGACGAAAAAGATTGGACGGCAGGAGGTCCTTCCGGACCCCCGCTGGACTTTTGGCAAGTCTCGTGGGGGTCAGGAGGCCCCCCACAAGCTGGCCAAAAGTTCCTGGAGGTCCAGCGGGGGTCAGGGAGCGATTTCCCGCCGCGAATCGTTTTCGTACGGAAAATGGCGCCGGCAGGAGATCGACTGCAGGAGGTCGTTCAGCGAGGCGCCGGAACCCTCGCTGAACGACCTCCTGCAGTCGATCTCCTGCCGGCGCCATTTTCCGTACGAAAACGATTCGCGGCGGGAAATCGCTCCCTGACCCCCGCTGGACCTCCAGGAACTTTTGGCCAGCTTGTGGGGGGCCTCCTGACCCCCACGAGACTTGCCAAAAGTCCAGCGGGGGTCCGGAAGGACCTCCTGCCGTCCAATCTTTTTCGTCTATGGCCGCCGCCATTTTTCGGCGCCATTTTGGAAAATGGCGCCGGCTGAAGACGACAAGATTCAGGAGCAGGAGCCCGTTCCGGACCGCTGCCGTTCCGGACCGCCGCTGGACCCGCAGGTTATTTAAGTTATTGGGGGGGGGGGTTCGGGAGGGTGGGGGATTTAATTTAAAGGGTCGGGGGTGGGTTTTAGGGGGTTTTAGTGTGCCGGCTCACGATTCTAACGATTTATAACGATAAATCGTTAGAATCTCTATTGTATTGTGTTCCATAACGGTTTAAGACGATATTAAAATTATCGGACGATAATTTTAATCGTCCTAAAACGATTCACATCCCTACAGGTTAGGGCACTTCAGCTTGGAGGAGAGATGACTGAGGGGGGATATGATTGAGGTCTACAAAATAAGGAACAGTTATTTACCCTTTCAAATAACACTAGGACTAAGGAACTCACATAAACTATCAGGTAGCAGATATAAAATAAATTGGGAAAAGTATTCTTTTCACTCGATGCACAATCAAGTTGTGGAAGTCACTGCCTGAGGATGGGGTCAAGGCAGTTAGCATAGCTGAATTTAAAAAGCATTTGGACAAGTTCATGGAAGAAAAGTCCATAAATAATTATTAACCAGGTGACTCAGGAAGACCCTCAGCTTGTCATAGGGAGGTAGCAGCAAGAAACTCAATCTATTTTTAGGGACTGATCACTGTTGGAGACAAGATGTTGGGCTTTATGGACCATTGGTCTGAGCCAGCATGGCACTTCTTATGTTCTTATGGCATTAGGCCTATTGCAGCGCATGCTGGGTGACAGTCTGGCTCTCAGAAAGCCTTAGGTAAACTGAATTACAATTACAATACAGTAAACATCCATATCAAATCAGCACTAACTGCTAGCATGCAAACAGTATCAACTCTACCTATGAAAAGGCAACACTATAAATATTGCACCAGGACCTAAAACACCAATAACATTCTATTGGGAAAAGAGAACAATCCAGGCTGCTATAGATCCCTAAATAGAAACTATATGCTAGCAGAATGCTTCATCTTGGTCACACATGCAAAACACAGTCAGACTTTCAAACACAGAATACAGAGATCATAAGGTATAAACAGAAATGTGCAGACAAAAACTGAACTGGAAACTGCAACAAGCCAAATCCTGTATGCAGTGCAACAATAGAAAAACAGAATTGCCATCATTCCTCATAAACTATCAAACAATAAAATAAAAAATATATAAAAATTTAATCATGATAGTAAAACCATACTAATAAAAAGAATAAATGTCAAAACAACTGACTCACACACATGCTCACTAACTCACAGATACTCACACAAGCTGACTCACATACTCATTCACATGCTCATATACATGCTCACTGACTCACACATGCACTTTCATGCTCACACACATGCTCACTGACTCACATGCACTCATACATGCACTCACATACATGCTCACTGCGTTCACATGCATACTCACTGACTCACATGAATGTTCACTGACACATTCACTCTCACATATGTTCACTGACCACACATGCTCAAATTCATAAGGGTTCACACGCTTTCAGATATACCCAATGATTCACTCCCACTCTTTCTCACTCTTCTCCCCTTGTTCCTCTTAATATACTAAAGAAAAATCTTTTACTTACATTGGTGGTCAGGAGGTATTCAGACAAGGCCAGAAATGGATAGGATCTGGCTACATAAGATATGCCATACTGGGTCAGACCAAGGGTCCATCAAGCCCAGTAACCTGTCTCCAACAGTGGCCAATCCAAGTCACAAGTACCTGGCAAGTACCCAAACATTAACAGATCCCATGCTACTAATGCCGGCAACAAGCAGTGCTATTCCCTATTGATTAATATCAGTTTAGAGACTTCTTCTCCAGGAACTTGTCCAAACCTTTTTTAAACCCAGCTACACTAGCTGCCTTAATCACATCCTCTGGCAACAAATTCTAGAGCTTAATTGTGCATTGAGTGAAAACGAATTTACTCCAATTTGTTTTACGTGTGCTATTTGCTAACTTCATGGAGTGCCCCCAAGTCCTTGTATTGACTGAAAGAGTAAATAACTGATTCACATTTACCCATTCAAGTCCTTTCATGATTTTAAAGACCTGTGTCGTATCTCCCCCTCAGCTGACTCTTCTCCAAGTTGAACAGCCCTAAGCTCTTGGCTCCCTATTGCTATGCCACGTAGTGATCCCTATGAGTAGGGTCTGGCAGGAAGGCCCAGATGCTGGGGGTAAGAGGTAATTATTATTTTTTGTAGTGGGCATGAGCATGATGGTGGTTGTGGCTGGGAGCGGAAGTGTTTCAGCCCTTGGTGAGGCAGCACTGGGAGATGTTTGTGCTCCTCTTGCCCGCAGAGGAGAGGAGAGATCAGGCGAGGTGAGTCAGGGCAAGTGTGAGGGAAGCAGTGGGAGTACTTCCTATTGTTGAGATGGAGGTGGGGGAAGGAAGGAGAGTAGGAGGAGCAGGCCCATGCAGCTGTCTTACTGCTGCCGTTGCTACGTGAGGCTTAACAGGTGTGGAGAGCTTCAGAGGAGGCTCCTGCTGAGATGGTGGGGAGGGAGGGAAGAAGAGCAGTGGGAGCAGGCCCATGTAGTTGCCTTACCGCTGCCACTGCTGCGTAAAACCTTAAAAATGGGAGCCTTGAGGGGCGGGGGGGGGGGGGGAATTAAAAAATTTAAGATGCTGTGGGGCCTGGCGTTGGTTGCAGTGGCTCCGCAACACCAACCACATGATTGGTCGGACCAGCCCACCGGGCATGAAGCTGAAGATTTACAAGTATCCAGGCTTCAGTGTTCTAAATTAACTGTAATCACAGCAGTTGTTTCTTGGGTAAGTCTACATAAAGAGCATTACAGTCATGATATGTAGATGTTACCAAGGCATGCAATATCGTGGCCATATACATTTGTAAAAGATAGGGGCGAAGATAGCAAAATATACAAAACTGATAAAATAAAGTCTGTGCAACTGAGGAGATTTTTTTTATTATGAGAGACCATTCATAATTGATAATCACTTCCAGAATGCATGCGTATTGACTAATAGGCAATAAAAGGACCTTTAAAATTAATATCAGTGGGAGAAATGTCATGGAAAATTTTTAAATTCATACCACTTCAGTATTTGTTACAGTTAGTTTGAATTTATTGGAACTAAGCCAATGAGACATAGACCCCCAACCAAGCATTTGATCTACTTATGAAATATTGTCACAACTCATCTGTTTCAGAGTAAATTTGTACATCAGAGTACATAAGACAGTTAAAGTCAATGTTCCTAATTATGAACATAAGGGCAAACTTAAATGCTAACTAGAATGGAGGAGATCATGGAGCACTGAGAGCCTCCCAAACCCACAATCTCTAGTTCCCAGAAATGTGAAAATGTATCCCCCAGTATCACTCTTTACTGCTTGTCTTTTCAGAAAGACCAAAACCAGTTTAGTATTTGACCTTGGATCTCTATGCTCAGTAAGTAATTTACCAAGGTATGATCAACTGTGTCAAATGCTGATGACAGTTCCAGGGCTACTACCACCAAATCATGACCCCTATCAAGATGCCTGTCTAAATAATCAGAAAGGGCCACTAAAGATGTTTCAGTGGTAAACCTGGTCCAAAACCTGATTGGCAGAGGTCAAGATAGTTTCTGACCCCCAAGAACTGACTCGGTTGATTGCTACTGTTCATTAGAGATGTGTATTTATTTTATTTTATTTAGATTTATATTCCGTCTTTCAGGCACTTCAGAGCAGATTACATCCAGGTACTGTAGGTTCATTGTTTGAAATGAATGGATAGTTGTTTTGTTGAAAATGAACCTAATGGACAGTGCCCCTGAAAAGAACACACATTTTCACTTTCATTTGTTTTTGATTCCATTCAAGTCTATGGGGCAAGCGAACCTGCAGGGCTGGGAGGTTGTACTGAAGGCAAGCCACTGAAGCTAGACTGAATGGATCCAGGGTGGGAAGAGACAAGGAAGGAACACTTTTATAACCAGCCTATCACAGCTGGCACCTGCTTTTTTTCATTATTGACATTTCTCTGCTGGATTTCATATGGAGATTGTACTTCTGAAGCTTTTTCTCAGAGCTAAAAAGAAGAGATTTAGAAAGGAAAAGGAAGGAGAAATTTAAAGCAAGGTGAGCTGTGCTTTTTCCTGTTTATTTAGGCATTTTATATATCGTCATTCCAAAAGACGATCGCAACGGTTTACAAAAGCAACGCTCACATTATAGGTCAACTCAACATCAAAATATGTTAACTAGATTGGTAAAATAGTAATTTGTGATAAATAAGTTCCTTTTCAATAACCTTCGTCCATTGCTCCTACCATGTGACAGGGGCCGACCAATCGCACCGGTAGCCCCTGTGACATAGTAAGGGCAAAGGCTATCGGCGCCATTTTGAATACCGGCAGTCGACAGCCCGAGTGCAGGAGATCGCTCCAGGACCCCTGCTGGACCACCAGGGACTTTTGGCAAGTCTTGGGGGGGGGTCAGGAGGGTGGGGAGTTGTAGTTAATTAGATTTAAAGGGTTGGGATGGGGGGTTTTTTGGGAAATGAATACATATGTAACTAATGAACGGATCAGGTCCCTCGAGAACGGTTGCAATGGATTTGGGTCCTGACGAATACGAATACTGAATGGGATGAATCCGTCCCTGCTGCTCATCCCTAATCCATTCCACCACCTTGGCGCCCACTGTTTCATTGTTCTTTTTTTTATTTTTATTTATTTTTATAGTTTTGTTTATTGTATTTTATGTTGTATATTTACTATGTAATTTATGTTTATCGTTTTTGTAAATCAGCCTAGAATCTTTCTGAATGTTCGGTATATAAATTGAAGATATAAATAAATCAATAAATATAGTCAGAGATGTGGAGGTATTTTAAAGTTAGGAGGACCAGCATTTTTCAGAAGGCATTCACTGTTGCAAGTATTTGTATATAATGTGGGTAATTAATGATTTTAAATAAATAAATAAAAACCATCAGAAGAGAAAAGATACTAGGTCATCTTACAAACAGTGGCATGCAGCATCATTAAAAAAATAAACTCCTGTTAGTGTTGGTTTCAGGGGAGGCTGCTAGTACTAGCCTGGAGACCCCATCTACCACTCAAGGCAGCAGCAGAAAAGCTTTAGAAAAGGGGAAGTCAGTCTCTCAAGCTAACCTATTCCTCTAGCGTGGTGACAGACAAATAGCCCAAAACCCCACACCAGTTGCAAGCCATCATGGAGCATATGGGATGTTTTACCATATCACTGTCCCATAGTAGGAGGCAGGCAGCATCAAAGGTGGTAACAAGGTACAACAGGGAAATAATTGCACTGGATGACCAGACCCTGTAAATCATTGATACTGTGGGATTTAAGCAGCTGATGCATTTCTTTGCCACTAGTTTCAAAGTGCCCTTTCAAACAACATTCAGGAAACAGGTTATATCTGCCTGAACACTCAGGGTCATGTTTGCATGCAGGCAGAAGGGGTGTGCAGGGGTAAAAAATGTGTTTTGTTTTTCATTTTGTTTTTGGGGAGTTTTCCCCAACTAATTTAGTTTTGTTTAAAGTTTAATTTGTTTCTTTCATTTTAACAAAACAAATCAAACATTTAAAAAAAACCCCAAACAAATAAAAGGAAATGGGACCTCCCAAAGCCTCCCGTCTCCACCACCCAATGCTCCCAACTGAAAACATGCCAGCTCCCACTTACCCAGTCCTGTGGGGATCCGCTGGCGAGGCCTAGGCCCAGACCTGAAGCCTCAGCCTAACATAGGCCTAAGCTGAGGTAAGTCACTGCAACCACAGCCTAGGCTCTACACAAGACCGAGGCTTGAAGGCCTGGTCCTAATGCCTGGGCCTGGGCTGATGTCTGGGGCCTTGGCCTCAGTCAGGTACCGATACCTGGGCTTTGGCCTAGACCAGAGCCTGGGCCCAGGCCCAATGTTAGGGACCAGCTCAGAAGGCAGGTCCCAATGCCTGGCAGGCCCAATGCTGTAGACCTTCCTGGAGACCTGGTCCCGACACCTGGGCCTCAGCCTAGGCCAGAACCTGGATCCAGGTCCAACACTGAGGCCAGGCCTGAAGACTGGGCTCTGACATCTGGGCCTCAGCCCAAGGTCAGGAGCAGGTCCAGAGTCGGAGCCTAGGCCCCATAGATGTTTTCTGTCTTCTTTCTTCTTAAATGACGCAATCCACTGGGGACACACTGGACTAAATTAACTCTGGTGCATCCTCCTCAGCAGAGGGTGCCATTTTGTTGTATGTCTTGTTCAAGGCTCAGACATCAGGACCCAGCCTGGCTGTGGCATCACATCTCTGATGGATCAGGTAAGTGGGGGCCAGGAAATTTCCAGAACCCTGTAAAATGTTTTGGGATGCCCAGCCTTGCTCGGATTTCAGTCAAGACCTCAGCATCGTGCTCGGGCATAGGTTGCAGCCCAATGCAGCCATGGCCTATGCCTAGGCCTAAGCTGAAGCATTGGCATCATGCTCAGGCATACTTTGGGCTATTTCCTAGGCAAGGTCCCAGCTTCAAGCCGAGGTATAGACCCAATGGGAGATTTTTTTTTTAATCAAATGTAACGAATAGGATTTGTTTAATTCAGGGGCCCCTCGATTCATTTCAGGGCCACCCAAAAGAAACAAATTGTTCCTTTTTCATTAATTTTTTCACATTCAGTTAAAATTAATGCATGTCCCTAGCAAGCACAGCTAGCTCAGGTGGAGAGGGGTGGCATTCATTTTACCAATGACATTTGAACAAAATAGAATGCTACACAAACCTGCTTCTCCCTGACAGCACACTGGTGACAGCTGACAGGGGACAGGCAGCAATTCCAGTGGAGGTAGATCAGCAAGGTGCAGGTGGGTTGTGCTGCACATCCATATGATGGATATCAACCAAGCCTCACTCAATAACTTAGGATCATAAGAACATAAGATTTGCCATACTGGGTCAGACCAAAGGTGCATCAAGCCCAGTATCCTGTTTCCAACAGTGGCCAAGCCAGGTCACAAATACCTGGCAGGATCCCAAGGAGTAGAAAGATTCTAAGCTGCTAATCCCAAGAATAAGCAGTGTATTTCTGCAACTCTACCTTAATAATGGTTAATGTACTTTTCCTCCAGGAACTTGTCCAAACCTTTTTTAAACATAGCTACACTAATAGCTTTCACCACATCCTCTGGCAATGAATTTCAGAGCTTAATTATGCGTTGAGTAAAAAAATATTTTCTCTTATTAGTTGTAAATGTATTACCTAGTAATTTCATTGTGTATCCCCTGGTTTTGTACTTTCTGAAAGAGTAAACAACTGATTAATGTTTACTCGTTCCATTCTACTCATTATTTTATAGACCTCTATTTTATCTCCCCTGAGTTGTCTCCTCTCCAAGCTGAAGAGTCCTAACCTCTTTAGCCTTTCTTCATAGGGGAATTGTTCCATTTCCTTTATCATTTTGGTTACCCTTCTCTGTATCTTTTCTAATTCTGCTATATCTTTCTTGAGATGTGGTGATTAGAACTGCACACAATACTCAAGATGAGGTTGCATCATGGAGCGATACAGAGGCATTATGATATTCTCTGTTTTATTCTCCATTCCTTTCCGAATAATCCCTAGCATTCTATTTGCTTTCTTGGCTGTTTATGCACACTGAGCAGATTTCAACATATTTTCAACAATGACACCTAGATTCTTTTCCTGAGTGGTGACTCCTAATGTGGAACCTTGCATTGTGTAGCTATAATTTGGGTTACTCTGCCCTAAGTGCATCACTTTGCACTTGTCCACATTAAATTTTATTTGCCATTCGAGTTTCCCCGTTTTGCAATGTCCTCTTGGAATTTCTCACAGTCCTCTTGAGATTTTGTGTCATCAATAAGGAAAATGATGGAGGGCTGGCAGCTAGACAGGAGAGACAGAATTGTTCCTAGCTTTTGTCTTACAGATAGATTTGCTAACATAAAAAAGGCAGAGAAGATAGAGGCTATGAGGAAATCTACTGCTTTGCGTACTTGCTGTATCTGATAGTAAAGGACAGCCTGGGGCCAAGAAGAAATATGGCAGTTTTGTCTTTATAGAACTGATAGAGAGGAGCAAGAAAACAGCAGGGCATTTTCATTAGCATATAAATGATGGGCAGCAACTCTGAGAAGCAGGACATAGTGTGGGTGCCTCTACACTAGCTCATTCAGGATCCAGGCACCAGGTGCAATTCCACCTATTTGAGGCTGCAGAGGTTAATGAAGCAATGAAGAGCCCTTCATGACTTGTCTCTGGAAAATGAGATAGATGTGGATCGCCTCTTGGGTCATCATGACTGGCTACACATGACGCAGATGTTAGAAATCCTGAAACCCTTCAAGGATGTGTGACAAGGGTACCTTTCCCAGAGCATGTATATGTCCCTGGATTGAGCAGCATAAGGACTTTAAATGACTTAATATTGACATGCAAGGAAAATATGCATCACTATGACAGTGAATGCAGAATAAATGTTCACTGCTCTTCAATGCCTCCCCCACCCTCCTGAGAACAGCCAAGCTGTGATGTTGCAGGAATTATGATGGACCAATGGGAGCCTTAGAATTACCGGGCCTATTTTTAAAGATAGGCGCCACTATGGGCCACTGAAGATGGGCTGCAGTAGCCAAAAAATCACTAAAGTCCAAAAGTTCGATGGTCCCACATCCCAGGGTTGCCACATAAAAAAGATACAGTCCATCTTTAAAACTGATTGCCCTTGTTGGTATCCGGACATCTCTTGGCTGAGTTCCCATTGGCATCTGAGGCATCTTCTGCAGTTACTTGGAGAAAAGGAAGGAGGATGATGCCGTATCCCTATCCAGGGGCTATTGAGGCTGTTCCCTCTTGCCCAAGGTGAGACCTCAGCTCGTGGACTAAAAACGGGTGGGGGTCGCCTATTTCCCCAAACAGGCCTCTTCTTATGGCCTGCCCACTGCCCTTCTTAGAAGGTAGGCATACAGTCCAACTTGTACTGAAGAGGAGGAGTTAAATGTGCAGAACTACATGGTAAGCAGGGGGGGGGGGAGGAATAGCATAGAGTATTTCCTGGATGGCCCACTTCTTGGAGAAGCTCTTGATATTTCTGGTGGTCACCGCCCAGTAATGTTCAGTCTTAATTCTGGCTCTCACTTCACATTTGAAGGCTGTTTCACAGTTAGCTGGGTTTTCTCCGGCTCTTTTCTCCTCTCTAGTGCATCTGATTATCTGTCTGGCTGTTGAGAAGAGATAACCAGGTGGTCTTGGTGTCTTGAGCTTGGAGACTTTTTGACTGGATAGCCGTTTATGAACAGATGAGGTGAAAGGCCAGCCAGACATTTAGGAAGAGAGTTCTCAAAAATGCAAAGAAGGGTGGTATCCTCGGGCAGTCCCAGAGGATATGCTGCACTGACTCTCTGTGCAGAAAGGGTACAAGGGTTCTGCATGTGTGATTGCTTTCAGCATTCTTCCTGTGTATATTGCATGTGCATATTTCCCTGTGCGTGATTCTCCATGAAATGTCCCCATATTTTTTTGTGTCAATTCAGAGTAGTAGCTTGTCCACTCTGGACCCGTCTCACCTCCTAATATAGTCCCTGCCACATTGTATCTGAGTGGGATACAAGGGCTAAGTAGTGGATACTGTGTACCATCAATTGGTATAGTTTTTTATGGGGCAAGGCCGAGATGGGGAAGGGGAGCTGACAAGAGGGGGGGCTCTGAGGATGGAGCCTATTAGCAGATCCTGAAGAGGGAGGATGGAATATAGGCAGATACCTCTGGCCTAGGGAACCCCTCCCAGTAGGATGGACAGATTCATGGGTGCCTTGATAGTAATCTCGTGAATGGCCCCAGCTATGGATGGTAGGTCATCTATTCTTACCCGCTGTGCCAATTTGACGGGCTGTACCCATTAATAGGTGGCTGACCTTGGTGATTCCGGCCAAGGCAAGCTGACTCCTGCCAATTTACTGAGGCTGCAGTTTCTCCCATCCACCTCTAGTCTTATACCTCGAGGCTGGCCTAAGTCCTACCGGCCCTGGCACCCAAAGGCTCAACCTGAGGGGAACGCTGGTATAGGTGAAGCTAGCTTCAGCCCACTCCACCTGCTGATGTGGGGACCCATGGGCCCTTGCCACGGGTAGCGTCAACCCCACCTCAGCCCAAGAATCCACCTCCAGCACAACAACAGGGTTATCACTGCATGGTGCCAACAGTGGCAACTCAACTGTTTTTATGGCTTCTTCCAGGATCCACAGGAGATCAAGTCCCGGCAGGTCAAAAAACTGATAGAAAAATTCAACAATCAAGTCGTCAATGCATGGCATTTTGTTCCTAGGCAACCGATTCAGAGCTTCAGAAACATTCGCTAGAACCAAGGGTCTCTCTAGCTTGTTTCTGCTGTTCTGACTGATGGTGGGAAACCCTTCCCACAAGATCCTGCATAAATCCGGGTCTACTGACTCTGGAGAGAATAGAGTCGAGTAAAAATCCCAGACTGCTGTTCGGATTCTCTCTGGGTCTTCAAAGGGGGCTCCATCGGCAGACAACAGGGAGAGTTTCTGCTTCTGGGTGCCCCTTCTCTTCTCCAGCCCATAGAAGAAACGTGAGTTTCCCGAAGGAACTGGATCTGCAATCTCACTAAGGCCTCTTAGCCACGCTGCTCCTCAAGGTGATAGAGGGTGCATTCCTTTGTGTATTTGTGTCATAGAGCCTGGTTCATAACATCAGAGTTGGGATTCGAGATGCAGCTCTCCCCCTGTAAACACTCCAGCTCTTGGCCCCACTCCCTGTTAACACCTTTGGCATAATCTTGGCAGAGCTGTTTGAGTCGGACTTTCCCCACGTCCCTTCATTGGCCCTGCAAGGTAAAGTCTGCCCCAAAAGTGCTCCATTCCACCCAGAACCCTTGGACTGCCATCATGAAGTCCTCATCCTCCAGCAAGGACTTGCTGAAATGCCAGCGAGTGGCTCAAGGCTCACGCCTCACCCTCAACGACACAAGATGGTGATCCATGAAGGCTGCCACGTCATTGGCACTTGGAAAGGCTTGTGACTTTAAGAAGCCACTGACGTGTAGCCGATCCTGGAATGGCTGAATCGTCCCTCCCGCATCTGGACAAAGGTGAAGGAGGTGAAGTCAGCCGGGTGATGTAGCCATCAAATGTCGGCCAGTGAGAAGTGGGTGACCATCTCCCCCAAGAATGCAGCTGAGGAAGTTTGACCCTCATGGCCTGTGATGTCATGGGCTCGAGGGTGCAGTTAAAGTCACCTCTGAGCCCTACTTCCTTCGCAGTATCCAAGATATGCAAAAAGGCTGATAAATGGTGAAAAAATACCAACCTGGTGGCCCCTACGACTAGAGCATACACATTGATCAAGTTGATTGTACAGCCCAAGATGAGGAACCGCAAGTGCAGCAATTGGCCTGGCATGACAGATCAGACATTTATTTATTTATTTATTTACAAATTTTTGTATACCAACTTTCCTCAAAAAGAAATCAAGACGGTTAACAGAGTAAAACGTCAATACAGATCTATAAGATCATAAAGACGCACATTTTAGTCAATTAACATCCAGTATGTCAGCCTGCAGGGATTTTGTGAACAGGGTGTCCACTCCCAGAGCACGTCCAGAGTTGCTAAAGAATGCCCTGCTGCTCTACTCCAGGAACCAGTTGGCTTCACATTCTGGAGAGGAGCTAAGTCTCCTGCAAGAGGCTTATAGAGTACTCTCCCTTCCAGAGAAGGGAGAGTACCCAGCTCCTGCAGAGACTCTCCCAGCAGCCATTGATATTCAATGTGCTGATCATCAAAGCCATCCTCTGCCAAGAATGAACTGCAGCACCACCAGTGCCCCTCACGGGAGCCAGCTGCATGCAGAACCGTCATGCTCATTTGATGTCCGTTGAGCTCGAAGGTTTACTCTTTAGGAGGTGGTCCACAAGAGCGCTCGCAGAAATGCGAAGGCGCTCCGCACCAGGCCACCTCCTAAGAGCACAATCCACTCTACTTACCCTTTCTTGCTGCCTTCGGAGCTGCATCTAGCTCATGAACAGGAATAGGGGAGGATGGGGAACTCGGTCAAATTTGGTACATATTGAACACAGATGTGTCTTGGGATGTGTTATGGGATAGAAGTCCCTTGGGTACACTGATAGGTAGTTCCTTCAGTTCATCCTTTCCCTTGCCTAGCCCATCCCTTCTCTCCCCTCACCCACCTCCTGGATCCGGCTGTATTGACATCTCCATCAGTGATTCCTGCTGGCTGGAGGTCACCAGTTGCTGGGTGGGAAGGGTCAGGGATACTATCTCTGGACCGAGGAAACTGTCCCCAGCCCTTAGCATGCCCAATATCCTTTCCCTGCTCAGCTGGGCTCTGTGTTCTCCCCTTCCCCCTCCCCCTCCATAGCCTCCCCAGTTCCAGGGCTAAGCCCTGGAGCATCACCTAGCCCCTTCCCTTTGCCAGTCATACCACCTAGGATGGTTCCCCCCTCCCTCTTCGATCGGTGCAATAATGGCTTGCGCTTCAGTTGATGGTGGTAGGAGGGAGAAGGGAGATTCCTCTAGGAATAACACAATAGCCTCAGGGTTGAGACCTTTTGTTGACAATAAGGTCCAAAACGTAAGGTCAGAAGGAATCTGGTCATCCTCTCTTTGGGATATCTCAGCTGGGGAAGGTAACACCATCTCTTCAAAATTCCTCAGACTATGAGGTGAGGTGGCAACACTTTGATGGCTTCCTCCCTTGCGATCTTCCTGGCACCTTTGGCATGCTTAATTCATCGCCTTTTCATGGCATGTACTACCTCAAATTCCTGTATCTTAAGCTGGTTATCAGCAGGGGGCCAGAGGTAGACAGCTCTATAGGTGTCTGACAGTTCATGCTGGGTGCATTTTTACTTTTTTCCTTCCATTTTTTGTTTGGGATAACAATTACTCTTTTTTCCTTTTTTAATTCTTCCCCTCTCTTCTCCTCTCCTAATTCTATCTCTTGGGGTGTGATGGTGTGAGGTGGCGTTGGGGTGTCCTCAGCAGGAGTCCTTTCTGTACCTCTGGGGTCTTCCTTTTGAGTTACTCTGGAGGTTTCAATGTTCTTTGGCCTGAGGTTTTGGCTAATGTTCTCTTTTGCCTCTTCTCTCATGTGATTGGGTCACAGGGGCTTTTGCTCTCGGAGTCTGCAACCCACTGTTCTGGTTCTTTCTCACTGATTTTGATGGGCATGGGTTTTGCAGACTCAGAGAAAGAAGAGGCCTCTTGGGCCTAAACTCTGGCCGTGGAGGTGTGGCCTGTGGGGTCCATCTTGGTCTTGCAGCTTTGAGCCAGTGGTGCTATGGTGGTAGTACAGTTGGGGTCCTTCCTTCCCGACCTCCCCGCAGTCACTCTTTCTTTAGGACCGTGCCTATCCTTGGTGCCAGAGGTGGGCAATGAGGTCTTGGTTGGCTCTTAGGGAAGATAAGGCCATTGCAGAAAGACTAAATGAATTCTTTGCCTCCGTGTTTACAAATGAGGATGTTGGGGAGATACCAGTTCCGGAGATGGTTTTCAGGGGTGATGAGTCAGACGAACTGAACGAAATCACTGTGAACCTGGAAGATGTAGTAGGCCAGATTGACAAACTAAAGAGTAGCAAATCACCTGGACTGGATGGTATGCATCCTAGGGTTCTGAAGGAACTCAAAAATGAAATTTCTGATCTATTAGTTAAAATTTGTAACCTATCATTAAAATCATCCATTGTACCTGAAGACTGGAGGGTGGCCAATGTAACCCCAATATTTAAAAAAGGCTCCAGGGGCGATCCAGGTAACTATAGACCAGTGAGCCTGACTTCAGTGCCGGGAAAAATAGTGGAAAATATTCTCAAGAACAAAATTGTAAAGCATATAGAAAGACATGATTTAATGGAACATAGTCAACATGGATTTACCCAAGGGAAGTCTTGCCTAACAAATCTGCTTCATTTTTTTGAAGGGGTTAATAAACATGTGGATAAAGGTGAACTGGTAGATGTAGTGTATTTGGATTTTCAGAAGGCGTTTGACAAAGTCCCTCATGAGAGGCTTCTACGTAAACTAAAAAGTCATGGGATAGGAGGCAATGTCCTTTCGTGGATTACAAGCTGGTTAAAAGACAGGAAACAGAGAGTAGGATTAAATGGTCAATTTTCTCAGTGGAAAAGGGTAAACAGTGGAGTGCACAGGGATCTGTACTTGGACCGGTGCTTTTCAATATATATATATAAATGATCTGGAAAGGAATACGACCAGTGAGGTTATCAAATTTGCAGATGATACAAAATTAGTTAAATCACAAGCAGACTGTGATACATTGCAGGAGGACCTTGCAAGACTTGAAGATTGGGCATCCAAATGGCAGATGAAATTTAATGTGGACAAGTGCAAGGTGTTGCATATAGGGAAAAATAACCCTTGCTGTAGTTACACGATGTTAGGTTCCATATTAGGAGCTACCACCCAGGAAAAAGATCTAGGCATCATAGTGGATAATACTTTAAAATCGTCAGCTCAGTGTGCTGCAGCAGTCAAAAAAGCAAATAGAACGTTAGGAATTATTAGGAAGGGAATGGTTAATAGAAAGGAAAATGTCATAATGCCTCTATATCGCTCCACGGTGAGACCACACCTTGAATTCTGTGTACAATTCTGGTCGTCGCATCTCAAAAAAGATATAGTTGCGATGGAGAAGTTACAGAGAAGGGCAACCAAAATGATAAAGGGGATGGAACAGCTTCCCTATCAGGATAGGCTGAAGAGATTAGGGCTGTTCAGCTTGGAGAAGAGACGGCTGAAGGGGATATGATAGAGGTCTTTAAGATCATGAGAGGTCTTGAATGAGTAGATGTGACTCGGTTATTTTCACTTTCAAATGATAGAAAGACTAGGGGGCATTCCATGAAGTTAGCAAGTAGCACATTTAAGACTAATCGGAGAAAATTCTTTTTCACTCAACGCACAATAAAGCTCTGGAATTTGTTGCCAGAGGATGTGGTTAGTGCAGTTAGTGAAGCTGGGTTCAAAAAAGGTTTGGATAAGTTCTTGGAGGAGAAGTCCATTAGTGGCTATTAATCAATTTTACTTAGGGAATAGCCACTGCTATTAATTGCATCAGTAGCATGGGATCTTCTTAGTGTTTGGGTAATTGCCAGGTTCTTGTGGCCTGGTTTGGCCTCTGTTGGAAACAGGATGCTGGGCTTGATGGACGCTTGGTCTGACCCAGCATGGCAATTTCTTATGTTCTTATGTTCTTGATTCAGCAGATTTTCTTATTGAAATATGACACCATGATCGGAGAAATCAAAGCCTTGTCCTCAACACCATCAGTACAGCTGTATGTTTTGTTTCTGGGATGAGTCTGTCTTTTGCCCTGTCTTTACCCTTGACTGGAAGGCTAGATGGGAATCCTACTTCACCTGTGCCCTGGTTTCTTTCACCCATTCTTCCAGTGCTTCATAATCCTCTATGATCTGCTCAGGGCGATATCTTACTGTATCATTGGTGCCTACATGGCTAGTGGTCAGAGGGTCTGATAAATGTTGACATTCTTTTTGCTATATCTCAGATTTGGGCTCCTTAAACAGCTGGTCTGATTGGCAGATGTCCTCCTGTCCCACCTAGAAGGAAATCAGCAACAACTGTTCCTCTCTCTTTCTCATGTCATCTGGTGTGCTCTGCATCCTTTCTTCTGTGCCTGGAATGTGATCCTTTCTCAGTGATTCTAGAAATTAACTTTAGCTCTGTAACTGAATCAGGACTGAGGATGGGGATGCAGAGGTGGTATGCTATCTTCCAGTTTATATTTTTATTTATTTGAATTTATCTCACACCCTTTCATAAGTAGCTCAAGGCGAGTTACATTTAGGCCCAGCATATATTTCCCCAGAGAGTTCACAATCTAAGTTCATATTTGAGGCAGTGGAAGGTAAAGTGACTTTCCTAAGGTCACAAGGAATGTCAGCGGGATTTGTACTCTGGCTTCCCCAGTTCTCAGCCTGCTCCTCTAACCACTAGGCTACTGCTCCATTCTGATGTACTTTCAGTGTCTTCCTTCCCCTCTGCATTCTCAGTAATCCTCTCTAGTTGGCTCTTAATCATGGACACCAAATTTTCCATATATAACCTATCAATAAACTTCATCCTTCCAGATGATCCTTAGTCTGATGACCTCCTCTTGCAGCTCCCTTACCTTCTCTCTGAAGCACGGATTCCCAAGCCTGTCCTGGGGACCCCCACAAACAGTTGGGTTTTCAGGTTATCCACAATGAATATGCATGAGTTAAATTTGCATATCATGAAGACTCAGTATATGCCTATTCATCTCATGCCTATTCATTGTGGATATCCTGAAAACTCGACTGGCTATGAGGTCCCCAGGACCCTGCCCTGAAGGAATTCATCAACTGGCATCTCTCACAATGGAAATCAACCATAGGCTGACCCACCTTTGCTGGAATGTACATTCCACAATCCCAGTAAGCTGTGATCAGACCTGGGAAGCAAATAATCCCTACATATGTGTGTATTTTGTGGATTAGCATCTTCTGGGTTGGTTCATGGGTGCAGTGGACGGTATTAATAGAACCTCTTCCTGTGTCCCATTTTCCCCCATCCAAAAATCTTTTTGGGAAATATACCAAATAGTTGAATATCTCTGAAATAAGTCAATTTACAGCAGTTGCTATTTGGCAAAACCCAGGTATCTGGAGCCTCTGGAGTTCAAAAACACCAGGACTAAACTGAGCCCAGTTTTATATGGTTAAAACATTTGGATCCCTGTTATATCAACAAGTACTGGAGATGAACAAATTTTCCTTTTCCAAGAAAGTGACAATTAATTATAGGCAATCAAAGCAGAATGTTTACTCACAGGGTAGCAAAAGAGAGGAACAGTAATCTTGAACTGGACAAATATTTGGAATACAGAGGGAAGGAAAAGTCATTCGTTGTAGCAAATAATAGTAAATGTAAGTTGATTTATATTTCCTGGCCTTCATAATTACAGACTTGGATAAGATTTCTGGATCATCATTCTCACAATCAGAGTGCTTCTTGGTGTGGCTGTGGTTAATTATGCGCATTGGGAAAGCAAGTGAACATAAATTTTCAAGGCAGTTTACTTAATCTTACTTAGAAGCCAAAAGTTTGAAACCATGGGCCTCATTTCCTAAGCATTTTCCCCATAGACACAGAATGGGAGAAAAGTCTTAGTAAATTAGGCCCCGTGATTGTAAGCTCATCATCAGCCCATTTACCATCAGGTAAAGTCCATGCAATCAAAAGCCAAGGTCAGAACGAACATATGAAAAAATTGGAGGGGGGGGGGGAAGCAAAGTCTCCAAACATAGCAGGACCCCTTACTCAATTTTTTGGGATCCACAACTCAAACCTCATCTCCTGCGAAATACCCAGATTATGGATGGGATTACTGATGACTATCTCTGATCACAGTTTATCGGATCATCCTTAGTTCTATTACTTCACGTTCATGATGTAAGGCAGGGTCGCTCAAACCGGTCCTACAGGTACCCACACCCCAACCAGTTGGGTTTTCAGGATACCCCTAATGAATATGTATGAAAAATATTTGCATACATAGGAGGTAGTGCATACAAATAAATCTCATGCATATTCATTAGGGATATCCTGAAAACCCGACTGGCTGGGAGGGACCTGTAGGACTGGTTCGAGTGACCCTGATGAAAGGGGTACTTCCTTACCACTGATTTTTTTTTTCCCTTTTCCATCTCTAGGGAGAGTTTTTGGCACTTTTTGGAGTATTCCTAGGTTTTTCCCCACCTTGGGTGCTGCGATTGGTCAGGCTCCCCCTGTATAACCTGTGCCGAGCATGTACAATTTATGGTTGGTTGTAGCTTTGGTTTGGGAGCAGAAAACGTTTGGTATGTTGGTGTCCCAGTAGGTTCCACAGCCTGCATAACTGGGAAAGAAACAAGGCACAGTATCCTTGCTGGAGCCTTCACAGATCTGGAGCAGACTGCCCCTTGGCGAGAAGAGAAGAGAAGAGCGTTTTGACTTTTGAGAGCTTTCTTTTTTCGTTGACCTGCTCCTAGCTCATGAGAGCAATCACCCCCATCCGAGGGGAGTGGCATAGGGGGCTACTTTTCCCTGCGACCAGTTAAAGTGGGAACTGTAGCTGCCAAGAAGTAAGAAGTGTTTTGGAGAAGTTTTTCTTTATTCCTGGATGGAAGGAAGTCTTTTTACCACCTCCTTCCTACCCCTGTTTTGGAGGAAAGAATTTTTTCTGCTTTCCCATCACCAGAAAGGGATACTGACTGAGAGTTGGACAGAAAGAGACTAAGGCACTTGGAGGTTTCATTCCATCTGTATCAAGAGATTTTTATTTTGTATTTTTGTGATTTTTTATTTTTGATCAAGTAATTCTAAGTTACAGTAAGCTTTTTTTTTCCTTTGAACACCACTTCAAGCGTCCTTGCCTGCTCTTTCCAAGTTCGAGCACAAGCCTGCTGAGATGTACAGATCATTGTGGGAAAGATCCAGTGGAACGTATGAGACTGGAGAGACTTAGGTAGTGATCCCCTACAGGCTTGTCCTCTTCCCTGCCAGGAAAACCCCGGTATCCCAGTAATCAACACACGGTGTTTACGTGGCAGGAAGAATTAGTGTTCCAGGAAGATATTAGTGGTCCAGTAAAATAATATCGGCCCTGAGGCTTTCATGGCCCCTATATTCTGGACATTAACTGAAGAGGGGATTGCAATTAGATTTGTCAAGCTTCATAAGACTAAGGAAAATAGGATAGCTCTCTATATCCTGAAATACAAGCAAGCTCATTAAAAAATAAACTCTCTATTTAGCAAATTACAAAAATAGAATGAGGAATCATGTCTTTTGCCCCAGGATTCCATTTTTTTTTTATTTTGCAAGTTCAGGAAGTGAAAACGATCCACAGAAAAAAAAGGTTTTGGTGGTGATCTAGGGTTTGGGGCCAGTTTTACATGCAGAGTGAGACGTATGAACAGCACAATACACATCAGTGAAGATTTGATGTGATTTTGAGTGAGGAAAGGCACACAAAGATAAGATTTCTACAATTTTCTCTCATCCTAGCTTGATAATACCCTGGTAGAGAGTCCATCAAGCTAGGGTGAGAGAACATTGTAGAAATCTCATCTATGTGTGCCTTTCCTCACTCAAAATCACGTCAAATCTTCACTGATGTGCACTGTGCTGTTCGTACATCTCACTGTGCATCCAAAACTGGCCCCAAACCCTAGACAACCACAAAAACCTTACCTCGAGTTACTAGTTTGCCCTCCTATAGTAGTAACTACTATTTGTGCCACCCTAGAAGCTCTCGCTCTTTACTCCATTCCACTCCCCTTTCCCCCCTCTTTTTCATAAACCCCACCCAAACTCCTCCCCTTTGACTAAAATTTAAAAATTTGCATTCACATCTCACGATGTGATAAATAACGCATGCATTATGGCATTATCGCAGGCGTTAGGGCCCTAACGCCCACAATAACACCATAACGTATTTTGATGAATGACGCTGTTTGCTTGCAAAAATTTTTCTGTAGAATATTTTTTTCTTCCTGAAGCTGCAGGACATTAAATCCTTGAGGGGAAATGCATTATTTGAAAACTGTGCAAGCAAACTGAATTGGCAGACTTTTTTAATTTGCTTTGACCTACTTTGAACTGAAACTTAAATCCATCCCAAAATATTTTAGAAAAATAAAACAAGCAGACACACCCAACAATAGGTTCAAAATGAATAATGCGATTGCATATTTAACTGCAAAGCTAAATCAACATTTCAGTCTTGTCATGAGACCTTCTTTGGGATGTTTTTCATGTTTCCTTTATTTCGGGTAAGACTCCCAACCATGGCACCCTATATGTAGGCGTGCATGATTCCAAAATATTTTAGGACAACCAAAGGAGATACAAGAATAAGAAAAAGAGCAAGGGGTCAGGAAACAAGGACATTGATAGTTTGAGGAATTCAGCCCATGCTGTGATTTCTTCATTACTTTTCAAATAACTTTTCTGCCATCGCACAGGTTACCTAGAACATAAGAACATAAGAAATTGCCATGCTGGGTCAGACCAAGGGTCCATCAAGCCCAGCATCCTGTTTCCAACAGAGGCCAAACCAGGCCACAAGAACCTGGCAATTACCCAAACACCAAGAAGATCCCATGCTACTGATGCAGTTAATAGCAGTGGCTATTCCCTAAGTAAATTTGATTAATAGCAGTTAATGGACTTCTCCTCCAAGAACTTTTCCAAACCTTTTTTGAACACAGCTATACTAACTGCACTAACCACATCCTCTGGCAACAAATTCCAGAGCTTAATTGTGCATTGAGTGAAAAAGAATTTTCTCCGATTAGTCTTAAATGTGCTACTTGCTAACTTCATGGAATGCCCCTAGTCCTTCTATTATCTGAAAGTGTAAATAACCGATTCACATCTACTCGTTCAAGACCTCTCATGATCTTAAAGACCTCTATCATATCCCCCCTCAGTCATCTCTTCTCCAATCTGAACAGCCCTAACCTCTTCAGCCTTTCCTCATAGGGGAGATATTCCATCCCCTTTATCATTTTGGTTGCTCTTTTCTATACCTTCTCCATCTCAACTATATCTTTTTTGAGATGCGGCGACCAGAATTGTACACAGTATTCAGGGTGCGGTCTCACCATGGAGCGATACAGAGGCATTATGACATTTTCCGTTTTATTAACCATTCCCTTCCTAATAATTCCTAACATTCTGTTTTGCTTTGTTGACTGCTGCAGCACACTGAGCCAACGATTTTAAAATATTATCCACTATGATACCTAGATCTTTTTCCTGGGTGGTAGCTCCTAATATGGAACCTAACATCATGTAACTACAGCAAGGGTTATTTTTCCCTATATGCAACACCTTGCACTTGCCCACATTAAATTTCATCTGCCATTCGGATGCCCAATCTTCTAGTCTTGCAAGGTCCTTCTGTAATGTATCACAATCTGCTTGTGATTTAACTACTCTGAATAATTTTGTATTTTTATTTATTTTATTTTTGATTTAAAAGTATTTGTAGCCCGCGCCCTCCACAGTTCGGGGTGAGGAACATGAATATATACATAAGCTAAAAACAGTGAACATAATTAAAACATAAGAGTCCTTAATAGGGAAGCCTCACAAGCTACATAGCATAAAATAGGCAATGCTTACCATCCACACTTTCGGTTTCTGAGGTATTTTGAATATTTTCTGAGTTTTGATTATAGAAAAAACTATTATCAATTAAAATCAGATTTGTGCATGCTATCATAAGAACATAAGAACATAAGAAATTGCCATGCTGGGTCAGACCAAGGGTCCATCAAGCCCAGCATCCTGTTTCCAACAGAGGCCAAAACCAGGCCACAAGAACCTGGCAATTACCCAAACACTAAGAAGATCTCATGCTACTGATGCAATTAATAGCAGTGGCTATCCCCTAAGTAAAATTGATTAATAGCCATTAATGGACTTCTCCTCCAAGAACTTATCCAAACCTTTTTTGAACCCAACTACACTAACTGCACTAACCACATCCTCTGGCAACAAATTCCAGAGCTTTATTGTGCGTTGAGTGAAAAAGAATTTTCTCCGATTAGTCTTAAATGTGCACAGTCTCACTTCACAGTCTCACCTAGCTAAATTGAATGGCCTAGGACAGAGAATTAATGCTAGCTAGTTAAGTCCCTTATTCCTCTCCCCTGCCCATCAGCCAAGCCATTGGGAATCCCTACATTTTGAGTGGTAAATTGCAGCTGCCTATTGGTGAAAGGCTCTCAGTGGCCGATGCAATACAGTGCGCTCAGCCGAGATGCAATAGAGGAATTAGCACCTATTTAACCCCGCGATGGATGTGGATTGAATGTAATTGCGCTAATCACATGCAAATGCACGTGAATGAGGCTATTACTCATTCACTCCGCATGCAAAAAAATAAATGTGCGTCTCAGACGCACATTTATCGCTCAGCTATTAACACCTGCCTGGAGCAGGCGTTAATAGCTGAGCGCAGGTAAAAGAAGTATAGAAAAGCAGAAAAAACTGCTTTTCTGTACTTCTTTTCTTAAGTAAAAAATTAAAAAAAAAAACTCGACAGACCGCCGAGTTATGAAGACCGTCAGCCAGTAATGAAAATGGCCGCCGATAAACTCAGACGGCAGATGGCCAGTTATGAAAACCGACGTCGAGTTTACCGGCGTCGGTCTTCATAACCGGCAGCCGCGGTGACCCCCTAATTTGGGTATTGCATGGCGCCCCCCCTTGCGGGCGCCATGCGCACATTAGGAAAGCGGGCACTGACTTTTCAGCGCCTGCTTTCCGCGCTTTATATTGCATCGGCCTCTCAGTGTGGGTAAATTTGCAGGTGGTCAGGTCTATGCTGACTCCCAAAGCTAAGCAGCTATAACCTTTCCTAGCACACAAAGTTTACTGTAAAAGTTTAGACTCTTTTGCTCTGCAAGAAGGAAGATCATCTGCAAGAAAAGGGGGCTTGCCAATCGTTGTACCACCAATACTTGTTCACTAGGAAACAGTGTGGGATGTTCAGTGGTTAAAAATTCCTTGCCTGAAGGATAAGTTTGTGTCATGCAAAAGCAAGTATGTGAAGGCTCTGGTTTGTAACCTCCTCCAAGGCTCAGTTGGTATCTGCCATCACAGCTACTTCCTATTATTTTTGTTATTTATATAGAGGTCCATATTCAAAAGCCATTGAGACGTATAATGTAATAGTTATCCGTCTAAATGGCTTATCCTGATATTCGGAGTTAGCCCCTTAACTTATGCGGCTAACTCTGGTTGGGCCGTAGGGCTGTCCTAAAGTTAGCAGGTTAGACATAACAGGCTAACTTTAAGATAGTTGGGTATGTTCAAATGCACAATAGTGCTGCTGATTATACCCTGCTAGTTAGCCGGATATGTTTATCCGGCTAACTAGCCAAGCTGCATAGCAGCTGATAATGGACCCCCCCAAGAGTCCTAAATCAGAGCATTTTACAGCAAAATACTGGCAGCTATGCTTCCCGTCCCCTGAAAGCTTACAGTTCCTTAGTAGGAACCTGAAGCAATTGTTACGATGCTGCCTGCGGTTAGGCCCGCAAGCAACTTCTTATCTTCCGCGGCCGGAGGCCGCCGCCGACAGCCTGAGTCGCGGCCCGAGCGTCGTTGCATGTCTTTCACAGTGGGCAGAGCCACCACGACATCCCCCAACGTCCTTCCCGGCATGACCCAGAGGCTAACGCCGACGCTGCTATCTTCACGGCAGGTAGAGCTGCCGCCACCGCTGACCCGCTCTTCTTCTGCGGCATGGAGCCGTCGACGTCAGGGCCCCATATCGTAGCCTAGTGTCGCTTCCTCCTCCATCCTCGTGGCATGGATGCCGCCGCCGCTGTCCCAGGTCATGCCCTTCCTCTAGGCTCACGGCCGCGCCTCTCTCCGACTTTTAAAGGGCCCGCGGCGGGAAAAGTCCCACGACCCCACTTGATGACGTCTCCAGGGCATCTTCTCTTCAGCCCTATAAAAAGGGCCCCTCGTCAGTCCCTCATTGCTTTCGCAAGGAGCCAGTCCGCTCCTGGATTCTCCGTTGTTCCAGCTCATCGATTCAGGAGGCTTCTGAGGTCCATCATGTCTACAAGATCCTTTGTTCTTCGTTGGAGCTCCTGTGTCCTCGTCCGTGGTTCCTGGTCTCTCGTCGGATCCTGTGTTCTCTCCAGATGGTCCTGTCTCTGGATGTTCCTGTCTCCGGATGTCCCATTTTCCAGCCCTGATCCCGATGTCCTCGTCTCCAGCTCTTCGTCCTGCTTCCAGGTTCCCTACTTGCTCATCCTTCCTGGTGTGCCTCTGTCGTGGTCCATGACCAGCTGTGAGGGTGCTTCGTGGCACAAGGCCTGCCTTCACATCTGCAGCGCAAGCCTCCGGAAAGCTCCTGCTTTTAATGGCGAGTTTCGAGTCTTGAATCCTGTTCCCGGTCTTTGGAGTACCTTGTGCCTGCTTCTGTCCAAGCCCTAGACTCAAGCCAGAACCTGCTCCGCTTCAGCATGGTCTGTGACCAGCCATGGGCGGCTGTGAAGGCCTCGGTGCAGGCCTTTCCTGAATCTTTGACATGTCTCCGGATCCAACTCTTCACTTCCTCGCTGGAGTCTGCTTCACTTCCGGCGTGGTCCAAGACCAGCCATGGGCAGTTGTGTAGGGCACTCTGTGGTGCAGTACTCAACCCATACTAGTACCCGTATCCTGAGTCCTTGCCCAAGCCTCTGAGTATCATGAATCCTCGTCTATGTCTCTGAGTATCCTGAATCCTCATCTAACCTCCAAGCGCCTTTCTCGTCCAAGTCTCCAAGTGCCTTATCATGTCCAGGTCTCCAAGCACCTACGTCTCTCCAGGTCTCCAAGTGCCTTGTCTCGTCCAGGTCTCCAAGCACCTACGTCTCGTCCAGGTCTCCAAGTGCCTTGTCTCGTCCAGGTCTCCAAGCACCTACGTCTCATCCAAGTCTCCAAGTGCCTTATCTCATCCAGGTCTCCAAGCACCTACGTCTCGTCCAGGTCTCCAAGTGCCTTGTCTCATCCAAGTCTCCAAGTACCCACGTCTTGTTCGTGTTTCAGTACCATCGCCTGTCCTTGACCTCTGTCCGTACTGTTGCACCTGCCATTCCTAGACGGTGTGTCTGAAAGGGCTATCGAGTGGCCGGAGGACTACCTCAGAGACCAGCATTGCGTTGTTGGATCTCTTCCGGTGAGTTCGGGTTCGGCAGAGGTCAGGGCCCCTGGTCTTCAGCCTGTCCGCCCGTGCTCAGACACGTCTTGCCTGCCTCGGCGCTTCTTGGGAGTTCCTCTGGGGTTGTGCCATGGCCTAAGGGCTCACTATCTCCCCGGAATTGGAACCGCTCCCTAGCGCTTCCCAACAGCAATGCCAGATAAAGCAGCTTGCCCAAGGTCACAAGCAGGATTTGAAATTGCCTCACCTGGTTACCAGTCTATTATTCTAAACACTAGGTCACCTGCTCACTTGTATATCCAGCTAACACCGCTTATAAGTTTAAGTAACTTACAAAACAGTGTAATCCTTTTTATGACAATGGATTACACTTTTTTGTAAATTACTTAAACTTACATACATGTTCACTTTTTATTCAGTAAATGGATACGATCTTTGACCAAACTGAGGCCTAGATTCATCATTCTGCTATAAATATAGCGTAATGATGAGCTGCAGCCAGAAAAGGGGCGGGGAGAGGGGCGATAGTGAGCATCCGGCCCAGGACTAACCGATAAGAAAAATAAAAAGATCAGACAAATGTTTTTAGCACTTGGACTATGCCATCTTTGGGAATGTGCATTTATTGTAGTTATGATGCTCGCTGCCTTTCTGGAACGGTGATTCATGAAAGAATAACTTGATATTTATTTTATTACGTAATTAATTAGATCTGATGTCTGCTTTTTACATGATAGTCTTGTTTATTTATAAACTGCAATAAATCTTAAATTAATAAGGCATTTTTAATGTTGGTAAGTGCTTGAAATAACTGATTTAAAATATTTTAAAGTGTCGCTCATGACTGCATAACAGCTGTTGCAGACTACTTAGAAACTCATTGAAGGGTACATGCTAAGGCATTATTTATTGATAAGAATACAACTAGTAGTGCCGGTGCGCAGAACTGTATGCTTGCTGCTCACTCATGTAAACCTAGGGCCCACCCAAAAAAACAAATCAGTTCTGGCTAGCCACTGCAAAGCACCGTGACCCAAACGATCTGGAATGATAGTGTGAGAGGGAAAATGGCGCATGAGTCACTCAGTTACTGTTTTATTTGGCGATAGAAATGCACTCCTTGACTGTTTTATTTGGCGATAGAAATTCACTCCTCTGCTGAGTTCCATTTCCTAAATGTTCATTAGCTGGTTTCCCTGGAAATTGTTTATAACTGTTTGACAACTGACAATTTGTAGGTCTTAAAATACAACAATCCTGGAAAAAAAGCAGGTTTATATTTTTGCTTTGTGTGTGAGCGGGTGAAGGGGGGGGGGGGGGGGGCAGAGAGGGCTGCATCTACAAACCCCATAACTCAAATTTTCAAAACAATCTTTTATCTAAAATTAATACTTAGATAAATAAAGGACTTGATCACACTTGAAAGTTAAAAGGTTTAGTAATGTTGTAAATTCTGGAAGTAAAAAATGCCTACCTCTAAATTTGAAAGCCTTTTTATTTTTGGAAGTCAAGATTATTATAGAGCTGCAACCTTTAAGGGAAAAAATTAAATTCAAGTTATTTCCACTTTATTATTGCTAGAATTAATAAAAGTCATTCGAGCGTCCAGTTTCTATAAAATCATAGCAGTTTACATTGTGCATTAAATAGGGAGATATTTAGAATATCAAACCCTGGACTGGTTATGTACACTGGTGAATTAAATATCACTATTGAGAGACGGCGAAAGTTCATCCCCGCCCCTTACCTTACAGCATAGTTTTCCTTCCATCTTGTCATTCAAACCCCAGCAATATTCCCTCTTCCCAATCTCTCCCCTTCCCGACCTGCTGGTTATTCCAAGCACCGGGACTGAGATCTGGACAAAATCTGTGCGCTGGCCAACTGCTTCCTGCTGCCTAGAAAGTTGTGAAGGGAGAGATGCCGAACGGAGAAGGGGACGAAAGAAAGGAGAAACCCTGATACTGTTGGGACAGGCTAATTACACATGTGCAACAGCACATCCCTTTAACGCATTGCATCCTTACCCTCCTGCTCTCTTCCTTTGGGGAGGCGTCTGACACCCCCCACCCCTTCTGAGTGCCCGATCAGCAGTGGACATTTAAAAAAACGATTAGGAAAGGGAGGCGGACGTTTCGACGCCTGGACCAGCCCTACGAGGACAGTCTGCCTCTCTCACTTGAAAACTGGGAAGAGAGCTTTGGCTGTGCCTGCTGTACGTACACCCCCGTCCCCGATCGCTGCAAGTCCCCGGGCAGGTGGACTCTTGATCTTCCTCGGATCGCTGCCACTTCTGCCTTCGGTGACAGGTAAGGCGCTGCTGCCTGCAGTCTGAGCGTCGGGCAGTGCGAAGCCGGGGCGGTGAGGGGATCTGCCTGGAAGGGGGTAGAGTGCCCGCGGAAGGGACTGCTCCTCCGCGTTTGAAGCCGCGCGCGTGCTGAGAGCTCCGGGCTCTGCGCAGAGCGCGCGGCGAAGGGAACCATCGCCATCACCCGCGCTCTGTAACGCCGAATGCTGAACGTTCTGCCGGGACAATAATGTCAGAGATAAGCTCTCGAGACCCTGAGACTGATCTTTTGTCATCTGCCTGGCCAGGGATGTCCTGGGAAAGTTTCGAAAGTTGGCAGGGGGATGAGAGGAAGAGAGAGTCGGTGTCTAGTGAGCGAGGGAAAAGGAGCCTCCGTATTTCCATTGGCTCAGCTCTGCCCTGCGCCCCCTACAGGGCCAACCCTTTGCACGGGCCTGAACGCAAGTGAACTGGCGAAAGAGCCGAGGAGCTGCCGCTGTCTCCGTCTTGCACTACAGTTCGATTTGCCGGACTTTAGGTGTGTATGTTATAACGAAGGACTTGCGTTTTAAGTTTTAATTTTTTCCCCTGGGAAAAAATAACTGTTTGACAACTGACAAATTGTCAGTTGTCAAACAGTTATAAACAATATTATATAAACAAAATCAGAGGAAAAATTACTTGTCCAACTCATTTTTCTCCTTTTGGTAGAACAAAATCATTTTTCCATTAATTTTTTTTTTGTTTTGTTATAACATTGAAATTCCCCGGGAAAATAAAATAAAAGCTGAAAATGAAAGTCCCTAGTTATCCCTGACTGCTTAAGATGCATTATTACTTAGTGAACTAAAGGCTAACTAAATTTTGTAAATAAATATGACTTTATTGATACTTTTAGTTTCTTGACATGAAAAATTACAAAAAAAGTCCCTTTGCTTGACCCTTTCTGAAATGAGTTACAAGTTCACTGTTTTTTTGAGTGTAGTTCACTTTTTTCTTTAAAAAGAAATAATGTATGTGTACCCATGATCTTCTGAATCATTCAACATATAGCAACCAAATATCCAAAACAGGTGCATCTATATGAAAGCAAAAAATAAAAAAAAGTGTTTTTCCATTAAACTTGTGGATCTAGCCATAAATTGCAAAAAAAAATGAACTATTAATAATGGAACTAGCCCAAAACGGAAAACCAAAATTTTCCCTATTATACTTATAATCAGGCTTAAATTTGGAAAAAAAATATCAAACAAAATAATACATTAAAAAAATTAAACAAAATAAAAAATAAAACAGTATTATTAATCTTTGCATCCAACAAGAGTTTCTCAACTTACCCAAAATCAGTGGGTTGCCTCCCCCTCTTGAATTCCTGTATATTAAGACTAAGAACCTCTAATTCACAAAAGCTCTTACATAATTTATGTCACTTTTAACTTCAGATGACATCTGTGTCCTGGGGGCAGGACAGACCTTAAGGGGGTGTGGAGTCTGGGAAGATTAAGCCTCAGCGGCTCCTCCCCAATGAGATATTGAAGAGAGGGGTCTGGGGAGGGCCTTGAGCTGGGTGAGAGTGAGGCACTGTACCCTCTTTCCAGTGCACATATCTCTGCATTAGGAATGTGCAGGCCCAAAACTTTTGTTTTGTTTTGTTTTCATTTTTGGAGGATTTTAAATCAGAAAGTCTTTTTGTTTAGTGTTTATTTCATTTTGGTATCTTATCAAAATGAAATATACTTTTTAACCCCCCTCCCAAAAACTGACCATCCCCACAAAAAAAAAAGATAGAGAGCCCCGCAGGCGTACAGCCTAACCCAAGGCCTTCCCCATGGCATCCTCTGAGCCCTCCCCCCCTTCCCAAAATGATGCTGGAGCTGAGAACCACCCCGGCCCCCACTTACCTCTCCTGTGGGATCATCTACAAAGTAAAAGGGGCAAGAGGATGTCCACTGGCTCCTGCCCCATCCGCATAGTCTTCATATTGATGGCCAGCCCTGAGCCCTGTACCATAACTTCAAAATGGCGCAAGCCTTGGGTCTGGCCAGTGCTGTTTCCTTGCACGGCCATACAAACACATGCAGTAAGCCACATACTTCCCGAACTCTCGCACTGTTCTCACAGTAATAGTGCAGTACTTTAGGAACCTCATGGCTTAAACTCACTGAGATTTGAGTGGTGCAGATAGAAAACAGAATAGCTCTTACAGAGCCAACGCTGTCAGCAAGCCTCTGGAGAAGGTGGGAGGAGAGTGTGTATAGGGGGAAGAGTCAGGGAGCCACATCTAGGATTGATGAGGATCACCACTGACTCCCAGACCTTACAATTTTATTTAATTTAGATTTTTATATTCCGCTTTTCGGCACTTAAAAGTGTACATCAAAGCGGATTACATTCAGGTACTAGAAGTATTTCCCTATCCACACTGCCCTTCAGTCTTTCCTGCTTTTTTATACCCCTTCTTTCTTTTCTCCCTTATTCTTGTCCCTCTCTCTCCCATCCAGTATCACATTCCTCATCTCCCCACCAGTTTCTTCTCCTCTAGCCTTCCTTTTTCCTCCCCATTAGTTTCCTTTCCCCAGTGCTGCTGCAGCTGCCTCCATTCTGCCACGGGTACCTCCTGATTGTTTACTGTGAGCCAGAGTAGAGGAAGAGTGGCACCTTCAGCAGGCTGGAGAGAAAAGGAGCGCAGAGCCGCTAGGGAGACAGGAAGGCATTGTCCTGAAGTGGCACGAGAAGGAGGGATGACGACAAGGTATGAAGGAGTGGGCGCAGACGAAAGAGAGCAAGGTCCTTCCCAGAGGCAGGGAATGGAAGCTTTTGGCCTTGGGAAGCCTTGCATGGGTGCAGGTGAAGGGGATACCATAAAGTAGAAGTCAGCGGCCCCGAGGAGAGTTGGCTAGGCTAGGGTCAGGGGCAAAAGCCAGCGGTCCAGAGAAAGCCGGAAGAGTCAACAAGAGCAAAAATGACATGGAGCGCAGAAGCATCAGGAGGAGGGGTCCGGCAGGTAGTCTGCTGCAATTCCGTGACAGGGGGCACATTCCATTTAATCAGAGACTAAGCCACGCAGGCTTGAGCGTAGCATTATATCAAGACAGGCTACGCGTAAAATATTGACTGCTTCCTACTGATCACAGGTCAGATCAGTGCAGTGCTGTTATTTACTTCAGAGGGTTTTTTAGGGGTGACTTATCTGAATCACACGTTGTTGCTGGGAAGTTCAGAAGAGCAGACTTAAACAGAATTAAATGAAAAGGTCCATTGTCCAAGCAACAGCAGAGGAAACATAGCTAACAAGGAGGTGTCTGTTGTTATAAAGAAGCAAGAAGTCCCCCAGCTACAGCCCTGCTGGTGGGCCAGTGGAAAGTATGTAGACAGAGGTAGCTGAGGGGATTCCCCTTCCCCTGTAATGATAATAAATCTTGGCTCCAGTTAGTGCTGTGCAGCTGAAAGGCACAGTGCTGCAAATATCCCTTAGATAGCTTGACTCCTTCTGGTTTATTTTGTTATCTCCCCCATCCAGAATTCTACCCAGAGTTCTCTTAAAGGTGGGAAAAGGCTCCTTGGTGGGAGACACATCACAACAGTATAAATTAAAAATGCCAGAAGGGAAGTTTAGTTTATCCAGAGGGGAAACAAAACAATTAGAATCACAACTTTAAAGGTCCAGAGTACAACAGCCTCCCCACTGTGATCTCCTTTTGACGCTGTTGTGGCTATTCTAATCATTTCAAAGGGCTACAACATGTATTGAATTTTAAGACCTTCTCTAATATACTACTGAGATGAAAGCCACTTGAACGGTTGACTTTATTTTCAAGTACCACCTATTCCATAAAGTTTAATACAGATATTGTGGGGGTTTCTGAAGGTGCATGATTGCATGCTGAGTGGGCACCTACGGTGTTGGTCAAAACATTCAGCCCATATAGGTATGAAGGCCATCAATAACCATATTACTAGATTTAGAGGTCCATATTCAGCCACTGTCTGGCTGAGCTAATTAGCTGGATAAACATATCCAGCTAACTTAGAGCCCTATGTACTAAACATGTTTCCCATAGACACATAAAGGGAGAAAACCTTTAGTAAATAGGCTCCTAAGCCAGGATAGTCAGTGGCACGACTACACTGCTAAATATACCCGACTATCTAAAAGTTAGCCAGATAAGTTTATTTGTTTAACTTTAGGGCAGATCTCTGGCACGACCAGAACTGGCTGGATAAATTAACTGGCTAACTATGAATATTTGGAGTTAGCCAGACAAGTTATCCAGCTAAATCATTTCCTCCTAGTTATGCCCCTACCCTGCCCACCTAGTAGTTACCTGGCTAAGTGGTGACCGCTGATCCCGAGCAAGTAAGTATTTAACCACCTCCACTTAGCCAGGTAAGTCAAAACTTATCTGGTTAAGTGGTGTTGAATATGGACCTCTCTGTTTTTTATTTTTAATATAAAAAGGGATTTTGTACTCTGGAACTAAAGTGAATTTTGGACCTTTCTGTTGTTCTATACCAAATGTAACACACTCAAGAAAAACACAAAATACAAAAATATGTCATTTGGTTCCCAGTCTATTAGGGTAACCACTTGACTGCACCTCTCCCTACTGTCTTGAAGAAAACAACCTCCAACCTCAGGGCCCAGAAGAAGAACTTTTGCTTGCTTGTTATGTATGTCTGTATGTTTATATTAAATTATATCCATCCATTAAGAAGGAAAGCCAATTTTCTCAAGTTTCATCCAGTTATTTCCTGAGCTCATATTAGATGTTAATCTGTGAAAAAGTTCAGATATGGTTGTCTCAGTTATAATACGATTATCTCAGTTATGATATGAATGTCATCAGTTATGATTATCTCAGTTATGATATGGTTGTCTCATTTATGATATGAATATCATCAGTTATGATATGAATGTCATCAATTATAATATTATCTCAGTTATATGATTATCTCAGCTATGATATGATTATCTCAGTCACGATTGTCTCAGTTATGATATGATTATCTCAGTTATGATATGAATGTCATCAGTTATGATATCTCAGTTATATGATTATCTTAGCTATGATTATCTCAGTTATGATTGTCTCAGTTATAATATGATTATCTCAGTTATGATATGAATGTCATCAGTTATGATATGATTGTGTCAGTAATGATATGGTTGTCTCATTTATGATATGAGTATCATCAGTTATGATATTATCTCAGTTATATGATTATCTCAGTTATGATACGATTGTCTCAGTTATAATATGATTATCTCAGTTATGATATGAATGTCATCAGTTATGATACGATTTTGTCAGTTATGATTATCTTAGTTGTGATATGATTATCTCAGTTACAATTCTCAGTTATAATATGATGA